>NC_135578.1:2258968-2573373 GCF_965152235.1 Eretmochelys imbricata | reverse complement strand
CTAATTACATTTAACCATGGGATTTATAGCTCTTAAGTCATTTTGTAGGAAACATAATAAATCTTTAGTAATACATGCTAAATTACTATAAATTAACTCAAATCATTAACATAATAAACAAATTAGGATAATTTCACTTAATTAGTTTGGGTGGTTAACTCAAAATCTCCTGTAAAACTTCATGGTAATCAAGAATTTCACGAGTATTTTTGGAGAGAAATTTTTGTAACAAGCCTATTTGAGTAGATATATAGGAATCAGATCACTGCAGGAACACAGTAAATACATATTCCTCTTTACCAATAAAGCCTTTTAATAATAATAGTCAGTGACACAGAGCGATCTCGATCACTTAGTAAGCTGGGTGCAAGTAAACAATATGTATTTTAATATAGCTAAATGTAAATATCTACATCTAGGAACGAAGAACGCAGGCCATACACAAGGGGAGAGTCTATCTTGGGAAGCAGGGACTCTGAAAAAGGTTTGAGGGTCGTGGTGGATAATCAGCTGAACGTGAGTTCCCAGTGCAACGCTGTGGCCCAAAGGGCTAATGTGATCCTAAATAGGAGACTTTTGAGTAGCCAGAGAGAGGTTATTTTACCTCGGTATTTGGCACTGATGTGACCACTGCTGGAATATTGTGTCCAGTTCTGGTGTCTAAAATTCAAGAAGGATACTGATAAATTGGAAAGGGTCCAGAGAAGAGCCATAAGAATGCTTAAAGGATTAGAAAACCTGCTTTACAGCAACTCAGCACCTTCAGTCTATCTATTAAAGCTTAAACAAAGAAAAGGTTAAGGGGTGGCTTGATTACAATCTGTAACTACCTATATGGAGAACAAATATTTGATAATGGGGTCTTTAATCTAACAGAGAGAGGCATAACACGATCCAATGGCTGGAATTTGAAACTAGACAAACTCACAGTAGAAATAAGGCGTACATTTTTAACAGCGAGGGTCATTAACCACTGGAACAATTTCCCAAGGGTCGTGATGGATTCTTCATAACTGACCATTTTAAAATCAAGAGTGGATGATCTTCTAAAAGATCCGCTCTAGGGATTATTCTTGGGCAGTTCTCTGGCCTGTGTTCTACAGGAGTTCAGATTAGACAATCGCAATGGTTCCTTCTGTCCCTGGAATCTATATTTCCACCCTTGAGACCCACTCCTGAGATCCTTAACTTCCACAGGAGTTTGGACTAAGTAATGTCTTCAGAGATTGGGACATGGGGTGAAAATCACTTCTGTGGCCAGCTCAAGGCCTATGCTACATAAATCCCATTTAAGACCAAAAACAAGGTTTAAGTGGGATTTACATGGTGCATGGGGTTTGATCTTGCCTTCTTCAAAAGGAGTGAATTACACCCACCCTGAATAGTTTTAATAAGTCCAGCACATTCTGTCCCCTTACCTCCTCTGATAAAGGTAAATTACAGATCCTTTATTTTACTTTGCATAAAGAAACAAAATCCTATCTGTATTCCTGAACTGCCATGTTAACTTTCTTCCCATTTTACTTAACTTGTTTTCCTTAATGATATTAATTGCTATATAATAATATGAGACAATGCTCTCCAACCATTAAGTCCCAAAATAATGGTTGTGTTAAATCAGAGTTAATTAGTATGTCACAAATTCCAGTCCCACTACAGGGTGATGACTTAATGAAAAAATGCAATGTCACTTCACCAAGAATTACATATACAATTTTAAAAGGTATTTTAAATATTGTTCTTAATAGCTGCTAACAGAAACGATGGAATATGATTCTTCAGAGAGCATTTCTCTTTTCTAACTACAGGCAAGTGAGCTACCCAAGCTTTACAGGGGCTGCAGAAAACAGATTTAACATTAATTTATGAATAGCTGAATTTTTTCTCTTTAATGTTTAATAGTGACTCATGCTTTAAGCCATTTATATTTCACTGCACATCAGCAAGGCTGTCAGGAGCAAAAGATCAGAAAAACATAATTCTTTTGGCTTGTTCTCATGCACTCTCCACCTATTCCTTAAGAAGTCTGAATAATTTTGACAGCAAGATACGTGGGGTAGCAATGTGAAAGGAGCTGCATTTTAAAGGGCCTTCAAGTTTTGAAAGCAGGACTCTCAGGTAAAATGACAGCTAGGAAGCATTCACTCACAGTCTCTTATAGCATACAAGCAAATGAGGGTCAGTTGACTGACTGTGGCCATTCACCTGTACCCAAGAGTTCCAGTCTCTAGGAGGGAGAATAGTGCAGATTTCACAGCATAAGGGTGACTGCCCTCTCTCAGTGCTCAGAATTCTCCATTTCCTAATCTGTTTTCTAACTCACTTAATGCCCCGGATAAATTATATACAGCTATGCCGATGCATTAGCACCTTGTGAGTCATGAAGCAGGCCTGCCAAAACAGGAGTTTTCATCATTGCTATCTGCAGATCACAGCAAATTATGGATTCCCATCATTTTAACCCTGATGTCTCCATGATCTAGAGCAGACATTGACAGCAGAACTGCACTGTTCATTATAAAGCCATCAACACTATTGGGGGAGTCCTCCAGGCTGGAGGAAGTGAGGGATTAGGGCCTAAAACCCTGGCCTTGCAAAGAACTCTGAGTGGTGGACCCCTGCACTTGTCCAGGGCTTTTTGCGGGATTTGAGCCATAGTAATCATTTGGGTTTTGTTTTTAAGGCTTGAAGTTAGCCTCAGTATGAATATAGGGAGCTTGTATTTCCGATTTGAGGGTGTGGGCAGCCCTACTTTGTAAGTGGGCCCACCAAAAACTGTACGCTCTAAAGTCTCCATTTAAGAGAAAACAATCCCCTCACCCACAGCACTCTTTGGAAGAAATATGTTCCCCTTTTGCTATGAAAAAAAATGTCAACAGGAGTGTCGGAAGGCTAGCGGGGTCATGCAACTGACTCCTAAACTAGCGGTACTCAAACCTAGCAGAGCTGCTAGCTCTTGTTATCCCATGACATTACAGAGTCTGAACATAGCCACACCCCAGCAGCCTCATGGTGCACTGTAATGCCTGTTGCAACGTTTCAACAGAGCATAAATGCAACGTCATGACACAAAGACCACAACACGCAGTTAGAACGTCGCACCATGACTTTACTGTTGCTGGACTAGACATTCTCCTACTCCCCTGTCTTGGCTTTTCTTGACTCTAGTTTCTAGTTTCCACTGCTGCCAGCTCTGTCCAAACAACGTGCTGCTTTGGCACCTTCTAGACTTTGGCCCTGTCTTGCCAGATATTAAAAAAATTAAAAAGATAACTGCACAATGCACTGTAGGAAGTTGTCCTTCCTTTATGTTTGTGTTGGTTTCCCTGGACACAGACAGAAGGATTTCAAAATGGGTTTCAGTTTCATTGCATAATATGCAAAAGAAGGAATTATAATAGGAACAATCTTTGGACAGAGGACATCATTCATTTAGATTTAGAAGGTGTGAGGGGAGGGGTATTTATCCTGGACATCATTTTTAAAATATACTGAGGTTACGGAGTTAGAGACATAGGAAAATCCAAACCTCTAGAGACCACACTCTGGTTAGGTTTATGATTTGACTAAATTAAATCCAAAGTGTTGAACTATTGCACATTTGCTGCCATGTTCAAAGACACGTTCTACTAATCCAGGCAAGCCACTACAGTAGCTTTGAAGTGCTTTCACTGCTGAACTTTGGCAAAACAGCTGTGTTTATCCATCATCTGAAAAACCAAAGATCCTTTGATTAGAACTGACAAGACTGACTGTATGGGTACCTGATGGGGGAAAGGATTCATTGCTCAGAAGTATAACAAGGGCTCCTATTAAGGTGACCTATGGTACTTCAAATGATGTAGGAGGAAAATGAACCCTTCGTAAAGACTCCTGCCGTACGCTTAATGGTAGAACTCTACTCCCTTATCAAGCAGACAATGGAAGAAAGGGGAATGAGAAAGAGGCCCTTGTGAAGTATTTATTACCAGCATGGGTTTTCTTGGCCTACTGTACATATTTTACAATATATTAGGTGTATGGCAACACATCGTTTTCAAGATTAAAATCTGGTCAAGGTCAGACATAAAAGAAGTTAGTTTGTTAGATTCGGATATCACACAGTATTTCCTGATTAGTTGAAAAAATGGGCCGTATGCTGTCAAGAAGCAACCTCTGATCTGTCAGCGATAACAAGTGTATCCAACGCTACCACAATCTTTCCTCCTCAAGTGCTATTGGTATGAGCCATTGATTATAATTGTATAAGCGATGGCGGCTGGTTGTTATATTAGGTAATGATGAGATTGTTAGAGAACTGTGTATGGAAAGCAAAGCCTCAGGCTGGTACCATATCTAACAAACCTCTCATTAATTACTGTGGAAAAACTTTCTACTTCTTAAATAATGTATACAGCTGGATCTACAGTAGCAAAAGATTAAACATAATTAAAATGGAAGCATTACATTCCAATGGGTTGGGTGGCATTAGAAATCCTGCAGCATAGGCAAAGGCTAGATAAGGGCCACTGCTAATGATGATCTAGTCCTTAGGCAGGCAACAGACACTACCAGAGCTCATCCTGGAGTGATGCTTCTTTTTATAAAGTAATTTAAGATAAAGTGCAGTAGAGACCTGTTAATCTCAAACTTGATGCACACAGGATGCCTTCCTTAAGCACTTTATCCCTATGGCAGGCATATCTTTAGAAGAGCTTCTTTGTCTTAGTCTTTGAGGTTTAGTGAAGGGAAGGGTAATCTTTCAGCAGGGTTATTCCCTCACTAGGTTTTGATTTAATTGGGCTGCGCAGTGGTTCAAATACTATGCATTTTATTTTTTTTAAAACTGTGGGTGAATTCAATCCATATAAAGAATCTAGTCCCCTACTATGTAAAGTAGTGCATTATTGCACATTAGCATTCTTCTTTCACAGGGAACTGCTTTTATTACATTGTATTTTAAAAAGGGAAGTAAAATGTAACAAATATTAATCACATCATTATGCTTCATTAAATCAGCACACTGTCTCGTCTGGTGTGTTTGAGCACAGATAAGTATTGCTCCAGTTTTCAGATCTCTGAAGTTTAACATGAGAATTGTTTTTATTCCAACCTAATGAGACACACAATTGACAAGACATCTAGAAGTGCCAAAATCAGAGTCCCTTCCAAATTCTCAGACCTATCACCCTAACAGAGAAACTCTGGCATTTTCAGGGTCTGTCCTCCCAGTGATGTGTGGGAAATTGATGTACACACAGTGAGTCCAGTTACTCCAGTAAACAAAACTACATTAATCCTCAATTCAGACAGCCCCTGCATAGCTGGTCAGATAGACCTCCAGAGCAATGACAAGGAATGCCCATCTATTGTCGGGGGAGAAGGGAGTTTAAAGCAGTATTGCTTCATAACTCTCTAACCAGAGAACAATATTGTAGTAGAAGTACGATTTTTTTCTCTGGTAGGTCAGCTAGATACATTCAATAACTTATTTTGATGGCAAAATTCACATCCTGAAATCACATCAATACCATCCTGCTCTGTATATTCCATGTTGGTATTGCTTTGTGCCTCTGTGCAGCAGGGATCTTGTCTTGCTCTGGATGTTTCACAGCAGCAGGCCCAGTGTTGGTCCTCAAAAACCCAGTCTTAGGATTAGTTTATTACTACTTTTGTTTTTACTATTACGGCTGTCTGACAAATGTTATTCTATATAATGGGCCCTAGGTGTCAGTGACATTATTTTCAGGCTATATACATAATTCCTTACACAACATCCGTACATGCATTTTGCAATGACATTGATGACCAACATGACACCAGCTTTTATTTAAGACCTCACACCACATTCTTTGGTGAACGAGAATGTACATACCAGACTCAGGAGAATTTTGTAACCCCCTGCACCCCTCCATGTGCTTCTGCCAGTTGCCCGTATCCTTGTTCTAACTCCGTGTAGCTAATGGAGTTACAGCTGGGATTCATTTAGCCCTCTGTGTCCAATATAAATAAGCAATATGTCCCCAGTGCTGTTAGTGCTAACCCCAGCAACTGTTGACTTCAAGTGACCTCTGCAAGGGTGCAGTGGTCCACGTTAACAGCCCCTGATGCAGGATAAGGACCTAAAACGTGGGCTTTTTTATTTAATATGCATGTTACAATAGTGCTCATGTGCTCCAGTAAGGATCAAGGCCCCACTGTGCAGAGCTCTGCACAGTAAAGAGACAAACCATGCCCAGACAAGTTTACAATCTAAGACTAGGGTCTCAAGTTGGGGGTATGGAGCACCCTGCCTTTCCAATAATGCTGAATGGGAGGGAGGTGCTGGCTAGATCTTCTCTAGGCAGGAGGAAGGTCTTAGCTAGTTACTTGCTAGATGGAGGCAGTGGCCCAGCATGGAAGAGGTTGAGACCCCTTCACCCTCAATCTAGGAAATGTGATGTAGAACCACTGTGGTTTGGGGGAGCTGTAAAACCCATGACAAAGCTCATTATTCAGCGCTCACGCTGAGTTGTCTGATCTGGATTATCATTTCTTTGTTGCTATTGTTCAGAACATAACCACTGAATTGTTGGCATTAGCCACTGCCAGGCCGGCTGCACATTGACTCGCGCACTAGTCCCGGAGCCGTCAGAACAATACACATTGCACCACATATTTCCAAGGGGCGTGATCAATGCGGTCAGCTCAGGCACAGCAAGCTGACAAGCCCTCTCCTTCCCTAAACAATCATTAAGGAATCACTACTGGCAGTAGAAAATAACCTTTGCTTTGATTTACAGCTTGATAGACTGGGGGGGGGGGTGAGGGGTAATCTTTCTCTTGCTAAACAGACGTCAGTGTGCCTGGGAAGATCCCATTTCATTTTGTTATGATACCCCACAGTCCCCACTGGAAAGCGAACCACCATGCTGCCATAGCTGCATTTCTTTTGAATTCCCAGAGAAAAGTATGTTGTCCATAGCTGAGTGGAGCAAGGGACATCCTGGAGCCACTGACATTAATCGGAGGAGTTTCTCTAGAAGAAGAGTTTACTCTTTACCTGATTTTGGTATAAAAAGAATACCACCTGGGGCCGACAGCCCCCATCTTGCAACCAGATCTGTGTAGGCCAATCTTTGCATCTATGGAGACATCAACACTTCACTGAACTCTTGTGCACTGCTTGAGAATCCACACTGCGTTATAAAGCTGGGTTTACAGTTGCTGGACCTGCGTCTCACAGCTATGCTAACAAATCCATACTGCACTACACAGCCCTTCTGATTCAGGTCTGCGGCTTGACCTGCATCCACCCTGCAAAATGAAAGAGGGCTTGGACCAGAGACCAGTGGGACTTGGGCTCTGACCCACTCTACCCTCCCTACCATGAGACTAGGACCCGGGTCCTGAGAGCTTGCTGACCCAAGTCAGACGGATGCGTGTGTGTGGACAGAAGCAGGGGCTTGGGCTCAAATCTGAGTCAGAGCCAGGGCTTAGCGTGCAGTGTAAATAAAGCCTATCTGGCATCCCACTCACTTCAAGGGGACTCACACATGACGTCCACCAAGGCAGCATCCTTTAAGCCAATGGGCTCCATACAAGCACAAGGCACACCTATCCCAAATCAATTTCAGGATCTGGTCCTGTATTTGTACAGTTATTGATTTTGACACAATCTAGTCTTGAATAGTCCAAATCAAACCCCTGATCCTTTTACCCCACAGGTCTAGGAATATCTGGAGCCAAATTTTGTGATTCAGATCCAACTCTAGTTTTAAGTGTCCTAGATGGTTACTTCAGTGGTAAAGTGAAGTCCCTTTTTTTTGCTTTAATTTTTATTAACTGCACTATAATAAATATTTGTAAAAGATTGGAAGTTGATGTTCCATAGCTGAGCATTTGCACTGACTGTTCTTTATTCATGACTCTCTTTACTTGTCTGTCACTTAAATATTCAAAAGTTTGTGGTGATAAAAATTCATGTCTCAATGCTTTGCTAGTTTCCTGACCACTCAATGTTCTATTTTCACCTACCATGGATGGCAGATTCTGCTTACTTGTTGCATGTGACTTCTTAATGAGTTAATTGTTTTATTGAAACAATAACCTGTCTCCTTTTAATCGTTATACTGTAATCAAGTTGCCTTTCGATGCTGTTAATTTATGATTTTGCAGGTGATGATCTTTCTACCAATATGCTATACTCATTTACTGGACTAATTCTGCTGTAATTTTATCATTCAGTTTTTGCTGAAGTATCCAGTTTACATATAAAAAGCAATCAATACAGATTAATAAAATTGTGTCAACTGGTCATTAAGGAGATGCAAAACTGGCATAAAATAAACTTACTTTCTATGGGTCCACTGTAATGGGATTTCAGATTCTTTGGCTGCTGATCAGAGAAGCTCATAGGCTATTCTGCCTTTAACCCATGGAGCCAAATCTGACCCCACATGGACAGGACTTCAGCTTTAGAGCTCATCTGAAAAGTGGCACCTCCATATCCCCCTAAACCAAGCTAGAGCATTGAGTCACTACCAGCTCACAAGTAAAAGGATCAGCAAGCCCATTCCTTTACCCCTAGACTGATCCCATCCAACACAGACCTAGAATGATCTTGCTTAGCCTGTGAAATGTGTGAGACTTCAGCCTGTGGTAGTACAGAGGGGCTGCAGGATATAAGATGACTAACTTTCCTGAATGAAGGTAACAGGGTGGATCAATACAGAGATACGTGAAATTTTATCTTATGGTTTTGCTTTGCAGCTATTTCCATGTGAAACCTGCAATTTCCACATCTATACTGAAGCACATGGGTCTCAGAACTGCTTTCCACCAGGAAGATCCTCTTGCAATCCACCTTTGCTTACTGTGCTCCTTCCAAGCCTGTATTTGACTTGTACCCCGATTACCAAAACTGACACAATAGGGAGCTCCGAGGACTAGCATGTGAAAGGAGTTTGAGTGTTAGCGTAGGGATTTTCTATTAATACCAAGCCAGCAGACTGGGCAGACGTTTTACACCCAAGGACAGCATCTCATTCACTTTCCAGCTTGAATCTAGAGGAAATCTGACAAGCTCCCAGTGGCTTTTTTAGTTGACGTCTCGTGAGGTTTTGCTTCTAAAGGATCAGGGTGAATGAATGGAGGAGTGGGAAATCAGTTCCATAAAGCCTCAAACAGAATAGGACAAACTCTGCTGGCTTCAGTAGAATTATGCCAATTCATCTTTGGGCCTCAGGTTCCTTTCTATGGCAGAGACAGACTGTGAGATCTCAGGCCCCCTGAAGTCTTGCCACTGACTTTAGTAGGGCCAGGATTTCTCCCAGATAGTGATCATTCTGAACATCAGATGAATTCCCAACAGAATTTTCTTCTGCCATGTCAATGACCTCCTCAACTGTCCACACATTACTGCCATTGAACTGGCCCCTGAAGTAATTAACCTCTGACCCTGCATATCAATTCAGCGACAAAGGCACCTAAAAGTTGTCATTAATACATGTAATTTGTATTTCATGTAATTGCTTTTATACTATCTTTGGCTGCTGTTTAGTGCCACTTGTCTTTTTTTATTCATCTTCTCACTCCCAGCTGCCTTACATGTTGAGTTGCCATATGCAATGATAGGCAATTTGGTTGCAGACTGACTCCTGAATAATTTACTGAGCAGCGTTGCTCTCTAAAGCGCTCCCCTTTCACAACTGACATGGAGCGTCACATTGTTGTATACACACCCTGCCATTTGCTTTCTTGGTTTCCTTCTCTGCAGGATTCGGACTGCTCCCGCTCAACCGCTTTCCCCCAGCCCACTCTCGGCTGCAAAATTAAACCAAGAGATTAAAAAACATCTTGCCTCCGATGTGTTAATAACATTAAAAGGCTAAAGTGAAGCAGGAGTACTGAAGCTGAGACTGACAGCCCTGAGCATTCAACAGGGGAGCGAGTGCCAAGAAGTAACCCCTGCAAACGAGAACAGCTAGACAGGAAAACCAAACATGCCTGAATGGTCTAACTCTGCCACCCTTAGGCACGTTACTCCCCAAGGGTGCTTAGCCCAAATTCAGGATCATTAATAAAGATGTGAAACAAGAGATAATGCTAATCCCTGTAGTACTTTACTATCTATGGGGAAAAGATCCATGATAAAATTAATGCATCTTTATTTTATAGCATTAGAATCTGGTCCAATCTCTGCTCCAACTCCCATAAATGTCAATGGAAAGAATCACATTGGGCCAGAGCCTCAGCTGGTGTAAATAAGCATTGCTCCATTGAAGTCAATAGGAAGGGAAGAGTGTTTACTCACTATTCCAGTTTATACCAGCGAAGAATCTGGTCTGTTGACTTTCATGGGAGTTGGATCAGGCTCACAATGCTGTTAACGTTTAATGTCTGTAACCAGTGTATACCATTAAAACTAATAAAACATTTAAACAGAAAAAACCCCAAAAGGAGAGATGTACTTTAATCTCTTAAAATGCTTTAATCCCCCACATCTCTGCATATGACTTTGTTATTAGTGAATTAATTGCATGAACATTAAGGGATGATATTACCATTCCCAATACATAAATTCCACCACCCTTATCTGCCACCACTGCTTTCCCAATGCTAATTTAGTTTGTCAAGCACTGTTTGCAAGTTCTATACTGAGAGTCTAGTGGTGTAAAGCAAGAATGTCTCAGTGGTACCTTATCTTACAGAGAAGACAGGTCTTTTCCTTCATATTCACCATATACTGTTTTAAGAATTAAAAGTAATAAATGAATGTTTGAAATGTTAACGAGTATGAATTCTAATGGCACTGACTTAGCTGAAAGGTCAGTACCAAAAGCATCTCACTGAGCATGGTATAGCAACTGGGACTCAGATGTCTAGACACTAAGATGTATTTTCAATAGAACCAGAATAACCTCTAGTATTCTCTCTAATTCTGTGCTGCTATGGAAATGTTTTACTTGTCAGTGCCTTTTTTTCCATTTGATGTCTATGTCACTCTTAGTGCTAAATTATTTTCATATGGACCAGTATCTTACAAATTTGCTTCACAAGAGTTAAAAATCAGGCCTTTCCCCATGATATTTTTGAACATATAGCTTGGATTTTAAGTTGTGACTACATGCAAAATCATTGCAAAATGTCTGTACATTAATATTTCATTTATAAGTTTTGTAATTATATCTTGTACATAAATTATATACTCTAACTAATATAGAGCAAATAAAGGTATTAGTCTGAAGGTAATGCCCACTTCCGACCTCCTTCGGCTTGAGGTTAACCCCAAGAAATTTAAACAATTTGAAAAAGTGTTTTCTAGACTACGTAGTTCACAGAAAACTAAATCAAAGTATTTTCAGTGAAGACTCACACTCCAGTCTTCACTCAGTGTACAGGGTGAGCAAGTCTTGTTTTTCCCCAGAGTTGTGAGCAACTGAGAACCAAAAATAATTCAGAACTGGTGAACCACAGAATCCACCTTGGTGTAAATGCTACAATCACTTTAACATTTGCTGCGCTTCTATCTGCTGCCATTAATTCTGCTCAGATGCTGGCTGTCTAGATAGATTACTAACTGATGGCTGACACAGAGTGCTCTTGGCCAGTTTTGTGACAGTCCAACCTTTGTGATATCTGAAAAATTCATATGCAATTATCCTAAATATTCAAGAGCAGAGACATTCTTCTGAGTTGGCAGGGAGCAGTTAGCAGCTCTCTTAACATCAACCCTTTCCTTTCATGCCCTATGACTGATGCAGCCATTTAAAATAAAACATTTGGATAAGGTGGGCAAAGATGATATTATGGTCCAGTTAAATGCAGAAGAGGAAGCATAGGTAACATTTACTCCTCCTCTCATATACTGGGGGCCCAGGTCAGGAAAACACTAA
Organism: Eretmochelys imbricata; assembly: GCF_965152235.1. Taxonomy (NCBI): domain Eukaryota; kingdom Metazoa; phylum Chordata; order Testudines; family Cheloniidae; genus Eretmochelys; species Eretmochelys imbricata. The sequence continues at coordinate 2,561,518 of NC_135578.1, read as the reverse complement.
GCAGGTGCTTTAGTCCATCCATCTTTGAGGAAAGCACAGAAGCATGTGCCTAACTTTCAGCATGCCATTAAGTCCCATTATGGACTTACGTGCTGCCCTGGGTAGAGATGTTTTCCTGAATCAGGACCTTGACGACAGCCATTCACGATTACAGTGCACAAAAAGTCTTGATGGACTGAATCCACACTCCACTAGCACTGACGTCACTGCACTTAGCACCTTTGCAAGATCCGCCCAAAATGCACCAGGGAGTTAAATACCAGAGAAGAAAAGGAGGACTTGTGGCACCTTAGAGACTAACCAATTTATTTGAGCATAAGCTTTTGTGAGCTACAGCTCAGCTCACGAAAGCTTATGCTCAAATAAATTGGTTAGTCTCTAAGGTGCCACAAGTACTCCTTTTCTTTTTGCAAATACAGACTAACACGGCTGTTACTCCAAAATACCAGAGAGTGGGACATCTATTTAAGGCTGTTGGCATGAGAACAAATGAGTATAAGCTGGCCATGACCAAATTCAGACTGGAAATTAGAAGAAAGTTTCTAACCATCAGAGGAGCAAAGTTTGGGAACAGCCTCCCAGTAGAAGATGTGGGGGCAAAAACCTAACTAGTCTTAAACTGAAGATTGACATGTTTATTAATGGGATTATATGATAGGGTTACCTGGGAGAGCAGCAGACTGGTCTCAACGACCCAAGAGGTCCTTTCCAGTCCTATGTCCCTATTAATAGCACAAAATGAGAAAATTTGTTTAGCTTCCTGGACATTTTGGTTCTGGGTAGAGGGTGGGTCCATAAAATCAGTCGTGGTGACCCCCACGCTGTGGGAGGCAGAGGCAGATGTTTTTGATTGGCTGGGCTGACTCTCCAGATAACTCCTCCCACTGAACAGCCCCTCCAGAGAGTTGCTTCCAAAGCTGAAGGTTGTCAGAACTGAATAAAACTTTAGTAGCTTATACATCTACCCAACAACGAGGAAGTAGAACTGTCCATTCTGATAGGTGCATATAATCTGGGATAACCTCAAGGGTCATCAATTAACTGTACAAATGTGGTTATCCATTAGATTTCTCTATAAAAGGGGAAAAACACAAAACAAAACAATGCAATACTATTGAAAAAACATCTCCTGGTAGAAGGAGATGAAAGGAACAGGGTGCAGTGTCTTTATGGACCCATCCCTCTACCTGAATGAAAAGTCCCAGAGGAGTGAGAGATTTTCAGGAGTAATGGGATTTTTGTAGCAGTACTCCCTCCCTACACCCCCATCACTCCTACTGATTGTTGGGTGAGCTAAGAGTGAGCTACAGCTTGCAGAACCCTCCTGCCAAAGTCTGCTTCACTCGACTGAAGTCTCAGTCTTATAAAATATTGCGAATGTATGCAGGGATGCTCAAGATTTGCACCCAGCGAAACAGTTCATAGGGTGCATTTGACCTGTCGGCCCATGAAGTGGCCACTGCCCTCGTGGAATGCGCTTTAGTCTGAAATGGCGGAGTTTTCCCCTTGACTTTACATGCCTGGGGAAATCCCCCCTCCCTAATATATCTTGCTATCATGGATCTGGAAGTTTTCTGTCCCCTGACCCTACGGTGTATCAGAATGAATAAGAGTGGACATTTTACTGAAGGACTTTGTTCTCTTAATATAGATCTGAATTGCCCTCCAGATGTCAAAGGTGTACCAAATCCTTTCTTTGGGATAAGCTGATTTGAGCAAAAAGAGGGGGGCAAAATCTCCTGGGATTGGTGGAAGAGGGAAATTCTCCAAGGAATGAACAAAGGATCTGTCCATAGTACCACCCTGTCATTATGGCAAAAAAGCAAAACAAAAATCACAATGCTGAAGGAAGACAGTGGGATCCAAACTCTGATACCTTTCATGCAGGTGTTATGGCCACTAAATGTGGCCTTAATCATCAGGACACTTCAGACAGGATTTCAAAAAATGGAGCCAAGAATGCACTAAATATTAAGAGATCCCATGGAGCTACCTTGTGAGTGGGAGGAGATCTGATTAGGGTGGTAGCTTTGAGGAATTTTGTGACATGTGGGTGATGGGGCCAGGTATGCCGACTCTCCGTTGCCAGAATTGAGGCTATAACTGGACTCTTGAGTGCAGTTGTAGTGCAGCCCCAGAGATGGGCCTGCTTGTAAAAATTCTAGGAACACTTTGACCGATGCTGATCCTGCTGCACAAGAAATCAAATCTTCTCCATATTACTGTATACAGTACTAAGAATTGGTGTAAAACTTTCCGGGTCTGAACCTCTGGGCCCTTTTCACAAATGTCAGAAAGCAGGGACTCATTATGGGCACGTACTTACTTTTCTGTTGAAAAAGAGTGATCTCCACTGAGCAATAAGGGCTGCCAAGACTGCCTCATGGTCTCTGTGGAGAGTTGATTCCACCCTTCTGTCACTGAAAACTTTGGGTAGGAAGTCTCCTAGGTAAGGGTTGACAAGGCTGCATCCATTTTAGCTAAAGCAACAAGAACAACTTTGATGGGTGGATGTTTTCTCTTTGCTGGATTTTTCCTCATTCTTCCTTCGCAACCTTAAGCATGGCAGGTGAAATGGAAATGTAAGAGTCAGTTTTAGAGCCCACTGGAAAATATTTGTGGGTATTTCTGTCTCTGACTGCCTCTTTCTCCTTAGCCCCTTTTTTATTCTTTTTGGTGGAGTGCTCAGGGGTGACGTCGAAGAACAGAAACAGTTATTCAGAAATAGACTCAAAAGAACTGTGCAGAGAACAAGAGATCCTGGGTATCCTCCAGGATTTCTCTGTTTTATGTCCGTGTTTATGACCCTTGGCCTGCTTACAGGTAGGACTAACAGGAGAGAGGACTGAGGATTCAGAATCATAAGAGTCCAGACAGGGAAGCCTATGCCTGAGCTTTCCCACTGAGACGGCTGCTGAGAAGTTGGGCCAGGAGCCTGCTCCTAAATGGCTGCTTGTGGCACATAGCTTCCAACTCCAAAAGGGTCACCACCACCCCACTATGAAGGGAAGAGGGGAAAGTGGCAGGAAACTAATTTCTCTGTGCCTCTGGTGGGTCTCAGGAGCTCAGAGGAACAGAGGGGGTGTCCTGACCAAACCATGCCCAATGGTAGAGGCAAGTCCTTGGTAACACATGCAGCCCCACGTCACAATACTTTGGCTGGTGGAGGGGAGGAGGGGACCCAGCAATGGGGTCCCCATGACCCCCAGTGCTCTGGATGCTCTATTCAGCTGCTGAGAACTCCATGGTACACTTGCGGATAGGACCAGTCTGTGTCAGTGGACGTGTGACACCAGGGCCCGTGTTCAGCTCCTGGGGTGGGACACCTGTTGTGGAGCCTGATCCACATCAATGGTACCGATCGTGTCCCTATGTCAGTGCTTTGCCTTTCTGGACCTCGCGTTTGTCCACAGCTGTGTCCTACGGGGGCAGGCTGGTAGCCTCTTTTCTAATCACAGCAGCTCCAAGGTTGTGGGGCCAAAAAGTACACTTTTCCCCTTCAACACACTCAGCCAGCACTTAAGGAGAATGTTAAACACTTTATTACTTCTACTACCTCTGACTATTTAGTCCCCTCTGAGCTGTGCACTGTTAATTTGTACAAAAGCTCCTCTTAACTGCCCACACTTTTTAAAAGTTATTTATTTTAGTTTTTTATTATTTAATAAAACACTAAGATTTTACTAGCTACTCAATTTTGAGATTGTAACTTGATTTTATTTTTTAGAGTAAGATATTTTAGCTGACTTTTTCCACAGCTTTAAGCTTATTTATGGTTTTTACACTTATTTTTTAACTTTGTACAGTTTGCCTGCAAAGCTGTGCTCATCAGATACAGGCCTTGAAGGACAGCTGTGTTTTTTAATTTGGATTTAGAACAGACATCGTGTTCTCCTGACTTTCCAGGAAGTGTATTTATTTAGTTTGGGGATGTTTTATTTAATATTTTGATTTTCTCTTTATGCTTTTTTGTATTTATTTCTTAAGGTAGCACATTTTGTTAGTAAATTTTTAGCTTCTAGAAATAATCCTTGTAAAACTGCTGGCTTGATTTGGGCTCTCTTTGCCTTAGGATAAAAAACCGGTTACTAGTTTTTCCTTGGCTGCCATTGGGTCCTATTTTTTTTAAAATATTAGTGGCATACCTTTGCCATGCTCTGCCAAGCGTTTTCAGCTGGTCCCAGGCTCCCTCGAATACTTCCCTGGGTGAGTCCATGTGGTCCACCCTCAGATTTACCCCTCTTCACCAGTGCTGCACTAACTTCCTCAGTTATAATCTCTAAAACCCTTCCAACGCCATTTCCCTTAAAGCTAGGTTGTGACCCTTATAATAAAGGATGGATACATTACTTGCCCCAGATGAGCAGATCAAGTCACGTCACCATTCTGTTGGAGTTCTCTCAACATCTCTTACTCTGATCTCCCCACCTGGCTCCAGTCTCGTTACTCAGGTTCCTTTATTTGGCATACAGCAAAGCTACACAGAGTTGATTATACTCAAGCGTAGGGGTGGGGTATAGGGAATACCACACATCCAAAGTTACACAGCAAACCTCTTCAGTTATATACCCTTACAAATTACATTGCATCACTCCTTTTGCAATTGGGTTAGTCACTCTGTAGGAACCAATCCCTGTACAGCACACACTGTCCAAGCAAAACTTACTCTTTACCTCATCTTACATTCCAGGCTTACCTTATCCATTGCTATCTTTGTAAATTGTCAATGGTTCCCTGGGTGTTCCCCCTTATCTTTGCTATTACAGGCATTCTGCTTCCAGCCTGCTGATCCATTAGCCTCCCTAATCCTGTCTCCCAATAAATAAGGCCTCAACCATGTCCAATTACTTGTGTCAAGCCAGGCCTACACTGAGGAAAAAAGGACCTGGGACAATCTGCAGAGGACCTGCTATACCTTTGAAGGCAGAGAAAATTCTGGTGCAGCTCTTCAGTGGAAGGAATTATCTGGAGAGTCAGCCCCACCAAACAAAAATATATGACTCTACCTGCTACAGTATGGAGGACTGAAGAACTTATCGACCCATTCCCCAAAGTAAGATATTAAATATTACATACACGCTGGGTCAGTAATTATTGCCAAAACTATTGTTTAAACTTTGAAAGCAGATAAGTGTCCACTAGCAAGACTTGAATTTGAACAAATAAACACAAACTGCACAGAACAGGCAGCCATTTTTCTTGGGAAGAAGCCAGCCCAGTACCAGAAAGTGCTTTCTCTGCTTCGTATAAATTCATCACTCTCTTAAAATCAAGGGAATACACTGAGCATCTCTCCTGGACTGGCAAATATATCACCAACCACACTAGGCCAACTTTCAGCTCTCAGTCGCTCCTCAGCAGGCCCACTGAAACCCGCTGGGCTGCACTGGTGTCAACTGAACAGAGTCTGGCACGTTGAGAGTATCATAGCCCCAAAGAGATAAAGTGCACTGTCCTTCCTTGGTCTTGTAACAGACAGCAGAAGTACTCCACTAACACGCAGAGCAATTAGCAACACAGTTTGGGAGGATTTGCACAATCAATTATGTCTACATTCTTCAGAAATGATTTCCCCATAAAACCAACGTGATGGGCATGGTTTCAGACCTAACCTCACCCACGTTTCCCGCCAAAAAGAAAAAGACGCAGAAGAAGTGTGTGTGCAGGAGCTTGTGTATTGTATTCCCTATTAACGATAAAACTCAGCACGGTTAGCCTTTTGCCATCTTGCAGATAGATGGAGAGACACTAAGGAACGGAAAATACCCTTAGTAACCATGACGTTCTGTACCAATTGCTTTTTTCTAAAAGACGCTCATCTTGAATCATCTGAGACAAAGCTTGTGAGATTTGTTATTGGGCTGTTTTCTAAAGTTATTAAAATTTCAAACTAGTAATAGGGGTGGTGCAGCTTTTTAAATGTAGTGTGAAAAGTATTGCCTTCAACTGTTTCCGCGTTCTTGGATAGGAAGCCAGCTTGCCAACACTTTAAATTTGATACACACATTGGGTCTTTTGGATCCATTCACTCATTGCCATCTGGCAGGATGGCTCTGCGCCTACTTACAACATAATATGGCAGTTTAAATATTAGTAGAAGGTACCCTGTAAATAATCTCAAAATGCGATACTGTGTCTGCAAAAGGTTTCATTGTGTTACATCTCTGAATCAAGGTAATATCTACTGTCCTGAAGGCATCTTTTTTTTTTAATCTTTTCAGGAGGATGATAGAGGAGACATGCTGCCACATGGACTTACCTCTGCACAATGATCTGCACAACCAGCATCACCATCCAGGAACCCTGATGTTTCTTGTCACCTCTGAAAAAAACAAAAATGGGAAATTAACTTTGGCGGCCTACCTTCATAGCAATACCGCAAGAACGTCAAGAAGGGGAGGAGGGATTGCTCAGTGGTTGGAGCATTGGCCTGCTAAGCCCAGGGTTGTGAGTTCAATCCTTGAGGGGGCCATCTAGGGAACTGGGGCAAAAATTGGGGATTGGTCCTGCTTTGAGCAGGGGGTTGGACTAGATGACCTCCTGAGGTCCCTTCCAACCCTGATATTCTATGATTCTATGAAATAAGAAACCTCACATTATTAGTCTTTGTTCTTGGATACAAAACATGATACTAGTTTCTGACCATAAAGATCTTACCCCCGTCACCCATGACCAGCATGCTTGTGTTTAGAAGTACCTGTCTGCAGAGCCTTTATCATCTATTACTTATAAAGTACTAAAAGTGTGCTGAGTACTGTACAAAATATGGAAGATGCCAGGCTTGTACCAAAGAGCATATAGCCAAAGTAAGATGAGTTCCAGCCATGCCAAACTACTGAAGACCATTTAATATACTCAGGCAGAACAAAGTAGAAGGAAATACACTGAAGGACATGATCCTGTCCTGAGCAGGAGTGTCACAGGGTCTATGCCGGCACTCCCACTTCTGTGTCCGCACCCTGTGTTTAGGCTGGTATAATAAAGAGTCCCACCACCTTCTTCAGTGGTTTCACCTTTGTGTCTTCATTTACCATGTTCTTGTGCAGACCCAATTCCCCCAACAACAATCACACCACAGACCCCTCCCAGCATCTTCTAGCCCTGGAGGTTCCTTCCCGTAGGTAAGGAAACAGAGAAACAGCCCTCCTGTCTCCTCCAAGGCCACCCCCTCACTAAGGTTTTCCCAGGGCTTTCATAGCCCTCCCAGTCTTTAGCCCAGCTGTCCCCACTCAGCCCAGCTTGTTGCTCTGAGCTAGCCCTCATTAGGGCTTACAGCTGGGCTCCCTGCTGCATACCCATGTCTCTCTACCTGGCCTTTTGACCAGAGAGCCGTCTGCAGCCAGCATTTTGGCAGGGCTTTAAAGGGGGTTTTACCCCTGCCCTGCCACAAGGAGGATGAACTAGATAGAGGAAAGGGTCAAGACCTGCTGGACTACTATGAATACTACGAAGAAAGAAAAATGTGAACCCTTCCCAAGGGCAACTCAATGAGCTGATTAACAAGTGACCTATTACCTGATGGATGTCATGAGTAAGGCTGCGAGTTTGTCACGGAGATCACAGAAGTCACGGATTCCATGACGTTCCGTGACCACCGTGACTTCTGCAGTGGCCGGTGCACAGGCAGCCCCTGCACCAGGCGCACCAGCCATTGTTGGGGAAGTCTCTTGGGCCACCACCACCCCACGTCCCTACCCCCCACCCCCCAGCAGCAGAGTTTGGGTGTGGGAGGGGGCAGGGCTCTGGCAGCGCTTACCTGGGGCTTCCCGGATGGGCGACATCCCCCTCACTCAGCTGCTCGGTGGAGGCGTGGCCAGGCAGCTCTGCGGGCTGCCTCTGCCCAGACCACTGGCTTCGCAGCTCCCATTGGCCGGGAACTGCGGCCAATGGGAGTTGCGGGGACGGTGCCTGCAGGTGGAGGCAGCCCGCAGACCATGTCACCCTGACTTCTGTGCTGCTGCCTTCAGAGCTGGGCAGCTGGAGGGTGGTGGCTGCTGGCAGCAGCGCAGAAGTAAGGGTAGCAGTACCGCAACCCCCCCACAGTAGCCTTGTGACACCCCCCCCACACACACACAACTTCCTTTGGGGTCAGGACCCTACAGTTTTAACACTGTGCCATTTGAGAGGGAAACATCTGAAATCATGACAGTTACAATTTTTAAAATCCTATGACTGTGAGATTGACCAAAATGGATCATGAATTTGGGAGGGCCCTAATTATACCCATTAGTACTTGGAAAGTTTGTATCTGAAGTTACCAGTCAAGTTTCACATTGGTAATTGCGAAATCAGAAAGAAAGAACAAAGTTTTTAGTTTTTGTAAGACTAACGGGAAAGTCAAAAATCTCTCATCTATTACCAAAGTACGCAATGGTTTTGGCACAGTATGTGAGGTAAGGGTATTACATGCAGGTAACAAGATACGTGACGTTACTCAGAGTGTGGCTTTTCTAGCGTGGCTAGAGTTGGTACCAAGTAGACCATATTTTCAAACTACCTAAATGCAACACATTTTGAAATGGACATTTGCTAAAAGCTCCCCATGTGCTTGCATACAACCCTGTTTGCAGTCAGGTGTCTAAACTGCACTGTTTGAAACATGCCTGTGTAAAACTCTGAGCCAGCGCTCACTGGGTGTAATGCACAAGACATTTTTAAAGGCAACTGTTGCTTGATCATGTTGGGATTCCTCCATTTATAGAAGGGCTGGGAAGGGAACAGAGTGTCAAAACAATGGAAATAATGCCAGAGACATTTCCATAGTATAGTTCACCAGAGAGAGAGAGAGAGAGAGAGAGAGAGAAAATGGAGGGCAATCACTTCTCAAGGTACAAAATCAGCTCCATTTAAGTTTAGCTACTAGGCATGTTCTGATACCTCAGGGGCTAGGGGGTAGGAAGGGGAACCTTTCGCCTCTAGGTGGCTCAGGCAGCAATATTGACTAAACATCACTGTGACAGCTGCTTGGCAGGCTCTGTGACGTCAAATTAAACTTTCCATTCAGATCCTGGTGTACAAGAGGCCTAACTCTTAAAACTGCCGTCATACCTGGGCTCTTCTCTCCGTCTAGGACAGACGCCGGCAAGGATAAAGAGTCTAGATCTACCACACCAGTACCATACTTATTCATCTACTTTTGATGGTCCGAGGTGCTGGCGCTTTTGGTGCTGAAGACCCCAAATTCAATCTGCAGCGATGACCAACCATCAGGACAGCCAGTCCAGCCAGCAGTGGCAGAAGCAGCCAAAGCAAAGATCTCTGGACATTCAGAGAGCTTTCTACAGTTTTGACTGGACTTCTCTGCCAGGGGCTGATTGTCTGTGTCCTCTAAACCTCCTGCACCTCCTCTCTCACAGTCTCTTCACCTCATCTTGACTCCACCACCTGTCCCTGTTTCCCCCTTTTCAATTTAGCTAATCCCCTGCTAACTATATCCACTCCCCACCAAAAACAGTGGAACTAGCATGCCATTTGCTGCCATCGCATTGTTCACTCCGTTTGTGTTCCACCCCTTCCTCCACGGTAGGTCTGTCTTGTTGATTTAGCTTGTAAAGCTCTTCAAGGCAGGGGCCATCTCCTATTCTGTATTTGTACAACGGGACCCCATTCTTGGTTGGCCCTTAATCAATGCCATGATAAAACTTACTAAATAATACTAATGCTATCTGTATGTGTCCATGGCTGCAATGTGTTCCACATGGATTTCTGTTGCCAGACCTGTCAGTCTAGCTCTGTTCACAAATACCATTTTTTCCCTCTAATCCGGATGGATGCTTCATTGCTCTGACTCAAACGATGAAAGAGAATAGTAAAAAGGCCACAAAATTAATTCCTCCCTATGGCAGGTTATCATGGGAAGCTGAAAAGTTACAAAAATAGACCCATTCTTGTTACTGCTGTAAGACTGATCGGTGAATCTTATTCAGAGAAGGAAACTGTAATGACAAGAATATAAATGTTAATGTGAGGATCAAATGCAATTTTAATATTTCTCCGGTAGAGGTAAATAGCCCTGGTGCATATCTGAACAGCAAACACACACTAAATCAATTCAAGTACTTGCAGACTAATCCATTTTCAAATATGTTTCCTTGAAGGCAAAGAGTCTGCACTGCCAAGACCCAGCCCTTTGTGACGGAAGCAGAAAACAGAGGCACTAAAGTGTGCCATTTTAAAAGCACCAGACTGCTGCACGCAGCTGTCTCCACTGGGCCATTGCTCAGATCTGAAAGCACTGATATCGTCCTTACGCTTTCCCGGAGTCTCCAGTCATTGCTAAGACTTTTGGTGTGTTACCAGCTAAAATTCATTATTCTGAACACACACCAAATCCAAACACCTTTGAAATGTAAGGAGGTTCAAACACCATACCTGGATCTGAACTAAAATTTGACAATGGCTCCTGTCCTTATACCAGGCTGACCCCAAATGGTGGATCTGAACACAACAGTGCTTAGGACCCACTGAAGTGAATGGAAAGATTCCTACGGACTTCAGTGGACTCTGATTAAGGCCCGTTGAAGAAGCGATACCTGTAATATCTGCAGGATAACAGCTAGGAAATGCTGATTTTTTTAATGGTTCCCACGGTACACGTTTTGGTGGCTGATTTGCAGATCTTCAAATATTTTGTGACTGTTAGAGCTTTTGAAAGCAATATCGTCATTTCAGATTGTGCTCAGTTGCACATCCGACATGTGACCATATTAATCAGACAAACATGCAATCGGTTTTTGTCTCCCTCCCCCACTTCAATGAAGTACAACACATGTATAGTCCAGAATATAACCTGTGAAACATGTTTAATGCTTGGTGTTGATGTTTAGGAATTAGGTGATAACCTCAGGCATTTGCCAGAGCATTGGTCTCACCTCCAAAATGCCACGGATCATGATTTTAGAAAATCGAGGTAGTGTTAGGAAAGGTCTGTTTGTTAGCCTGGGATAAAATTTTGGGTTTGACTTTTTGATACTCTTATATCTTATCCTAATCTGTGTAAACAAACAACAAAGACACTGTGATGTTGCATCTGCCTAGTCAGATGGATTTGTCAGTACAATGGGCACAGATAAGAGCAGTTAAAGTGTTACTCAACAGCACATTTTAAGATTGTCTCCATCCCTATCTCAAGGCAAGGTCAAGCAACCAGTCAAGAGGGGCAAAGGGGGATGGGAGGAAGGTATAAAACACTAAAAGACCAAAGAAATGCCTGTCCCTGACAGCAGCACACCCTCACTCCTTACCCTCCCATGGGGTACAAAAAGTGGGACTGTAGGCATGCATTGCAGGTATATTTGGAGGAGGAGGTGGGGAGGGGGAATGGGGAACAGGGACACAGGCAAGGCTTTACAGCATCAGAGCTGGGAAGGGGGACACGGGGTAAATGCTCTGCGGTGTCAGAGCTGGGAAGGGAACACTGGGGAACAGACTCCGCTGGTGTGTAGAGCTATGGATGTGCTTGTTTGGAACTAACCCCAATAAACATCCCATTGCCTGCACTTCGACTTCTGATCAACTGCTTTCTGTCTGCATGACAAGAGCCAGGGGAGGGGGTGAAGGGAAAACCCTCTAACAGGAGGATCCCTTTCAAATATGGTGGGAGTCATTAAAAAGCCAACACGTGCCAGGCTTAAAACTACAAAAAGAAAAGGAGGACTTGTGGCACCTCAGAGACTAACCAATTTATTTGAGCATGAGCTTTCGTGATGCATCCGATGAAGTGAGCTGTAGCTCACGAAAGCTCATGCTCAAATAAATTGGTTAGTCTCTAAGGTGCCACAAGTCCTCCTTTTCTTTTTGCGAATACAGACTAACACGGCTGTTACTCTGAAACCTGTCATTATGCAAGGCACTGCTTAAACTACAGTTATCTCCTATTCTAAGAAAAGGTGAACATCGACTTCCCAACCACCCCTTCTTGAGATAACTGCTCAAAAATGCAGGCCCTCGGCCATAAACCAAACTTCTGACAATTAGGAAGAAGCTTTCCCTATGGACAGGTTTCCCTGTAACTGCCAAATGCAGGGTTTCTTCCACCTTCGTCTGCAACAGCTGGGGCTGGTCATGTAGGAGAGAGAGAATACTGGACCAGAGAGGCCACTTGTCTGAGTCTCTCGGGCAATTCCGATATTCCTATGGACTAATGCCTGCACTGTTAGATTACAGTCAGAATGCTTTCAATTGCTTTATTTCTAGATGCAATCGCCAGATTATTCTCAATATTATTATATTTACTATTACCTATCTTTCAAAGGTAGTAAATTCGTTCTTAATACTTGTGAATTTCAAACAAAAGACTATCGTTTCAGCCTCTATTTAATATAGTTTCTTTTAAATTTGCTAGAATCTCTCAAAATGCAATAACGGTACATGTTATTGCCACTGGACATTACCTACAAAAGAATAAATGGGATGTTCAATGAAGACTGATTAATCAGTGCTCTTTGTAATTTCGCAGTATGCCAAAGAAGGGTAAATCATGTAAGCGTATCTAATTTTCCTCTGCATAATGTCACTAATTATACAACAATTCTTGGATTAAACAGATCTTATGTAAACATAATGATCTCATTTGCAGTGAATTCCCTCAGTTTAGTTAACCAATTGCTTTTGTAATTCTGGAGGTATCATTAAAATCTTTCTAATTTAAATACAAACAGATGTGTATCATAATACCATTGTCAAATGTAACCCTTGATACTTTACTAAACAAGTGAAGGAAAAATTATATATTCCTCATGTGATATTTAATTACATGGTTTGAAGAGGAAATAATAACTCCTAATGATGGAATTAAAGGTTTCAAGATCTAATTTGATTAAGCTATGTGCATATTGGCATATATCTTGGTATGCAGCAAAATGTGTCATGATTCTCACATTCACAAGGGGCTTAAAGCATTTTTGTTGTAAGAAACACTGACGCCTAGTGTATTATTAATAGTGGGTCACTTTTACAGAACAGCAGGAAATGCCTCGGCTACAATACTTTGTGGTACGTGTACAATCACCAGATGCTGCCCAAAACGGGGACCCGCTGGCATCTGAGCAGAAGATAAAAGGTACTTAATGGCTCAATATCAGATGTCTTTGGAGCACGAAAACGCTTGTTTTTCAGGATGTTATTATGCTAATAGATTAAAACAGGCTCTTCTAAGCTCTTTTACAAATGTGTTTACCCCTGAAGACCATAAACAACTTGCTTTGCAGGCAATTCTCATGAATTATTACAGACTCTAAAAACAATTACAGTGTTATCTGTTTTCATGTTCATACAGTTACCCTACATATAGTAAAAATAACGAGCAGTCTACTAGAAAATATATATATAATAGAGGAGTGTGAGATTGGTTAGATAAAATAAATTAAAGTAGATTAGATTAATCAGATACTTATTCAGGAAATGAACTCTTATTCTAGGCACCGTGTACTGTTCTATCAAGAAACGGATTCAACAATAGCTGTTAACTTAATATTTAAGTAGATGAGTCACTTTTCCCCCGTTACCGCCAGTATCCACAGCCAGCTGTTTTGCACCTCCAGGCCTCGAGCATGGCCACCTCCCCTTTTTCTTCTCCAGCTGTTCTTGCATATGAGATCAGGAAGATGAGAATAAGACAAACAGAGCAGCCCAAGCTAGCAACAGCCCCTGGAGGAACCAATTTCAATCAAAACCTCTCCGCATCTGTTCAGCTGACTCCCCTGGGGTTACGAATCTCTCTTGAGAAGACCTGCCTGAGGGCATGCAGCCTGCATGCCGTGACAGGCATAGATTGGGTATTATGGACATATGCTGCACAGTCTTCTGCTACATCACCCTTCAATTAACAGGTGTGGTTCTTGGCAGGCACCATGATATGCTGCACAGGGGGATTAATATTGAACTATATTTTAACAAGGGGTTTTTCAGCTACTCTAGGGTACCTGTACATAGACCCTGCCTCAGTCAGAGGTGTGCTGCTCATACATAGGTAATTGCTGAAGTACAGGACATGGAAACAACTAGGTCCAGTTTACAAGTAGAATTTGAAAGCAAAAAATGAACACTGCGATGAGCACAGCTTCCATTTCCATGTGTGAGGCCAGATTGATGGCTGGTGTACCACACTGAAGTTAGCAGAGTCACACCACCGGGCAGTCTGGCCCATTAATTTCTACCATGCTTAGCTGTACAGGTGATAGCAGCATAACAGAAGCTATCAGTGTGGACAGTGACTCAGTGACCATTAATGCCATGTGTTGGGGGAAGCAATCAAACTGAATCTGTGTTTACAGACAATGACTGAGAAGATGGTGTCATGTCTCACGTAGGCAGATACCCAGGGTAAACTCCTTATACTGCACAGCCCCAGCGGTTACCGTCTAGTGACAAGGGAGTATGCAATAGGCAATGACCAAGCTTTAAAAAACCCCATGAGATTACAGTTAGGCTACTGGATCCATAATTAGCAGTTTAATGACTGAGCGAAATCCGGCTGAAGGCAGTTGGCTCTTTCCCTTGATTACAAGGGGCCTTGGGTCAGGCCCCTAAGCAAGTGGTCTGATTTTCAAAAGTGCTAAGCACCCCACAGGCCCCACTGACGCCTGCTAGAGCTGCACAATACCCAGCATTTTTGAAAATCAGGCCTCGTAGTTAGGCCCTTAAATCTGCATTTCAAAACCTAATGTTGGACTCCTAGTTTTGACAATCTTGGCCCATTTTCTAACCCTATGATTTGAAATTTCGTGGCTCTGTTTGCTGTACATATAAAATTTCCCTGAATATTTGCAGCACTGTAGGTTTTCAAAAATGAGATAAATTCATCTTCCCGGCTCTCTGTATGCAGTTTCCTGATTTGCACAGTAACCATCCATTCAAATTAGGTGCCACAAGTACAAACTATTTGTTGCATGAGATGGTGCACATAAGGATTTTGAAAACATGGTACTGTGTCCTTTTATCTGCAATTAATGTCACTTATTTGTGCATGGACATTATTACCCAAAATGTTTTCTTAGGGGAACTCATGAACACACCTTGTACTTGACCATTTTGTTAACAAGCTTAGTTTCTAGTTAATTTACTTTTCAACAGCAGCAAACAGAGAATTAATTGGTCTTAGGCTCATTCCACCCCACTCAAATATCCTTGGTGAGGAATAGTAACTAATTTGTTAGACTAGATGACCCTTGTAATCCCTTCTAGCCCTAGGGTTCTAGGATTCTATGAATTAGGCATGAGATGATTACGGTTAGCAGCTGCATTATCTCTTCTCTTTGGGTGATTACAGATTTTTTTATTATTATTGAAGTCACTCGTGCTACTATTTAAAAATTATTACATTATAGCCCTTTTCAAATAAACGGTATGCATTAATATTAACAGAGACCCTTCTCTTGACTTCTTAGTCAGTCATTAGCAGCCTACAATGCCAAATATCAGCGGGCCAACACCGTGGTGTCTTTCTTTATTTGCATTTTCTGCTGAAAAACAAAAAAACAAAACCAAAAAACCACAGTTGCAATGACGGGTCTCTGAGGATAAAAGGATGTTTCACACTCTCCCTGAGGACACAGTTACCTTGAGAGGTTCCTCATGCTATGACAGGTCAGGTTTCTCAGGAAGGTCATTTTCTGACATTTGATAATGGTACAGCTGAGCATTATCAATTTAGATGGCATGTACAAGACACTAGACATCTATATAGCTGCATTATAAGAATTATCTAGGACATGTCAATTTGGTAACCTTGCTGTAATGAAATGATCAATGACCAACTGGTGGGAAAGATCACAACTCTACAGATCTGTACAATATTACTCTCTGAATCAAATCTGACATGAGTAAGGCAGGAACATTTCTCCTCAAGTGGAACAAGACTTCAAGGAAGCCAAGACACTTAAAAATAGGAAAACAAGTGTAGAAGAAGTTGAGCCACAAAGGAAAGGTTTGAATTTTTAGGCAGGGAATAGAGGCGGAACCTGAATAGACCCTTAAATGGCTTGTATCACAAGAAGATGGATGTGCCAACACCCCTCCCTTGCTAACACACTTTTCAGGAAGCATAAAGGATATTTGCTTATTTTTTAAAGGCAAGAGCATTCCACAAGTTATGCCATTCTCCTGAGTAAGTTGCAATAGGCAAGTGTCCTACTGCCTTTCAGGGTCATTACAACACTACACATCATGACACTGACCTAACAAGGAAATAAAACATAATAGACTTAATCTATGCACTGGAGCACAGCTCCCAGGGAGGCAAAGCTTCGGTGCAAGTAAAACAGGCGGCAGACACTCCTCGCTGCCCTTTATGACTGAGCTGCACTTGGCGTAAGACCAAAGGATGTAGCAAAGGTGGCTGGTTCTGAAGATTCCCTGATCCTCAGCCTGGCCAGGGCATGAGTCTCTGGAGTAAATTAGAGCACGCTTGCAAGGGGCCTTTCCTGCCCAGCCATGCCCCCTGGCCCCTGGCAATAGCACTCATGGCAAGGGCTGAGCATGGTGATGTAGGAGCCACTACAGCAGCTCTACCCCACGCGAGGAGCCCATTTGCAGAGGGAATTTCCTTAAGGGCTGCTTTGTGCTGGGGCCATGATCTGGATCAAACGTTCTACTCGCTCATCAATACGAAAGGGGAAGTGGATGTCAGCAAACGTTCAGGGTAGGAGGTAGGTTGAGTTCTTGTTAGCTGGCCGTATCATCATGTGCTATTTGATGTGGTCTTATGAGACAGGCATCTCTACTGAACTGAATAAACAAACATACAAGAACTTAATGTTAAGCAATAGGTGATAGGCCAAAGCCAGCTGAAAACATAGCAGCAACGTATTTGACTGAATCTTGGGCAAACCTTTGAGGTTTTCAAGGTCAGGCTTGACAAAGCCCTGGCTGGGATGATTTAGTTGGGGATTGGTCCTGCTTCGAGCCGGGGGTTGGACTAGATGACCTCCTGAGGTCCCTTCCCACCCTGATATTCTGTGATTCTATGAGTACATGAAAAGGTTAATCCTGCAAGAAGCATGGACTCTGCTATGCTACTGAAGTGGTTTTGAGAGGACGAGTGGATTCACTGTTCTAGCACCTAGTTGATCTCAACTAAGGTAAGGACTGTGGCTGTTATTTAAGGTGTTAGACAAAACTTTGACTCAATCTCATTGACAAAGCAGACATGGTTCCTCCAGCTGCCTTTGCCTTGGGAAGTGCAGAAAACATGTCCTGGCCAGGAGTTGCCTTCAGAGTATCCTTTTGAAGGACTCTTCCTGATATAAAGAACTTACTAAAATTCACTGATTCTTGGTGTTGCCGGCACCCAGTGCCGAGAGGCTGAACAACAGCTTGAGTGGTTCGTTACCCGGTGTGCTACACCCAATAATCACAACGGGGTGGAGAAGCAGAAAAGTTTATTTGCAGCTGCAAAAAGGTACAGGGAGAATAAAATCTCAAATCCTGCACAACAGAGCAGGAAGTTACACAGGCTTTTATACATCCTTTTTCCCAGCATACTTATCCAATAGCAAGCTGCCCCAAGTATCCATATAGCCAGCCAATCCAGTTCCCAGCTAGTTCCCTGATTCTCTGTATCATTTGTTAAACTATACATAAAGCTGCTTTATTCAGCATTGTTCTTCCATATCTCCCCTGTTTGGCCTTGCTTAGTTTCAGGCAGTCTGACTCTGCAACATACTGTTGCAGATTCTCAGCATAACTGCTGTGTGTGCCTCCAGGCAGGGGGGCCAAGGACACTTGGGCCTAGTACGCAGAGCTGCTGCGAGTGCCTCCAGGCAGGAGGGGGGGGGGCAAGGACACCGGGGCCTAGTGCAAGGGGGCTTCATCGACACTCGTGGTCTTCCATCCCCTCGAGTTACCTAGTGGCCATGCCCCAGTGTTCCCAACAACTCCCCCCTTTGAGAACACTCAACAGCCTTGGCTCTGAGTTTTCTCACTTGGGCTACTTATTTCTTTACAATAGGACTTTGCATAAGCACTTTGTGATAGCCCTGAAGAGAATGACTTATTAACTTTTTCCAAAAGGGCCCTGACACATGATACTGCACAGCATAATACCAGTAATACAAGCAATACAGGAAAGAGAATTTTCAATAGCAGGCTAAATAAACCACCAAGCCAAGACGACAAACCCCAGCCTGAAAACAAGGTTTGCAACCAATCGTTTTCTGGGGCAGTATAGGCAACCTGTGCTCCGGCTCGGGCATGGGCCTCAGCCTGTACCACTTTTTTATAGATTTCATAACTGCTATCATTTACATATACACAACATCGGGGCCTGACGAGGGCACAAACCCCTCCTTGGGATGCCAAGAGATAGTCCAAAGCCAGCCTGTTTTGGAGGGAAAACGTCCTGAGCTGCTGTACCTCTTTATTTAATGTTTTTACTGCTGACCCTAAATCACTAACCGAGTCCTCTAACTCTAAGGCCACTTTCTCAAATACCATCTGTAGCCTTACAGTATAGCGGCCTATGCCTGCCATGGCTGGCCCGGTAAACAGTGGCGCTATTCCCAGTACAGAGCACCCTACCAGCTTCTCGGTTGTGAGGGGATTCTTCATATTGCCCTCTAATGCCGTAGTCAGTTGCCGCAGGGTCTTTTCTTGTGACTCAACAGAGGTGTCTCGGGCATTTTTAATCTTTTCTTTGGGCAGCGTGGCAGTTATGGAAAGATGAGGAACTCCATGAGCTATATAACAGCTACCTGTCCAGTTGGCTGGCAGCACCTTGTAAGCCTTTCGGCCACATACAAAATAGTGACTTTGTAGGGCCTAGTAAGGACTGTTTCTTAAGGGGATTCCTGGGATATTTAAGGCTGCTTTGGATGCTTTTTTAAACAATTTATATGCCTCTATGGGAGCATCTTATTTTTTTGATTGGGTACAAGTGGGGGCGTTTCTAATTGTGCTGTTCAAATTACACTCGCCATAGGGATCACTACAAACCCACCATTGGCTTGCTACATTGGAGATATTAACTGGACAGCAAGTTACATTTCCAAACCTTTTTTGTGGTAAGATTATTTGTAAGTGTTTCCCTAAAAGGGGAGGAACCATTACACCCACACTGTTGGCCTCCCCTGTTGGTCTTTATTTAATACCCATCAGCCCACTGTGTAATAACACAGGAGCTCTTTCCCACAGGATGCCCATAGTGATCAGATTGGTTTCGGGTAAAACATAACACTCCCTCAGTGAGTACTGCAACTGAATACTCCTGGTCCTGATAGGTGGCTTGCTGTAAAGAGATCTTGTTCCAGAACGGCGAGTCCGTTCTTTCCTGCTCTTTGGTGGTGGCTAATTCTGCTAGAGTCAAGGGCAGCATGTCAAGGGACATTCCCGTTTTGGGGGACAGTGGAGTTGGAGCACATACCCAGCAATCAGTCTGGTTTGTTAAATTAGCAACATGGTGCGCAAGCAAAACAAAGGAGTTATGCTCCCGATATGCACAGTTTGGAAATACCAATACAGAGAATAACAATGTTACCCAATTAATTATTACCAGAGTCTTCCCAACCCAGGGTCTCCAGTACCTGGGTGGGCCCATTTTAGCATTAAGGTGCCCGCTATTTGTGTCTTTTAAACAGTAGCTTTAGCCCGAGATCGTCACTAGATGAGGAGTCAGCAGGTTGGACGGTCCACTGTTCTGCTGACGAGGGGGTGGTTACTGCCTTCAGACGAGAGTGATGGATCCAGTTCTTGTGTCCCTCGATCTTTGCCGCTGTATGGGAGATCAGCAGGATGGTATAGGGTCCTTTCCACTTTTCCTGGAGAGGCTCGTCTTTCCAGGTGCAAACAAGCACAGAGTCACCGGGCTGTAAGGAGTGAACGGGAGAGTCCAAGGGGACAGGCTGGGAATCCTTGGTATACCTGTGAAGAGACAAGAGAACAGCAGACAGGGAACACATATACTGTGACAAAAAAACATTACCCAACTCCCATTCCCCTGACAGAACCAGGGTGCCATTCATAGGCCATGCCCTTCCAAACATAATTTCAAAGGGACTGAGCCCTAATCTACCCTTTGGGAGAACGCGGATACGGAGTAGGACGAGGGGCAAAGCATCAGGCCATCGCAGTGAGGCTTCTTGGCACACTTTTGAGAGATGCCGTTTAAGGGTCTGATTGGTACGCTCCACTACACCACTGGCTTGCAGTCTCCAGGGCGTATGGAGTTTCTAGGGGATCTGTAAGGCATGTGAGATGCTTTGAATGATTTTTGACGTGAAGTGTGTCCCATTGTCAGATTCCATCCACAGGGGGAGTCCAAAGCGAGGAATGATCTCCTTAACAAACTTGAGGGCCACTGTTCTGGCAGTGCAGTTACGGCATGGGAAGGCTTCTGGCCATCCGCTGAACCGATCCACTATGACAAGGAGATATTTGAACCCTTGGGTCCGGGGAAACTCAGTAAAGTCTATTTGCCACACTTGTCCAGGGCCCGGAGTGGGTTCTAGGGCAGCTGGTGGCACAGGATGTCCCGGTCGGGGGTTATTCTTTTGGCAGACTAAGCAGTCTGCTTATACCTGGGCAGCCAGGGGTCGGAGTCCGGAAGTGATAAAGTATTTTCCCATTAGCTGGATAAGTGCTTCCCTGCCAGCATGAGTGGTTTGATGTAGTTTCTGAAGCACTGGCCGGATTGGGCCCTTTGGTAAGAGGACCTTCCCTTCTGGGGAATGGAGCCATCCCTCCTTTCACAACAGCATAACCCGCCCTCCTTTGCCCATCTATTACAGTACTGCTACCATCAGTGTACCACTCATAATCTGCATTTGGGAGGGGTACATCCTTTAAATCCGGACGGCTGGAGTACTGGACATCTATGATCTCTAAACAGTCATGTTTCTGTTCCTCTGTTTCTGGCAAGAGGGTGGCTGGGTTAAGGGAGGGGCAAGGCTGTAAGGTGACTTCAGAGTTCTCTAACAGCTTAGCCTGGTATCAAGCAATCTGAGCCTGGGTGAGCCAAAGCCCTCCCTTTGCATCCAATAAGGCTCGGACCATATGGGGAGTATAAATTTGCATAACCCCTCCCAATGTTAGCTTCTCCGCTTCCTCAAGCAATAGGGCAGTAGCTGCGACCGCCCTTAAACATGCCGGCCAACCCTTTGCAACCTGATCCAATTGCTTAGAAAAATAAGCCACGGGACGTCTCCATGCTCCTAACAGCTGTGTGAGCACTCCTAGGGCCACCCCCCTTCATTCATGTACATACAACTGAAACGGCTTAGAGAGATCCGGCAGGTCCAGAGCCGGGGCTTCCATTAATTTTCTTTTCAGGATTTTAAATGCCCTATCAGCCTCTGGGGTCCAATAGAAGGGGTCATGATCCGCTCCTTTTACACAGTCGTACAGGGGTTTAGCCCACAGTCCAAACTCTGGGATCCATATCCTGCAAAAGCCTGCCATACCCAGAAATGCCCTGAGCCGCTTACAATTATTTGGAGAGGAACTTGACAGATAGATTCCTTTCTTTTTTTTCGCTTGAACGCTGACGCTCCCCTTGCCTTAGCTGTAACCTGATCCCTCTCCACCTCAGACAACAGGGTTCTCAGGAGGATATTACAGTCGTCTCAATCGGCTTGTGACTACTGAGGCACCCCTCAAAGACTGAAATAAACCTGCTTGGGTTCGTTGAGAATTCCCCAGCCTGTGTTTTAAAAGCTGCTAAGTCTATTGGATTGAATGGCACATGGGTGTAAACTTGCATAGTGGTAGCCTGACGTCCGTCTGCCCCTGGGCAAGCCACAACAGTCTCGGTAAGCAAAGGATAGAGTCCCACCGAGGGGGCAATCTCTGTAACCCGAGGCATCCTACCCTTATACGGTGGGAGTGTGGGGGCCGAAGGGGACACCGGCTCTGCCATTACAGTGGGGGTTGGGGGTCTGGGGACTAACATTAGCTGCTACCAAACCAGTCGGAGTCAGATTACAGTGCTGTAAAATATCCGGTTGAGTACATAAAGTCAGAAACAAATGCGCATACATATGTTCATTTCATTTCCTTGTTCTCTGACAGAACAGGAGTAACTGAAGGATCGTGTTGTAATTAATTGACCCTCCTGGTGGCCACCACTCCTGGTCCTCTAGTTGATATTGAGGCCAGTCAACTGTACAGAATCGTTTTAATTGGCTCTTAGTCATCGGATCCGCACCAAATACCTTCCAGTTTGCTAGAATGCACTCTAGGGGCGTACACCGTGCCCTAACCTCTGAGCTCTGTCCCTGTCCCATACCTACAGGGTAACTCTGGGCGTCCCCAGGTTCCAACAGAGCATACAATCCGGATTTTAAAAGGTTCCTACCTTATCCAAGGGACCGGTTCTTCACCGTGGCCTGCAGCTGCTCCTCCCCCATGTCTAAGGGACCGGTTCTTCACCGCCGTCCACAACAGCTTCTCCACTATATGAGTGCGTTGCACCGTTGTGCCCTCTGGGGTCGATCAAATCGCGTCTCCTCCGAGGCCCCCGATGAACTCACTGGTGCGCGCTGGGCGTCGGTTCTCGCCGCAATCCTCGACCTCCAGGAGGGGTCCGGGCAAGGCTAAATTGCAGCCTCGTCGCCCACCCAGGGACGCCAAAAGCTGTTGCCGGCACCCAGTGCCGAGAGGCTGAACAACAGCTTGAGTGGTTCGTTACCCGGTGTGCTACACCCAATAATCACAACGGGGTGGAGAAGCAGAAAAGTTTATTTGCAGCTGCAAAAAGGTACAGGGAGAATAAAATCTCAAATCCTGCACAACAGAGCAGGAAGTTACACAGGCTTTTATACATCCTTTTTCCCAGCATACTTATCCAATAGCAAGCTGCCCCAAGTATCCATATAGCCAGCCAATCCAGTTCCCAGCTAGTTCCCTGATTCTCTGTATCATTTGTTAAACTATACATAAAGCTGCTTTATTCAGCATTGTTCTTCCATATCTCCCCTGTTTGGCCTTGCTTAGTTTCAGGCAGTCTGACTCTGCAACATACTGTTGCAGATTCTCAGCATAACTGCTGTGTGTGCCTCCAGGCAGGGGGGCCAAGGACACTTGGGCCTAGTACGCAGAGCTGCTGCGAGTGCCTCCAGGCAGGAGGGGGGGGGGGCAAGGACACCGGGGCCTAGTGCAAGGGGGCTTCATCGACACTCGTGGTCTTCCATCCCCTCGAGTTACCTAGTGGCCATGCCCCAGTGTTCCCAACATTGGGAACACTGTTTTTCCTTATTAGCTGAAAGTCTCACCCAGAAAGCTGTGTAAAACTATCAGCTTTCACAGAGAGCCTGATCCAAACCCATTACATCAGGTGGAAAAGACTCCCAATAAACGCCTTTGGGTCAGGCCTTTAATGGCTTTATTTAATTGCAAGATCTGAGATTTTCCAAGATTCTGTTAATTTGGACAAGGGTGAAAGTGGTACCCATTCCACCAGGCCAGATTTTTAAAACTGGAATCCTAAAAATCAAACTCCTAAATCCCTCTATAGGATCCTAAATACTTGGCCTGATTTCTGGCGGTTTTACCACCTACTACTTTCACCAAAGTCAGTGCTCTGGAATGTTTCATTTAAAATCCATCTCTGCTCTGAGGAGTGATTGTAAAGTGGCTTTGTGGTGCTCCATGAGTTTCAGAGCCAAATTTCCAAAGAGCTCAGCACTACTGGTCAACATGGGATGCGGAGTTCCTTTGGAAATCTGGCCCTCAGTGACTCCATATCAGACGTGCTCAGTTTACAAAGAAGGAAAAGATATTGGATCAGGTCCTGACATGGTGTTGCTTCCCTGACTTAAATGGAGTTACGATAACAGCCGACACCAGCTTAGGATCTGGCCCATTTTCAATAGCTGCCAACCCAGCAACCTCAAGCTGGACTCTGAAACGCAAGCCAATTATTTCCTTCTCATGTGTCATTATCACCAGAGATAAAGATCTCAAATCCTGCCCTCGGTTATCTTTTTGCAGTCCTAGGGCTTTCACTGAGATTGGAATTCAGTAATCAGGTACACCTGTGCAAACAGTTCTGTAGCGGTTACACAATAAGGATCAGGATGCAGTTCATTCTCTTTCCCCATTTGGCTCTACAGAGCTGGCAAGAAGAACAAAGTAGTAAACACTTATTACTGTCATTAGAGTGAGCAGATAGGCCCCAGAATATACCCGATGAGCAGAACTGCTAAATAAGAAGGTTCCATTTTTATATAGTCATTTTCCATAATAGAACTTTAAGAATATGGTTTGTTAATTCTATGGTTTAACTCTAGTCTAGAATATGTTGTCCTAGGTGGTGCAAGTTGTCGGGAGGTCTCTCTTCCTCCTTCTCAGAGCCATTCTTCACTTCCACCAAAGCTGGAATAACACTGCTTCTCCCATGGACCAGGAGGCATGCAATGTAATTTTATTTCGTGTGGTTAACTGAAAGACATCAACACCGTTAGCTAAGGCTGCACTTGTACTTTCTTGGTAGCCACATTCGTTTCTTGAACACTTGTTGGCAGTCTCATTGACTTATCCATTATTCACTCCCTCTTATGCCCACAGTCCTGACACACATCAGAAGAATAAAGGCTGGGCTATTCTTGGCTTGGAACATCACTCAGTGAAGGTCTCTGGCCTGCGTTATGCAGGCGGTCAGATGAGATAATCAGCATAGTCCCTCTAGCTTTGAAATCTACAAAATGTCTAAGCTATTGCTCTCTGGACAAAGGCCATAGGCATGCCTAAAACTTTTTTTCAGTTATAAAAGCATAATGCAATATTTTTAATATCTAGATCAATATTTTAGGAGTATTTGAGTCTAGCTGCCCTGTGTATGTCAGTGCAAATGTACCTCATTACTGATTTGCAGTATGTAAAGTCAAAGGACACGTTCTGAAAAAGAATATATCCTTTAAAGGCATGTGAGACGCTTATTTGTCTTCAATCTTACAGTAAATAGCTTACCTACTTATGGAGGAGAAGATTTACCCTTGGAATATAGCATCAAGTTCGCACTCAAGCAACTAAGACAACCTGTGTCTAGTGTGTGCTGGTAAGCAAAGTCTCTTTATTATAGCTAAACAGCTAACTATTGACTATGGAGGGGAACGAGGAAGCAGATGCTTTATCTAAATTACTTCTGATCAGTTGATTTGAGGAGGCTGGTGACGATAAAGTGGTTTGCAGAATTCACATGAATTCATCACACGCACACACACACCTACCTAACTAAGCATGTTCAGTAAAACCCACCCAACAAAGATCACAATCTTACTGGCAATGAACTTCTGTCTTAAGTGACTGGCCTATTAAGAACATATTGAGATGGATTGCTGTGACAAGCTGTAGATAATACGGTATTTACACAGAAAGGAAGGTTGTCTGCTCCTTGCTTTACTCATGTGAGTGGTCCCACTGGCTTCACTGACAATACTTGTCTGAGTAAGGCAGGCAGGACTGGGCATGGAATCATGATGCAGTGTCAGGAAGGTGGATGTAGCTTTTGGGTGCATTGGCTATCCAGAAATATTGTGCCCAGTATGGAGAAAGGGAAAGGAGAAAGAGGCAGGCTCTTGTGAGTCCCAATTACGCCTCAAAGGAACTGCAGGGGCCAGACGGGTTTCTGAACAAGGAGGTGTCCAAATACCATAAATAACAGGGACATGTAGAGAAATTACTTTGGATGTGTTTCTCTTTAAACTCAACACTCCACTGTAGCATCCTGCGCCCCTCCGAAACACCCTGAAGCCTGAAATACCTCAAAAGATATGGTCATGTAACGCTCCCCACCAATTGCTGAGTTAGATCTCTTTGCAGAGGCAGGGATGGCTTGTTCTCACCACACTCTGTTGCATCTTATTTAGATTTAAAACTAAAATAGTTTGCTGTAATAGCATTAGTGTTAATGGAGTTGTAGGTTGTGAATGGTTAACAGTCTCTCACTCTTTATATTTCAGCAGGAACTCATTATGCCACCCCCAGGTACAATCCCATTAACATTATCTCTTAATTAGCTAAGAATAATTTATTTAAAGTACAGCAGTGAAAAAATATTCTGGGCCTGATTCTCGTCTCACATGAAAGGGAAGTTACTTATCTTATTGTAACTGGAGTTCTTCAAGATGTGTGGTCCGTATCTATGTTCCACAGGGGAGGTGGGGGAGAGGGGAGATGGACATGCACTCCAGGTGGGATGGACTGTCCCGATTATCTAGTTCTTTCTCTCCTGCACATCTTGTCAAGATCCAAAGCAGAGGGAAATGAGGATGGATAGTGCAACGCACATAGGGACCACACACCTTGAAGGTAAGTAACTTCCCTTTCTTCTTCGAGTTCTAGTCCCTATGTGTATTCCACTGTGAGTGACTGACAAGCAGTACTCAAAGAAAAAGGGTGACATTTTCTGCCCCGATGCTGGAGCTCCCAGCCCCCACCAGGGTGGGGGGACCTTGTGGCTCCCAGACATGGTGGGTGACAGGGGTCCCCAGAAGCTGCCCAGCCACAGTGGGCAGCAGGGAACTCTGCAACTCCCAGCGGCAGCAGGCGCCTCCCCCTCGTTGCCCCAGCGGGGGACCCTGGAGCCCCAACAGGGGTGGGTCCTGAGCCTGCCTCCCCCACCATTTTGTCAGGGATATTTTTAGTGAAAGTCAGGGACAAGTCATGGGCTGTCCATGACTTTTACTAAAAATATCCCTGACAAAATCTTAGCCTTAACCGTTAATGACTGCTTCTTGGAGCAGCTGTCCTGGAACCCACAAAGGGAGAGGCAATTCTTGATTTAGTCCTAAGTGGAGCACAGGATCTGGTCCAAGAGATGAATATAGCTGAACCGCTCGGCCCTAGTAACCATAGTGTAATTGAATTTAACATCCTTGTGGGGCGGAAGGGGAATACCAAACAAGCCCACCACCGAAGCATTTAACTTCTAAAAGGGGAACCACATAAATATAAGGAAGCTAGTTAAACCGAAATGTAAAAGAACACTCACAAGGGTGAAATGCCTGCAAGCTGCATGGAAACTTAAAAAAAAAAAAAACCACCAAAACAGAGGCTCAAATTAATGTATATTCCAAATTTAAAAAAACCAATAAGAGGACCAAAAAATGCCAGCAAAGCCAAATGGAGTAAAAAGACTTCCTTTTAAAATTGGAAGTCAAATCCTACTGAGGAAAATAGAAAGGAACAAACTCTAGCAAGTCAAGTATAAAAACATACTTAGGCAGGCCAAAAAAGAATCTGAAGAGCAACTAGCAAAAGACACAAAAACAAACAGCAAAAAAATGTTTAAGAACAACAGACTCAGGCAGCCTGCCAAACAATCAGTGGTGCCACTGGACAGGGGTGAAAGTAACTTAAAGGACTTACCAGTACTCCGGAGTCGGGGGGGGGGGGTCAACCGGAAGAGGCGGGGCCTCTACCGGAAGAGGCGGGGCTTTTACATCAAGATTTAAAGGCCCCAGGGCTGGAACTGTGGTAGCAGCAGCTGGGAGCCCCGGGCCCTTTAAATCACCCCGGGGCTCCCAGCTGCAGAGGCGGCTGGGAGCCCCGGGGCTCAGGGGTGATTTAAAGGGCCTGGGGCTCCAGGTAGCAGTGGCAGCTGGGGGCTCCGGTGGCGATTTAAAGGGCCAGGAGCTCCCAGCCGCTTCTACCGCAGTGGAGCCCCGGGCCCTTTAAATTGCTGCCACGACCCCTGGGGCTCCAGCAGCAGGGCTCGGGCGGCAATTTAAAGAGCCCAGGGCTCCGGTTGCCACTACCGCCTCCGGTCCTTTAAATCATCCCCGGAGCCCTGCTGCCGGAGCCTTGGGGAGGCAGCAGCAGGGCTCGGGCGGCGATTTAAAAGGCCCAGGGCTCTGGCGGTTGTTACCACCCCGGGCCCTTTAAATAGCCGCCAGAGCCCTGCCGCCACTTCCCCAGGGAAGCTCCGGCAGCTGGGCTCTGGTGGCAATTTAAAGGGCCCGGGGCTCCAGCCACTGCTGGGAGCCCCAGGCCCTTTAAATTGCCCCCTGGGGAAGCCGATCCGCCCCGGTACGGCACACAGGCTCTTGCCGGTCCTCCGTACCGGGGCATCCCGGCTTACTTTCACCTCTGCCACTGGATGATCGAGATGCTAAAGGAGCATTCAACGAAGACAAGGCCACTGCGGAGAAGCTAAACTAATTCTTTGGATCAGTTTTCAAAGCAGAGGATGTGAGGGAGATTCTCACACCTGAGCCATTCTTTTTAGGTGACAGATCTGAGGAACTGTCACAGATTGAGATGTCAGTAGAGGAGTTTTGGAACAAATTGATAAATTAAAAAGTAATAAGAGATCAGGACCACATGGTATTCACCCAAGAGTTCTGAAGTAATTCATATATGAAATTGCAGAATTAAACTGTGATAGTGTAACCTATCACTTACATCAGCCTCTGTACCAGATGACTGGATGATAGTTAATGTAACACTTATCTTATTAAAAGATTCCAGAGGCAATCCGGGCAATTATAGGCCAAGAAGTCTAACTTCGGTACCAGGCAAATTGGTTGAAACTAAAGCAAAGAACATGCATTCAGGTACATAGAAGAACGCAATATGCTGGGGAGGAGTCAACATGGCTATTGTAGAGGGAAATCATGCCTCACCAATCTACTAGAAGTCTTTGAGGGGGTCAACAAGCATGTGCAGAAGGATGATCCAGCTCATATAGTGTACTTGGACTTTCAGAAAGCCCTGACAAGGTCCCACAGCAAAGGCTCTTAAGCAAAGGCAGGCATAGGATAACAGGGAAGGTCCTCTCATGGAGCAGTAACTGATTAAAAGATAGGAAATAAAGGGTAGGAATTATTGGTCAGTTTTCACAGTGGAGAGAGGTAACTAGAAGGGTCCCCCAATGATCTGAACTGGGACCAATGCTGTTCAACATTTTCATAAATGATCTGGAAAAAAGGAGTAAACAGTGAGATGGCAAAGTTTGCAGACAATACAAAATTACATAAGACAGATGGTGAAGCTTTACAAAGGGATCTCACAAAACTGGCAACTGAGCAACAATATGACAGATGAAATTCAATGTTGATAAATGCAAAGTAATGCACATTGGAAAACATAATCCCAACTATTCATGCAAAATGATAGCATCTAAATTAGCTGTACCACTCAAGAAAGAGATCTTCAATTCATTCTGGATAATACTCTGAAAACAGCTGCTCAGTCCACCACAGCAATCAAAAAAGCTTACAGACTGTTAGGAACCATTAGGAAAGGGACACAAAATATCCTAATGACACTATATAAATCCATGGTACGCCCACACCTTGAACATTGTGTTTAGTTCTGGTCACCCCATCTCAAAAGAGTTATTAGAACTGGAAAAGGTGCAGAGAAGGACAATAAAAATGATGAGGGGATGGAACGGCTTCCATGTGAGGAAAGATTAAAGAGACTGGGACTGCTCAGTCTGGAAAAGAGATGACTAAGGGGGGATAGGATAGACGTCTATCTGCTCATGAATGATGTGAAGAAAGTGAATAGAGAAGTGCTATTTACCCCTTCACATAACACAAGAAACAGGATTTACCCAATGAAATTAAAAAGCAGCAGACTTAAAACAAACAAAAGAAAGTATTTCTTCCCACAATGCACAGTCAACCTGTGGAACTCAATGCTAGAGGATGTTGTGAAGGCCAGAAGTATAACTGGGTTCAAAAAAGAATTAGATAAGTTAATGGAGGATAGGTCCGGCAATGGCTATTTGTCAAGGTAGTCAGGACACAACCCTATGTTCTGGATGTCCCTAAGTCTCTGACTGCCAGATGCTGGGACTGGATCAGCACCATCAAGAGCCACCTACAAGGAGGCCCTAGAAATGAGTTTGCCTTCCTCCACCAAGGCATTATATTCAGAACAGGAGTCCCGCAGTAGCAGCTCGGCAAACTTGGCCATCACTCCACAGGTGTTAAAGGAGAATCTGCTAATGATGGCCTGTTGGTTTACAATTCGGAGCTGCAAAACACTGATAAAGTAGACTTTCCTCTCAAATAAGTCAAGCTTTTTGGCCTCCTGGTTTTTAGGGGAGGGTCCCTGGAACCCCTGGCGCTCCCTTTGGTTTGCAGCATCCACCACTAGGGAGTTGGGTGTCGAGTGAGTTTACAAATGCTCATACCCCATGGAGGGGACAAAATAACATATTTCATTCCTCACTGTGGGGGGCAAGAAGGCTGGGGTCTGCCACAAAGTATTTATGGCTTCACTTATAGTTTTAATAAGTGGCAGCGCAATGCGTGAGGGCCCAAAGGGGGCAAGGATGTCCACCATGGGATCCACATCTACCACCTCTGCCTGGATCCCCAGGTTCAGGGGACAACAACTGTTGCAGACTCTACTGTCCTCCAAGGCCAGGGCCATTGACATGCCTGCAACAGCCTCATCTGAGGAGGACAAAGATGAAAACACCGGCCCCTAGCCCTGGTCACTGCCCTTGGTGCCCAGGGGTCATGGCGCTCGTGGGGCTGGCATGCCAATGGTGCCAGGATCATTGGCGCTGGGATCGTGAGTGTGGAGCTCAAAGCGGCAGGCAGGGGTGCAGGAGTCGTCACCGGAAATGGACCTGGTGCCAGTTGCTGTGCAGGGGCGACGGAGGCCAATGCAATAGATGCCGATCTGGATCTCAATGCCTGGCTCTGACCCTGGGCCTGGTGGTAAACCCAGGGAGTCCAAAAGGGCCACTAACTTGATGGTTGCCATTGAGGTGGCCAGGGCGCCGGAGGAGGCTGGTGGTGTCACCAAGATCTACACTTCCTGCTACTGGACCTATCGGAATGATAGGACTCTGCCTCGGACTCCGAGGTCTCCAAAAAAGAAGACCACAGAGGAGCAGTACTGGGTTGTGCCGAAGAGCAGTGCCAAGCCTCTGGGGAGTGGTGCAGCTCCCCCCCAGGTGGCCGTGCTGGGGAGTGTTATGCCACTCCCCATGTCTGGTGTGTCATCATTGCTGGCTTGCCCCCAGGATGGAATAGGTGGCCTGGCTAACACCAGTGCCTCGTCCCTCCTTGGGGAAGGCAGAGCTGTCAGGCGAATAAGGTCCTGCACCGCCTCAGAAGTCTCCGGAGTGGAGGGGAGTTGAAGGTCCCGACCATGATGGTCCGGAGAATGGTAGCAGGCGAGACTCGACTGGGCCCCTTGTGGGGCAGGAGTTGATGAGACCCGGGGAGCTGCTGGGCCTGAAGAAGGCTGGGTGGGCTGAGGCCTCCCTGATGCTGTCTCCTTAGGTGTAGGAGGGGGAGAGCCCCCCCCCGGCTCTTTTTCTTCTGGGGCGCCGGAGATACAAATCGGCGCCTACCAGAAGTCTTAAGATCAGTGCCGTGTCATGGCCGGGAGTCCTGAGTCTCCTTTCTAGGTGCTGGTGCGCTGCGCACGGAGGAGGAGGTGCTTGGCACAGGCTCCGCAGACCCGGGGTCGGATTGCAGGCGGAGGGCTTCCTGCATGAGGATAAGCCTGAGTCTCTGCTCGCGATCCTTAAGGGTCCTCGGCCAAAGCCCTTTACAAACGCGGCACTTGTCCTTTTGGTGACTCTTGCCAAGGCACTCCAAACAAGAAGTGTGCAGGTCACTTTTTGGCACCAACTTTCTGCAGACTTCACATGGTTTGAACCCCGGCGACCGAGGCATGCCCCGGCGGCGGGGGAGAAACGGGTGGGGGAGGTAACCCCCACAATGAAAACTTAGCCTACTACTACTCTTAACTTAAGACAAAAACTACTACTAACTATACACAAAATACAACAGGACACTGTTAAAGGTGCTTGCAGAAGCAAGAGCAAGGGAAGTTCCAGCTAGCCATCACTGGCGGTAGGAAGGAACTGAGGGGGTGGTGGGTCGGCAGGGCCCTATATTGGGAGCCATGAAGGCGCAACTCCAGGGGGCGCCCAGGCCAACCCTACGGATGCTGCTAGAGGAAAAATCTTCCGGCTGATGCGCACGCGGTGTGCACACACCTGACTGGAATTTACATGAACAAGCACTCGGATAAGAATGTCAGCTTCCATAACTATTTTCTGTGTAAACAAGCAGGGAGGGGCGAGATCCATCCCCCTGTATATAAAAGTGGTCAATTTATGTAACTAGCGAATCCAAAACCACATCACCCTAGTGGTTTTCCATGGTACCGGTGGTTCCCGACATTTTTAGTTGGTGCTGCAGTCTGTGTTGACGTCAGTGCGGATGCTGATACTGAAGGAGCCTGGCTCCTATGTGTCTTCTGATCATGGCCATGAGCGTAGGGGGCTTAAGTGCTTGTGACGGCTCTCCCAACATGTACTAGGGGGTGCACTCCTTAATAATTCTGGCCAACGCACTGGGGTGTCTCCCTGGCTTCATCGTGCACTCCATAAAGTGCTTCCAATGCCAGAGTTCTCAGGCCTGCACTGTCTGGCTGGGAAACGAGGCCCAGATATATCCGCAAAGTGCAGAATGAGCTTCTCCAAAGCAGTAGAAACACTAGTGATGGTCGTCACTGACCGAGAAGGAGCCAGGACAGCAGGCACAGGTTTTGAAGCTTGGCATTGTGGCCATAATCTAAGTCCTTATATTCTTAATGCAGAGCACGAGGAGAGAAGAGAGACAGGTGCAATCTAACAGACACTGCTTGCAAGAGTTCTTCATTCCCAGGCCCATGGAGCACACGCGTACCCACAATTAAATACACAGAGACCAGCACCAAAAAGAAAGCGCCTAGAACTCCACTACTAAGAGATGGAGCAAGCCCCGTGCCTTCAATCAAGTCATTTTATGGGCTATTTTTAAAATTAATTTTAGCACACAAAGTAATGGACTATAACTGCCCAGTAGAACCATGCAATGGCGATTGCAGAGAGCAAGAATGTTACAATGGATCTATGTCAGCTCTCAATTATAAATTGTTGCTTTTCCTTTTAATCTGGCCTTGAAATCTATTGTTTAACAATCACAATCATTAAATTCAGTGACAAACCCTAATACAAACAGCAGCTCCAAGAGGATGTTATTGAATTTACTCACTGAAAAGAATAACGACTGCCAGCCGTATCCCCATTCCTCCACTGAGGAGCTGCTCTGGTTTATATCAGATGAGAATCCAGCCCTGTATCTACAAACAGGACATTCAATTATTTTGCTGCTCAAAAACCTACTTTCATTGTGGATAGAATCATAGAACTGGAAAGGACCTTGAGAGGTGATCTAGTCCACTCCCTTGCACTCACGGCAGTACTAAGTATTATCTTCTAGATGGTCTACATCCCTGACAGGTGTTTGTCTAACCTGCTCTTAAAAATCCCGAATGATGGAGATTCCAAAACCTCCCTGGGCAATTTATTCCAG
Source organism: Eretmochelys imbricata (assembly GCF_965152235.1). Taxonomy (NCBI): domain Eukaryota; kingdom Metazoa; phylum Chordata; order Testudines; family Cheloniidae; genus Eretmochelys; species Eretmochelys imbricata. The sequence goes on along the minus strand of NC_135578.1, from coordinate 2,528,252 downwards.
TGCTGAACCACCCTAATGTCCAACCTAAACTGTCCTTCCTGCAATTTAAGCCCATTGCTTCTTGTCCTATCCTCAGAGGTTAAGAAGAACAATTTTTCTCCCTCCTTCCTGTAACAACCTTTTATGTACTTGAAAACTGTTATAGGATAGATATCCAATCATGTGCATGTTGCTCAGGATTAGAATTATGAGTAAAACCCTGGCCCTATTGAAGTCGACGGTAAAACTCCCTTTGACTTTACTGGGGCCAAGATTCCAGGATGTATAACAGGAACATCTGCAGTTTCCTGCCAAGGACAATACATACTTTAATGGCTCGACAGAACATATGCATTCAGGCCATTGGTTATTGTATACACCAGGTATCAGGTCTTCTGTTTTGTATTTTTTATTGTATAGTATTTGTGTGTTGTAAAACTTGGGTAAATTATAAAGGTAATCAGCTGATCAAAGGGTGGGGGGGAGGGAAAGAGTAAGAAAAGAATCTCCTTCTGTGGGATAGCAAACCTTTTAGAACAGAATAATGCACCTACCATCTAGTGTTGACCACTTTAGAAGTCAGCATGCTGGATTAAATGGGCCACGGCTCTGTTCCAGCATGCCAGTTCCCATTAAAATTACTGAGGAAAACAGAGTGCTCCAGGTTACTATGGTATTCCAGACAGCAGCCCTCAAAGTCCTATGCTCATGATTTAGAAGTCTAATGTTTACATGCTTAGTTTAAAAGTATAGTGATTTACGAGACAGCAGGATTACATCAGTGTAATTGAGAGAAGGATTTTGCCCAGAGGCTCTATTTAGAAATTAGACATATCACTTTGAAAATATGCCCACAGCGTTTTAGTGCACCGTTGAGAGGTGCCTGCTCTGATGCTGCATCAAAGCAACATTGAAAGCAGGGAACATGAAGGTTTTAAAGTGGCTAGATGGGGGGGAAAAAACCTTGGTTACCTAAAGGAAATGATTTGAAGGGTTGATGCCAATATACAGAAGTACTTTGTAATCCAATCTAATAAATCTCTCTAAATGAGTGTTGAATCCCAAAGCCCCTCACCAGGGAGAGAAAGAGCCTCCCCCTACGGAATCAGAATAGCTGCGAACCTGCTTTAAAACAACAGGCAAGCAAAAGGAGCGAGACGTGACCCTAGTGGGGGAATGGCAGGGTAAAGACAGCGTTTAGCCTGCAAGCCCGGGGAGGGCGGTGGGGGAGCTGCTGGCACAGCTCAGATCTCCAGGGAGCTGTTCAGTGCTGCTCTACTAATACAAGACAAGAGACAATGATCACACTTGAAATATAGGCTGTTTTCCACACAGCCCCTTTTGTTTGGTCTTCCAAGGGCAACTGGAAAGAGATGCTGAAGATTCCGGTTATAGGTAACGTTACTGACATGTTCGGTGTCACATTTCTACAGTTTCAACTTTTTTTTAAATAAGTTTCCCATAATTATTACAAGTTTTTGGTCTAATTCCAGCTGAGGCTTTAATGGGACTCATTCTGACAAGATATAGGATCTTGTCCCAGTAGAGTCTCATTTGGAAATGGGCCACTTGCAATTACCAGTGTGCAGAGCTGTGCAAGATTAAAAGTACAGGCAGCGTAATTTCTACCTTGTGTCCCAGGCTCTGTGGATTTGTTACTCATCCAGGCTGTCCATCTGGGGAGCAAACAGCATGTACTCCTTGATGAGAAACTCTGGCCAACCGACCAGCTGTGAAAAAAATAGATTACTCTTGTCATTTTTTCTCCTAGGTAATTTGCTGGGAGTAAAAATATAATTTCTTTGAAGGTGTGCAGCTAAAAGAAAATTCTATGGATGGGTCTGATTTATATTTAAAAGTTCACTGCATTTATTTGTTAAATCTAATTTTTAAAATGATACCACCGATGGAACAGTATGTCCAGCCATTTAAGGTGCTAGGAAAGAGAATTTCTATTATTTGAAGTGGAGTTTAAAAGCACAATGGTTGCTGAAGGAAAGAGTTCTTTGTAAATGCACTGTTGCACTCTATAAAGGTAAAGCAGACATTATTAAAAAAGTATTAAGAAAAGGATGGGAAAAAACCAAACATTCCTACTGCACCCAGGAAACTGAAATGATCTATTATTCTCTGTTATTCAAGAGCATTTCACTAATTCTTTGCAGGATTCAGGAGTTCATCTGAAGTCTTAGATTAAAGGTAGGTCAGTGACCCAGAACTGCTGTGAAAAGGGAGGCGGCTGATACCACATGAAATAGTGATACAAATACACTAATAGTGTTTTACATGTAGAGATCACAAAGGATAAAGAAGACTGAATGTGTCAAATTAAATTAAACAGTTCAGTATGGATCCAACAGAGTCAAGGACAGAATTTGAAAATACAAAATCAGCGGTAATACTTCCTGCACAGTGAGTTACAGAAGATTCAGACAGCAATAAGCAGTGCAGTCTATTAATGGCTGCTTGCTCTCTAGAATTTAAAACCTAGATGCGGCAGCCAAGTGTGTTTGGGTTACACTATCTTTTTGCCTTCATTATAAGCTAACAGAAAAAGACCAAGATGTTACACGTTTGCCAGATAGAAGACAAGGGGCTTTTTAGATTCAGAAATTATTGTAACATTTAGGGTATGTCTACACTACGGAATAAGGTCGAATTTATAGAAGTCGGTTTTTTAGAAATCGGTTTTACATATTCCAGTGTGTGTGTCCCCACAGAAAATGCTCTAAGTGCATTAAGTGCATTAACTCGGCGGAGCGCTTCCACAGTACCGAGGCTAGAGTCGACTTCCGGAGCGTTGCACTGTGGATAGCTATCCCACAGTTCCCGCAGTCTCCGCTGCCCATTGGAATTCTGGGTTGAGATCCCAATGCCTGATGGGGCTAAAACATTGTCGCGGGTGGTTCTGGGTACATATCGTCAGGCCCCCGTTCCCTCCTTCCCTCCGTGAAAGCAGCAGCAGACAATCGTTTCGCATCTTTTTTCTTGAGTTACCTGTGCAGACGCCATACCACGGCGTTCTTTTCCTGTCTAACTGGCCAGTGCATCTGAGTTGAGAGTTGAGAGTGCTGTCCAGAGCGGTCACAATGGAGCACTCTGGGATAGCTCCCGGAGGCCAATACCGTCGAATTTTGTCCACAGTACCCCAAATTCGACCCGGCAAGGCCGATTTAAGCGCTAATCCACTTGTCAGAGGTGGAGTAAGGAAATTGATTTTAAGAGCCCTTTAAGTTGAAAAAAAGGGCTTCATTGTGTGGACGGGTGCAGGTTTACATCGATTTAACGCTGCTAAATTCAACCTAAAATCCTAGTGTAGACCAGGGCTTAGAGTAATACTTCCAGTTTCAATTATGGTAGTTGTGTTCATCCCCCTCCATTAACAGGTCCACTTTAGCTCAAGTGGTAGAGGTCTGTGCAGTAGAGGAGATCCCAGATTCAGACCCTGTGGACAAGCGTTGGGGTGTTTGGCAAAGAATATTGATCTATACTCCAAACATGACTTGTGTATTGGGTGTCTGAGATGGTATGTTAGACTAGCAGAGGGAAGCAGACTTCTTTCTCAGGGGTACATTCAGGCACAAGACCAGTGATTTCAAGCCATTAAAGCTGAATGGGTCTAACTGCCAAAGAGAGGAGTAAACATCATTTATGGGGATATTCTCCAAGCTGGCCAGCTGGGAAAAATTAGCCTGAAGCAGGGGGAAGCCTTCATACCTGTATCCTGTAACACAGGCCACTGAGCATTCTAGTAATTAGGCCCAGACACAAGGAGTGAGGGGCCTTTCGGAATGAGGGAGTTAAACTGAGATCAGACTGGGTCCCAAGAACTCCTGGGCTTCCGAAAGAAATGTAAGTGATTTCTGTTCTTTTAACCGCAGAAGAAAGCCTACCCAATTTAGCTTGTAGCAGAGTGTAAAATTAAATGAGACTAATATCCATGTGGGCTCTTTAGTGTTTTAAAATCCTCTCTCTAATGTCATGTTTGCTCCAACTGTAAACAAAAATACTTGAAGGAAGCTGTTGGTCACTATAGCAATACGCTCCCCAAGGGAGGAAATGCAGGTGCCCTAATCCATTCGGACCTGCAAGGTGATAAGTGGTTGGCACAGACAAGGTTGTGACCTTAATGCCAACTGGCAAGGGGGTTACAGGAGTGTCCTGATTCTGGGATGTACATTCTGGTTCACCAAAGATCAGGAGAGGCCTGAAATGAAAGCTGGCATCACACTAGTCATTCACATCATTGTGAAATGTGCAAACAAATGCTATGTAAGGAGTTATGTAGGTATACTGAAAATATGTTCTTAGAATCTGTATCAAGGTATGAGCCACCAGCAGAGGTGAAGAAACAGACAAGACATGCAAAAAGAAAAGGAGTACTTGTGGCACCTAACATTAAGCATTGTATTCTAACACACTGGATGCCCGATTACATACGAAGCTATTGACAAGCTGTGAAGTCATCAGGGAAGCAGCACACAGGAAAAACAAGCCGTGGGTGGTTATGCTGTCTGAGTGCAGACAGACTTTGGGAAGTAGCAGGGAAAGAAGATATCCCCTTATCAAGCACCGCACAAATAAATGGGCCGTGCTTTTACATTCACGAAAATGGGATTTCAGCCAATCTTGGTTGAAAACATTCCCAAAGCACTTTAGGATCATAGAATCATAGAATATCAGGGTTGGAAGGGACCTCAGGAGGTCATCTAGTCCAACCCCCTGCTCAAAAGCAGGACCCATCCCCAATTAAATCATCCCAGCCAGGGCTTTGTCAAGCCTGACCTTAAAAACTTCTAAGGAAGGAGATTCCACCACCTCCCTAGGCAACGCATTCCAGTGTTTCACCACCCTCCTAGTGAAAAAGTTTTTCCTAATATCCAACCTACACCTCCCCCACTGCAACTTGAGACCATTACTCCTTGTCCTGTCCTCTTCCACCACTGAGAATAGTCTAGAACCATCCTCTCTGGAACTACCTCTCAGGTAGTTGAAAGCAGCTATCAAATCCCCCCTCATTCTTCTCTTCTGCAGACTAAACAATCCCAGTTCCCTCAGCCTCTCCTCATAACTCATGTGTTCCAGACCCCTAATCATTCTTGTTGCCCTTTGCTGGACTCTCTCCAATTTATCCACATCCTTCTTGTAGTGTGAGGCCCAAAACTGGACACAGTACTCCAGATGAGGCCTCACCAATGTCAAATAGAGGGGGACGATCATGTCCCTCGATCTGCTCGCTATGCCCCTACTTATACATCCCAAAATGCCATTGGCCTTCTTGGCAACAAGGGCACACTGCTGGCTCATATCCAGCTTCTCATCCACTGTCACCCCTAGGTCCTTTTCTGCAGAACTGCTGCCTGGCCATTTGGTTCCTAGTCTGTAGCTGTGCATTGGGTTCTTCCATCCTAAGTGCAGGACCCTGCACTTATCCTTATTGAACCTCATCAGATTTCTTTTGGCCCAATCCTCCAATTTGTCTAGGTCCCTCTGTATCCTATCCCTGCCCTCCAGCGTATCTACCACTCCTCCCAGTTTAGTATCATCCGCAAATTTGCCGAGAGTGCAATCTACACCATTCTCCAGATCATTTATGAAGATATTGAACAAAACCGGCCCCAGGACCGACCCTTGGGGCACTCCACTTGACACCGGCTGCCAACTAGACATGGAGCCATTGATCACTACCCGTTGAGCCCGACAATCTAGCCAACTTTCTACCCACCTTATAGTGCATTCATCCAGCCCATACTTCCTTAACTTGCTGACAAGGATACTGTGGGAGACCGTGTCAAAAGCTTTGCTAAAGTCAAGATACAATACATCCACTGCTTTCCCTTCATCCACAGAACCAGTAATCTCATCATAGAAGGCGATTAGATTAGTCAGGCATGACCTTCCCTTGGTGAATCCATGCTGACTGTTCCTGATCACTTTCCTCTCATGTAAGTGCTTCAGGATTGATTCTTTGAGGACCTGCTCCATGATTTTTCCGGGGACTGAAGTGAGGATTACTGGCCTGTAGTTCCCAGGATCCTCCTTCTTCCCTTTTTTAAAGATTGGCACTACATTAGCCTTTTTCCAGTCATCCGGGACTTCCCCCGTTCGCCACGAGTTTTCAAAGATAATCAGATAAATGTCTTTAGACAGGAGCTTAACCTGGGAAGTTTAGTCTCTAGAAAGTGTGTTATGATTTTTATATGTTACCATTTTTTCCAAGTATTCTTACTCGCTATCACTTAAATCTTTGGTAACAGATATATTTATACTGAAAACAAAGGTATGTTTAAGCACTGTGATACTAAGCAAGGAGTTGAATCATACAAGCTGTTTTGTACACTGTTCCTTTTGGAACAGCAGACCTGGTATTTCTGTGAGTGTCCAGTGGATAAGGGGCTGGACACGACAGTGGAATGCTGCAAAGGGAGTCCAGGACTGGGCTGTACCTATTGTTAACCTGCAAGGCAAAGTAAGGTCTGGCAAGGCCCAGGGGACAGTGCGTGGGCAGCTAACAGGCTGGCAGTGTCAGCTCCCTGACAGTGAAGCATAAGCCATTCTCCCTCATATTAGAAGCAGGGGATAACAAGGGGACTCAGTCCTGCATAGCCCGAGAACCATCCCAGGGTGTTGTGCCCAGATTTTGGTCTAAGAGTGGAAAAATTCCCATTTCTATTTGGGCTTACAACTGACTTGTCTGACTGGAACCGGGAGCAGTGATTTGGAATTCGAAAGTCTGGATTGCGTTATTGGGACAGTGGCGGCTACTACAAAACCTGGCACTGCTTCAGTGGCCATAGCTTTCCCTGACTAAATGAATCTCAGGTATTTCACAACAGGATGCAACTAATGAAGAAGAAAGTATTTTAGGAACGGGGGGCTCAGTCTGAATCGAGCCCCACTGAGGACGGAGACAGAGCACTGAATCTGCTATGGCCACAGCTCTGTAAACAGAACTAACAGGTGATCCCGACCAGCCAAAAAGCAGTACATCTTCCAGCTCTGGGACGCTAACTGCAAATAGCTGGTGAAGGGGTTTTTTACACTTCCCTCCCGTCCCCTGCGACCTGCCAAAGATCTCAAGTTTAAAAATGAATCTCGTTGCCTCGTTTTGCACTGAAGTGAGTTTTATATAGAGCAATGTTTTGAAATGGAAAGAGAATCCTGTTCTCCCTCACATTTCTCATTACCGCTGCTGCGTGCCACAGAAATGCCTCTCATTTCCTGTGGCCAGTGTCTACTCTGTGCTAGGGGCTGGGGAGAGATAGGGAAAGAAGAGCGGGCAGCCACAACAGGAGAATCAGCACTTGCTGTGCGTAATATAGCTATGATTAGCCTGGCCTGACTGCCAGAGGTCACTTGGAAGGTATGACTGCTGGTGCGATCTGCTGCCTCTGACTTCAGGCATCAGACTCTCCCAGACAACAGAGACAGACACTTTAGAACAATCTGATATCTTCGATGTTACAAAGAGAGCCAAAAGAGCAGATGTATTCCCACTGACTGGTAAAAATTGACAACAGCCTAGCTGTCAGAAGGAGATGATTGCAGGGAACCTGCATTACAAACAAGTGTACAGATTACTTCCCTTTGTGAGGTCAAAGATGGAACATCTCAGGGGACAGAACTGATCCAGCATAATCAGTCCTAAAATACTCAGAGAGACAGGACCTTATTCTGCAGCAGAGATGACTTCAGATTAAAGAAGAACTTCCGTTTCTCTTAGTCATTTGAAACAAGGAAATATGGAAAGAGGTGCCCACAAAGGACATATATTTCATCTGGTCATTAACATTTGTGTATTTCAGTTTATCGCAGGCCGTGAAAAACCTACCTGATAGGAATGAGCACAAAGAGTGAAGCCAGATAAAACGTTAACCAGCACATTTTCTAGGATCAAAAAGCAGGACATTCTTGATTTTAGCCTTCTAAGGAAGGCAAAGAAATTGAAACACATCAGAAGATCCAGGAGGTAGACTGCAGTACCTTTAACTCCTCAAATCAACTGATTTCAACTACTTTACATGAATGAGGTGATCACAAAGTAGACATAATATTTACATGCTAGAACTCATACTTCATCAGTGGGGTTTGTACATAGATGCTCATTGAAAATACATGTTCAGATTCTACATGCTGCCTTCTTTGAACAGAAATTCAGCCTTTTCATCTTTTTTATAGGACTTGATGAATTCTGTGCTATGAGTCATTGCTTAGTTTGCATGAAATATTTTCAGTCAGCGATCAGCACATCACTGAAGCCACAGCTATCTCATGTTGTCACTACTGATAGGTAACAAATCTGTATTCTACAGTACATTAAATACACTGGATTAATAGAAACACAAAGACGCTCTCAACGAAGGGTCAGATTCACAGCTGGTGTAAATGAGCTTGGCTCCATTGAAGTCCATGGATCCACACTGATTTACAGCTGCTGAAAATCTGGCCCTCTGTTGGGAAAATCAGGATACATCTGTTGACTTCAACAGAGCCATGCTGATTTACACCAACTGAGAAACTGGTCCAATTTCTTACTTTCTATTAGGTATGGTTTGTCTCTGGTAGCGCCTTCAGCATGCTGGATACTACAGACACTGTCTCTGCTCCACATTGGCTATGCACCAAACTTCCAGGGCCAGATCCATAAGTTGGTGCAAATCAGTGAAGTTCCACTGTTAGCCCATGAATGTTAAGAACTCAGCCTAGAAAACTGGGGTGTCACATGTTATCTTGAAGCCGATTACACATATGTACATGCAGATGCTAAGTTACATACAAACAAATGAAAAGTTCAGCTGGGAGTCCGACCAAACCATGGCTTACACGTCTATAAATATAGAACAAAGCATTTATGCTGCCAAAAATGTTTTTATACCTAAACGCCAAAACACAAAGAAATCAGACCATTTAATTATAGAGACATAGTATTTTGTAGACTTTATAGTTAAGGATCTATCTAACTAGAGAACAGGATTTTCTTCACCCAAATCTATTTCTTCATATTAGACAGCTTTTATGAGTGTTATGAAATACCAAACCCCATTTATTCTTTGTGCGTTTTCCTTTTTACCACATTGGAATTCATGCCAAGTAAATCATAGTCTCCTCTGTGGGTGAAATTCACCCCAGGCAAAGGCGCAAGCACTGGTTCATGAACCATTTAAGACCTCCGAATAGACCTTGTGCTCTTGCTGTTTAGAGGGACGAATTCCATCTAGCGATGGTAACGCTAACTGCAGAAAGCCACGTTTTCAAGTAAAATAGATACAAGGCAACGTGCCCAAAACCTACTGTGTTCTGCTGTTACAGGAAGGGTAAAAATATTTGGCCAAATTGTTTGTTGGCATAACTCCATTGACTTGGAGTCAAAGGAGTCATAGAAACAGAGAACAAGGCCCATTGCTAACAATTAGCGGCATATGAACTCACTGCACACATAGCTTTCAGATGACTAAACATGGATAATTCCCGGTGTGTTCCTAGTTACAAATATTTCGGCTTATGTGGTATATGGTATAGCTCAAGCTATAAAAGTCTTGCATGTAAACTTATTGGAGCACTTCCTCACAATCAGACAGTCTAGGAGAATATGGCATCCACCAGATCTGCAGCAAGCTTCCCCGATAATCTCAGAGACAGTTCCATAGCCAGCTGTTAGAAGTCAGCAAAGAAGTCAGGCCAGGAGCCAACCTAAGCCCAGATGCTGCTATTGGGAACATTCCAGAGCTTTGCATCTGGATTCTGCCCTTGCCCAACACACCCCATCTGTGGATAAAGTGATAAATTCACCTCGCAGAGGAAGAGCAGCGAGAGGAGAACACAGCAGGAGGAAGAGAACAACAACACCAGTCTGAGAGATTGGTTAACACTTGGTGGGTATTTAAGAAAAACACATTGGCCCCAGCGCTGTTATGCTTCACAATCCCACACTGAGCCATTCTACCAAGAACCAGAAATACTGCAACAAAAACAGGGACATTGAAAAGTAAAAACTAGATACTCTGCATGTGAGGACTAATCTGGGTACAGCATCAAGGAAAGGACATGCAGAAGACTTAGAGCAACAGGGTCCATCCCAGCACTGTTCTATGTAAGGCTCAAATAAAATTACATGGGAAGAGTTATCGAGGAAGCTCAGACCAAAACCTGGAAACAAGATTACACGAGAGATTAAATCAATAGAAAGTGCGGTCATTGGGGAGAGCTGTAATTCTTAGAAGGGATGAATGGGGAACTTAGTGATTTACGAAGCAAATATTGCTGGGGTCAGAAATGATTTCTTTGCATCTGTGAGCACTGGAGACAAAGGGGAAGTTGCATGAGAACAAGACATATTTATCATCGGGACAGCACGTCAAATTGCTGAAACTGAGGAGAGGCTCAAAAGCGATACAAAGGTCAAGGCGAGTAGATCCATGAAGACACCAAGGTTGGGCAGTCGGAACCTTAGAACTGCAAAACAAGGAGATACAATGAAATTTGTGACACCAGCAGTTTCCAAGCCTACCTGCCGTAGGGTAAGCTGATCTGAGCACCGTCCGTGTAAAATAGAGTGACAATAGCAAGGTTCCTATTGGACCTTAGGGAATCGCTACAACCAGTATTGCAGAAGACCCAGAAAGCTCTGCTTGAGGTAAAGTCATTTCTGAAATTGGACAAGTACCTCCCTTATGAAAAATAAAACCCCGCGGCATTGAATAATTCAAAGCACTCTTGTGAGCTGCAGTGCTTTGTACCATCACCTTAGAAAACTGCAATTATTTTTCAATATGGGCAGAACATTTGAGAAAGGCTGACAGGACACACATGTCAAAAAGGAGATTAAGAAAGGAAGTGGGTCCCTATGGACTTTTAGTACAGGCAGAGATTCTAGACTCAGTGATAAGGGATAAAACAGGAGAAACTTGGACAAGTTTTATGGTGAGTGGCCAAAGTTAGTCAGAGAGGATTTCTAAAGGGGAGGTCATGCTTAGTGAATCTTTTGTGAACGGACAATGGAGAGTGTCGGGGATGAAGCCGAAACACAATGTAGTTGCACTTCAAGAAAGCTTTTCTATAGTACCACATAAGACAAGTGCATAAGGTGAGAAAGTATGGTATTCATCAGGCAATTCTTACTTCCACAGGAAAATGGGATTAGTAATGCAAGTGTGGTCACTGATTGGTAGTAGATGGGTGCAATATAGACAGTAGAGAAGGAGGAAGTGGAACTCCTGCATGGATCAGTGTTGGGCCCAATTCATGCACAAGATACATCAGCAACATGGAGCAGGGAACATACAACACAGTGCATGAATTTGGAAACAAAAAGTAGTTGGCAGGACTTGTCAGTCTTAGGAGAAGGAACAGTAGGTCCAAGGGAACCCAGGCAAATGGGTGATACAAAGAAGCTAATTATATATATATATATAATAATGCTGAGGCCAGTCATAACACCCATTGTGCTGGGTGCTGTATGACTACATAGTAATGATGGTCCCTACTCCAAAGAGCTTACAACCTAAAAGACAAGACATAAAATGTGACACGGTGAAGTCAATGTATTTCGAAAAGATCAAACATTCCAGAAGAACCATTAAGGAAATGGTTCAGAGAGTGAGAGTGGATACAGCAGCTCATTGTCTGACAGGCAGAAGTTAGGAAAGGGAACACGTTTGGGGCTCTATCAATATAAGAACAGATAGAAGAGATCAATATGTAGCCGCACAGAGAGCTAATGAAACCACTCCAGAGTGTGCTTGCAGGAAGAACTGGTAAAAGTTCAAGAGACAGGAGCTAGCCTGCGAAAGGGTTTATACTCTCAGCTGTTGCAAGGAGTTAAGTTTCCTGACGATTTTAAGGAGTGCTTGCAGAGGCTGTTAGGTGGAGTTGTGCAGAACTATTAATTCCAGGCATGATTCTTTATCCCTTAGTCCCACAGAATAGCATTTATATTAAATTGTCCCATTTTGTTGAGTGGGACCACTTGCCGACGCCTTGCTCTGAACGAGTCTAGCTGGCTCTGGCTTTAGAGAAGTACGGACTCTGCTGGCAGACACCACAGAAGAAATGGTGCCATAGCCACACGTTTATAATTCAAGAAAGTGTCCAAATACACAAGCAGTAGTCCCACCATATCTCTTGGCAAAGTAAATTCCTGCTCAACCAGAGTTAAGGCGGCAAAATCTGGCCACATCTGGGAAAGAACCTGTACGTTCCCAAACGTGGTTCTAGAATATCATGCCAGTATATTTCAGGTCTCTGTGGAAACTAGGAAAAAAGAAAGTGCAAGAAAACAAACCCCAACCACACCACTGTTCTCTCAAATTCCTCCTGCTGCCCAGCTCACCCCAGCTCACCCCCCAAAGAAACCCTTTAAAGCGGGGTTCTTTTGCAAGGGAAAATGCATCCCACCACAAAGACAAGTTTTGGAAAGTGTCAGATTGCTGCCTAGAGCAAATTCATGAAAACTGTATGCTTTCTGGGGTGGGGGGGAGTTGGAATTTGGGAATGTGCAATGTTAAAGCAGTGTTTGTTGGCAGGAATGATGAATTTTTCACCTTCACTCAATCTGTGACTACTTAGAAAATATCAGTTTGGAAAGGTGAATACTTACAAAGCAAAAAATGGTAAGCTGCTGGTAATACAACTGTGCAAACACTAAGGCACGTAAGACACAGTCTGCCTGAATGTTCAGCTGAACAAGGACAAGGATTGCTTGGAGGGCATTTTAACTTACATGCCCATTTTTTTTCAAAAAATTATAGCAAGAGAACAGAAATATATTAGGTCCAGTTAATACCAACTTGGCCCTATCTAGAACCATCTCTCTTCAACATACTTTGTAGATATTAAGAAATCGATGCATTCGGGATTGCTCAGAACCCACCAGAAATCAGCCCAGGTAGGTGGGTGAAAATACCCAGCATATCCTGGCCACAGAATGGTGCAAGAGAGACACGGCTTCTACGGGGGTACTAGGATCCAGGCATCATCCTCTCTCCCTCCAGCCACTGCGGCCTGTGGGAAAGAAACTATCAGGAGGAGCCAGGCACTGACTAAGGCTGGCAGAGCACTGCTGAAAACAGTTCAAGCCAGGAAGGACAGACTGATGTTGTCAGACTCTTTTCTGCAGATTCCATCCCCAGTACTGTCTGGCTGTTTGCTCCAACCCATCCCCAGGTTTCCCTTTCTAGTTAGCTAATCCCCTTTTAACAGAACCCTACACAACGGATTTAAACAACAAAAATCCTGGCACCACTTTGCACTGATCACTGCTGGAGTGTTCTACTCCCTTCCCCCGCCCTGGATCTGCCTTGTCTAGTTAGCCTGCAAGCTCTTTGGGACAGGGAGAGTCTGCTCCTCTGGGTTTGGGCAGGGCCCAGCCCAATGGCTGCCCGTTCTTGACAGGCCCCTGGGCACTATGGTAATAAACAGGATACTAAACATACCTGAAAGCAACCCAGCATTGGTTTAATTTGGTTTGTGTAGCACTTCGCTCACCATCCTACTGCCTCTGACACTGTTCCAGCACGGTCCCTCCCCCAGATATATCAGATATATCTGTCCCCCACCTGCCCAGCTCCTCCACCCACAGAGATCCCGTGGGGTCAGAGGTATTCAGGAGACCCACGGGGACCACTCCCCACCCAGCGTAAGAGTCAGACCATGCTAGTCCTAGACTTCCACCTATGGAGATCTCACATCAGTCTGGAATAACCATAGATGGAAAAAGGACACGATGACTCCCAGGGACAGGGTCTGTGCACGGGGCTCTTAGCCCCATCATACCTGTGCTCCACTTCCCTTTCAGAGCTGTCAGCCAGCTCCAGGGACACCCAGGGCTACTTGGTCCATCTAGCATCTCTCCAACTGTCACTGATCTGGGGAGATCGTATCTCCAGGCTGGAACGTCAGGGAAATCTCTGCCCTCCACGCCCTGATATAACTCCCCAGTGCCCCCACTGGGCCCTACAGCCCGATGTCACTGCAGGGCAAAGTCACAGACACTGCCTCTCAGGGAAGCCCTGGGTCAGGATCTGGCCTGATCTTGTGAACACAGGGCATGTCTGTAGCCCCTTCTATACAAGCATCTCAATCCACTAATTAATTCAGCTTCATTGTCCCAGGGAGCTGGGGAAGTGAGAACAGAATTGGGCTTTCAGAGTGCAACTGTGATTTTTTAAAAATCATTTAATACAGATAGATTCATTTTTGCGCCCTAGAGCAGGAGTTTATTGGTCTTGATGGGCACTAAAGGGAGCTGCTCGATTTTCCAATGCCGAAAGCCAAAGATTTACATCCTACAATGAAAAGTCAAAGTCACATTCCCAACAGTCAGCAGTGCAGCACGTTGCCAGAAAAGCAGAGGTGCTTATTGCCATGGCTGTACTGCAGTTCTGGGGAGGGCTGAGCACCATCCTGATGTCGAGGAAGAGCTGCACTGCATTTCTGTACAGCTGCCAGTAAGAGATTAATGCCTTCTGATGGGAGACTATGGCACACCACAGAAGGCTGACTGACAGAAGCATTAACTAATGTTTATAACATGATGGCTTTACAATCAGCTATTTTCATGCCCTTTTAACCGAGGGCGCCTGAATGCAACAACATGTCACTATGGTAAGCCCCATGCCTGACACACAATATTGTTGTATGCAGAGAATCATAGAAATGTCAGGCTGGAAGGGACCTTGGGAAGTCACCAAATGCAGCCCCCAGAGCTGAGGCAGGACCATGTAAACCTAGACCAGCCCTGGCAGATGTTCATCCAACCTCTTCTTAAAAACCTCCAATGACGTGGAGTCCACAACCTTCCTTGGAAGCCTGTTCCTTATAGGCTACCCTTATCAAGATTTTCCTAACACCCCGCTGCAAATTAAGCCCTTTGCTTCTTGTCCTACCTTCAGTGGACATGGAAAACAAATGATCCCCATCCTCTTTATAACAGCCCTTGACAGAGCTGAAGAGTTATCAGGTCCCCGCCTCAATCTTCTTTTCGCAAGACTAAACATGTCCAGGATTTTTTAAACTTTTCCTCAAAGGTCAAGTTTTCTAAAGCTTTTATCATTGCTGTTGCTCTCCTCTGGACTCTCTCCAATTTGTTCATAACTTTCCTGAAGTGACACGCCCAGAACTGGACACAGTATTCCAACTGAGGCCTCACCAGTGCCATGCAGAGTGGGACACTTACGTCCCTGTTTGTTCCCACCCAGACAATTTTCCACAGCCATTCCCCACTTGTCAGGGGAGGGGAAAGGCAAGGAACAGGTTTACTTGTTGCACAGGGGCTTTGATCCACTGTGTTTTCATTTACATTTCTTTTAAAAAAAAGGTTTCACTGTCAATAAATGTGATTGTTCAGTTTACTGGTGTGTAGCCCCTCCCTGACTACGACAGACGGGATACTTTCCCCAGGGTTGGGAGAGCTCCTGGTGATACACAGCATATGACTTGGATTTCTGCAACTCCCCAGTGCCGTCCCGCCGCAAAGAGTTCCCTGACCATCACATGCCCACTTTTCTCTCTCCTACCCCAGGCCCTACGTAGCCTACTGTCAAAGCAAACAGCAGAGGGCTAAGGAGAGCGAACTGTGCCCAGAACTAACTGCTCCTGTCACCGGCAGCAGAACTAAAGACAAGAAAGGTTCACATCTTTATGGCTTCAATAATACAGTAACTGACCACAAACAAAAAGGGAACAAAATTAAATTAACAGCAGACACCCAAGAATGAGCAGTGCTGAAACAGCCCTCCTGCCCCACCTCCACCAAACCTTCGCCACTTTCAGCCGTGGCGCAAAACAGCCCATCAGTGCTACCAGGGAACAGTGTAAAGAAGGAAGTTCTGGTGCCCTTCCCAGAACCACTTTGACAGTTGTTTCCAAAGACTGAGTGCTCTCCCCAAGCCACTCCTCAGCTCAGGTGTTCGCACAGAACATCAACGTGGCACAGTGATAGCAATAGAATCGCACTGCCACCCTTCACCGCACAAACCCACAGCCAAAGGTGTTCGCCTGGAGGAGGCACCCTCACAATCGTCTGCGGTCAATGGGTACAGGAACATCAGCTGCAGGGGCTCCAAACCCACCAAGATATGTCGGCACACAACTAAGTGACTATGTTGTCTTGCGCTTTCCATGCAGAAGCATAGGGTGGCATGTCCCTTGGCAGTCACAGCAGTTACCTTCTGGTTGCCCGCTGTTCCAGGATGTGAGAGCATATGTCGTCCTGGATGTCCCTCGCCTGCTGGGAACCTGGGCCAGTGTGCACATGGGTGGGATTTTATCTGAACAAGCTCTGCAGACTAGTTCTGCCCTGGGCCCACTCCGTAGGGAAGTATTCCCCTTTACCCTCACGTACGTTGACGGACACAACATGCCACCATTATGCGAACTGCGCTGGTCACACTGACATCCAGCTGGGTCCACAGGCATACCAGTGGCATTCAGCCACCCAAACGCCCATTCAGCAACCATTCTGCAGCTGCTCAGTCTGCGGCTGGATTTCCTTTTTGCTAAGTCAGTGATCTCAGGGTACAGCTTCATGAGCCAAGTTAGGAGCAGGTGTGCAGGGTCCCGCAAAACTGGGCACAGAAACACCAAAGAGAACCACGATGTTTCTGGGGAATAACGTCCCTTCTTCCCTCCTGAAGTACAATGACGATCTCCAGTGCACCCTGGTGTCATGAACGGTTCCTGTGTGCTCAGCGATGTTCGTGAGCCAGCCTCTGTGGTCCACTAAGCCTCGCAGAACAAGCTAATAGTAACCTTTTCGGTTCACATAGTCACTCATCCCTTTTGATGGGCAAAGGATGGGGCTGTGGGTGCCATCAATGGCCCCCTGCACAATTAGAAAAGCTCATCCCCTGAAATCCAGCTGTAATTTCTAGTTACTGTACTTGACTTATAGCAAGCACCTGTGGGAAGATGACAGCATTGATAGCCTGGCAAACTTGCACAGTCACCACCCTGACCGTGCATTTTCCAACCCTGAATTGGTTTGAAAGTGATCCAATGGGCAATAGCCACCTGCTTCTGCACAGGTATGGGTTTCTGAAAGCGAGTGGTCTGGCGCTGGAGGGTTGGTGCAAGCTCCTTGCACAGCTCCAAGAAGTTCTGCTTCCTCATTCAGATGTTCTGGAGCCACTGGTCATCCTCCTGGGTTTCCAAAACAATGTGATCCTGCTGTGCTGGTTCTCCTGGACAAGACACAGCAGTCCAGCCATGGGCCAACCATGGTTATACCAGCAAGTGACAACATCTGTACCATGGGACCACACTGGATTGTCACTCGCCCTCTCAGTCAGCTGTCTTCAGCGTCTCAGAAAGTTTTGGGCCGCTTCGGTCCAGTATCTTGCGGATAGATACTGCACCACAAGGAATAGCAGGAGCAGAACCACATGATCCTGCACTTGCGCCATGTCTTCTGGCAGCTGCCATCACCAAATGTGTGAAAGAAGAGGATGGTTCCAGCAACATGCAGCAAGGTTGTTTCTAGAGCACCTCCTATGATGCACAGAACTCTGGGATACCACCCCTGAAACGGTAGTGCAAAGGCTGTGTACCAGCAAGGGGCAGTGTGGATGTGGGTATATGTGTGGACACAGCGTATACACATACCAGCACTGCAGATGTGCAGGTTTGGGGGGTTACATGCACCAGAAAGAAATTAGGTTGGTTTAGCATGTTTTAGTCTTGGCAAATCCATGTTGGTTATTCCTATTACCCCTTAAACGCTTACAAACTGTTTCATAATTTGTTGCAGTACCTTTCCAGGTGCTGTACATGGGCATACTGTGTCATGTGGTTGTCCCCCGAAAGGTGTGTTACTAATGCTTAGCTTTAAACCAATTGCTCATTGCACCAAAACCTCCAAGAAGATTAATTATTGCTTGTTAGGGAAATAATTCTATTGTGAAATTAGGTCTTTTCCAGAGCTGGGAGATATGATTTGTGAATCTAAAGCAGCAGTTTTGAGGCTTGTGGAGTTGGGTTTAAATGGTTTTTAGCAAAGCATATGTTGAAGCTAGTACAAATCCTTCTCTGTCAATCAGCGGTCATTTTAATTTCTAGAGAACTCAAATACAGCTCACAAGCTGTGAGCCCAGATCCCATCTTTGATTTTTGTCCTTTGTTGCAAAATTAAAATTAAGCCATTTTCAGTTTAGAGGAGAAGGAAGAAACATAAGAATCTTTTGGATTCAGGCACAGGGTTACGCACAGTGTGGGAGCGGGCTCCAGGCTGAGGCAGGGGGAGAGGGCTCCGGCCGAGGGGTGCGGGCTCCAGGGTGGGGCCAGAAATGAGGGGTCCAGGGTGAGGGAAGGGGCTCTGGGCTGGGGCAAGGGATTGGGGGGATGAGGGCTCCAGCTGGGGGTACAGGCTCTGGGGTGGGGCTGGGGATGAGGGGTTTGGGGTGCAGGAGGGAGCTCCAGGCTGGGGCCAAGGGGTTTGGAATGTGGGAGGGAGTTTGGATGAGGGAGGGGGCTCAGGGCTGGAGCAGGGGGGTGGGTTGCAGGCTCTGGACAGCGCCTACCTCAGGCGGTCCCCAGAAATGGCCGGCATGTCTCAGTGGTTTGAGCATTGGCCTGCTAAACCCAGGGTTGTGAGTTCAATCCTTGAGGGGGCCATTGAGGGTTCTGGGGCAAAAATTGGGGATTGGCCCTGCTTTGAGCAGGGGGTTGGACTAGATGACCTCCTGAGGTCCCTTCCAACCCTGATATTCTATGATTCTATGTCCCTGTGGCCCCTAGGCGGAAGCACACCCCCAGCTGAAGGCGACGCCCCCACAGCTCCCATTGGCCGTGGTTTCCGGCCAATGGGAGCTGCAGAGCCGGTACTTGGGGTGAGGACAGTGCATGGAGCTTTCCTGGCTGCCTTGCGCCTAGGGGCCAGAGGGACATGCCGGCTGCTTCCAGGAGCCACGTGGAGCCAGGGCAGGTAGGGAGCCTGCCTTAGCCCTGCTGTGCTGCCAACCCCTCAGACTTCTAATGGTGTGGTCAGGGTCGAAAACCGGACCCCTGGCAACCCTAGACTCTGGCCATTTGACCAGGCAGATCCCCGTCCAATCAGGGCAACGCAGCTGGTTTGGCATTGTGCATGCCTTTGGCACAGTGCCCTCTGTTGTGCTCAGGGTTGCCTGGCTGAGCTTCCGCCTAGGGGCCGCAGGGACATGCTGGTCCCTTCAGGAGCTGCCCGAGGTAAGTGCTGCCCACACATCCCCCCTCCCCCTAATCCCCTGCCCAGACCTGAGCCCCCTCCTGCACCCAAACTCCCTCCCAGAGTCTGCACCCCCTCCCACACCCCAACCCCCGTCCCAGCCTGGAGTCCCCTCCAACATCCCAAATCCCTCATCTTTGCCCTGCACCCCCAGCCAGAGCCCTCACCCCCCCACACACCTCAACCCCTTACCCCAGTCCGGTGAAAGTGAGTGAGGGTGGGGGAGAATGAGCAACGGAGGGGGGTGAAATGGAGTGAGCAGGGGGCGGGGCTTGAGGAAGGGGCAGGTCAGGGGGTGGGGCAAGGGTGTTCAGTTTTCTGCAATCAGAAAGATGGCAACCCTCGCTGTGCTCTGTCCTTCAGGAGAGGTGAGTCAGAACAGGCAGAGGCATGATAACACCAGGCAAACCTTCCCTGGAGATCAGCCAAATGTGAGGGGGTGCTGTTTCCCATGGCATGGTGCACGGGCCCTGGGCCCTGCCCCCTGCAGGAGTGGGGCCGGAGGGAAACAGATGTTTTTCGGGGGGTAAAGGAGTGTCCTCTTTTATCCCTTTCCTCCTCCACCTGGGTCCACCACAGATCTCAGTAAATGGCAGTCAGTTTGGTTCTGCTCCAGTTCCTCTCTTGACCCATCACTTCTGACTGACCTAGTGGTACAGAATCTGTGCATCGACAAACAGCACACAATCAGAGACAGAAAAGCTCGATCCAGTCATCTAGCCCACTCCCCTGCCAGTGAGAGATTTGTTAAGCTCTACCTCTTCTCCCAGGCCCAGCTGGGCTCAGGTTTCATTTCCCCATTCATTTGTAGCGTGTATTTGTATGTGCATCCTTTATAGCAGTGTGATTCCATTTCACTGTCACTCTTATTAATCCTTCTCCATACAGCACGTACGCTGTGTGTTATCTGTTTGCATGCCAGGCAGGTTAATACTGTTTGCTTTTTAAAATTATAATTAAAATGTGGCTATTTTAAAAAAGAAAAAAATCCAAGTAATCGCAGAGCATAGTTGGCCAGTTCCAAAAGGCTGATGCAGCCAGATCATTTGTCTTCCATCTCAACGTTACAGAAAACCGCATGGCAGGGATGAGAATAATCCTCCATTTGTGTGTGTTAAGTTCAGCTTCCTTCTGTTCTCTGTGAAAGTCTTTGCGATCTTCCTGCTGCTCTCTGCAGCCTTCTTTGTTGCTGCTTTTATGTTTTATGAAGGGGGGGGGGGGAGTTAAAGGATTCCGGTTCTTTTTTTCCTAGCCGCAGTTCAGATGGGGCGTTGGAGAGGATAATGCATTTGGTCTTGTGGGAGTGGTTGGGGCTGAGGGCACATGCTCTCTTGCTCTCTTCGGGGCCCTGCAAGTGATGGACTGAGGATTGTGAGGAATCACACATGAAATGATGCCTTTTAAGTTGAGGTTGAAATTAACTGATCACACTGTCATCTGTAGGGTACCATTCTGCCTTTTCTTACACTCTCCCTGCTGTGAGAACGAACCTCTGCAAAGAGAACAAAAGGGCCACTCATTTCAACTCAAAAAGGAATTCTCTGAAACTGCAAGCTGTTAATGTACATACTAAAGATCATTTTCCCATAGCGTTTGTCAGCCAGTTCGCCAATCATTTTAGTTCACAATATTGCTTTGCTTTTTCTTGTAGTGGTGACTTTCACACACTTGTAAGATTGCCAAAGAAAGGAAAAGTTTCAGAGTAGCAGCCGTGTTAGTCTGTATTCGCAAAAAGAAAAGGAGTACTTGTGGCACCTTAGAGACTAACCCATTTATTTGAGCATAAGCTTTCGTGAGCTACAGCTCACTTCATCATGCATCCGATGAAGTGAGCTGTAGCTCACGAAAGCTTATGCTCAAATAAATGGGTTAGTCTCTAAGGTGCCCCAAGTCCTCCTTTTCTTTTTAAAGAAAGGAAA
The DNA here is from genome assembly GCF_965152235.1 of Eretmochelys imbricata. Classification (NCBI taxonomy): domain Eukaryota; kingdom Metazoa; phylum Chordata; order Testudines; family Cheloniidae; genus Eretmochelys; species Eretmochelys imbricata. The sequence continues at coordinate 2,507,159 of NC_135578.1, read as the reverse complement.
GTCTCCTACACTTTCATCAACAGCTGAAAGAAGGTAGCTGATACCACACGAAACTTCGGTCCATGAAGGGAAAGTGCATTGTCTGTACCTCAGATCAGCGAGGTGCTGAGGCTTGGAATAAGAGCACTGCAGGACATACAGATGAAAACCCGCTGCTACAGCAGAGCGGGGAAGGGTTCACACACACTGTAAGACCAGGGACATTCCTTTTTTTTGTTTAGCAATTCTATGGAAATTGGGAGAAACTTTGCCTTTTGCCTGGTGCAAAGAATGGCAAATACTCAGATGACTGTGGCAAACAGTACCCTTGTGGCAGCTGTACTGAATACCTGAATAAAGGGTCCCAGGGCATTTCAGTCATCCAGCAGCAGTTTTTCTTACCAGCTAAATGGAAGGTGCCGGAGCACAAAGATCAAGGAGGACCAAGCTGGTCTTGAAAGGAGTCTTCTCCAGACTGGAACCAGCACTCGCTTTCATACCAGGGAGACCTTTCAAGGGGAAAGTTCCAACATGAGCACCAGGAAGAAAAATATAAGTCTTTTTTGAAATTGTCAGAAATAGGCTGAAGTTACCTAGCCCATTGTGACAAAATCCTGATCGAATGAGTTGATTTAAGCTTTTCAGTTAGTTATCAGAAAGCAAGTACATGATAGACCCAGAGAAACAATCAGCAAGCTAGATTTCAAACCCCCCTTATAAAAGGTAACAGTGCAATCGTTGGCTTAGAGCTGAATCAAAACAAGGCACTCAGCTCAGGCGACCCTGCCGACAGGACCTGCTCGGTGACTGATTAGACAGGCTGGCAGAGATGTAAATGCCAAGAGATAATGTATGTTTCCCTGCATATCTTGAGCAAATCCATCCCCCATTTGGATGGGGACAAGGGAAAGATGTTACCCTAAGGGACACCAGCATGGATCTATGACGTCTCCTGACAGAGTGGAGGAGAGGCAGGGATGCTCAGTGGGTGCGTTTCTGTGCCCTCGAGGGGAAGGGGGTTGGAAGGCTGTTGAATCTGGAAGGGGTAAGGCCCCCAAGCCATGCAGATCCTGGGGATCCAAAGGGAGAGGACGCCACAAATCTACAGAGCCCTGTAGAGACAGGGAAGAAGTCTTACAACGTGAGAAAGGGGCAAACGAGGAATGAGCTGGGGGAGAAAGTGAGCAGTGCCAGAGAAACCAGTGCCTCCTGGCTAACAATTATGAGCAACAGGAAGGTGAATCTGTGCATGGAGCAGTAGCATCTCCTTCTCCCACCTTGTTCCTAACGCCCCCCATCTCATACCCACTGTGACCTAGAAACCCCTGTTGGGAGTTGTGCCAGAGACCCCAGCAAAGAGACGCAGGGGAGAAGCAATCACACTCGGAGTGCTTCTGCTGTAGCAGACAAATTTAGTGCCACCATTCCTAAAAATACCCTACCTTGGCAGAGAGTAAAAAAAATAACACATGTCCCAGACAGAGCAGGAGACCACAGAAAGGGGCCGTTCTGTGTGACACAGACTCGTTCTCTTAGTCGGAAAGAGAGAAGGGAGATGATATTGTCCTGTCATAGTCCTAGACCAGGAGTTCCCTGAGACTGGGACAGCCTGTGCAGCACGATGGGACCCTGACCGTGGCTGGAGGCACTCACACTACTGTAACACAGACCATAATAAGTGTCTGTAACAATAATGAAGCGACGGTAGCGGTACTGTGAGCTCTGCCTGCCACGGAAGGGAATGTGAAATACCCAGAAGTCTGTAAACACCGTTCAGCACGGTCATCCCGAGGAAAGCATTCCCCAGACTCTGGGAAAGTTCTTAAAAGTTCAAAAACAAACTTCATTCAGAGTTAATTTTAGTGTTAAGAATAAAAATGCTGTTTTTTTCCTCAGTTGAAATATTCCATTGCCTTGCTGACTGACCATGCACTGATCAGTGGAGGCTTCCATGAAGTAAGCCCGTTATTCTTTACAGGCACGTATGAAAGATTCCAAACAATGCCTTTTCCCAATTCGACGGTATAAACCGAAAAGCGCACAGACTTTCAGAAACACGGGGCCCAATGGACTTCAATGGAAGCCAATGGCAACATTCCCATTCACTTTACTGGGAAAAGGATTGAGCCCATGGACATTAGAGATAAGCCATCTATATTCCCTGCCAGTGCGGGATTTTTCCTTAGAATATATTTCATCTGCTTTGTCCAGTCCAGACAACAAATGGAGCCTTCTGCCACATCTCTGGGGAACTCCCCACCGCCACCAGTATATTAGACCACCCCGCTGAAAAATATTGCTGATAGTCTTCCTGGATCAATCTTCTCCGTTTCCTCCCACAACTCCTATTAACATTGTTTCGTCATGGGCATCCCTCACCCCTGTGGTTTACCCCCTGGAATTACATCTCAATTGTGAGCATCTCCCTTAGTCATCACTTGCACCAGCGAGCGATCAGATTTTCACCTTTTCTCCTTCCTCACATAGCGATCCCTCCAGCTCCGGAGTTCTCAGACACTCACAATTCTCCTCTTTCAGACACGAGCACCAGCTGCCTCCTCAGCCATGGGCCCAATCCTGACCCACTGAAATCAACAGGAGTTTTGCCCCAGGCTCTGTTGGAAGTCACAGAACTGGGCCTCCACTTCTCTGTTGGTGGGACTTGAGCAGCAACATTTAAAAATATCGGGGCCCGGTAGCAGAGGAGCTTTCAGTAGATCAGAGGCTGTTTTTAATGGCAAGGGAGAGCGAGACGGGACGCAGCTGGGCTGGGGAATAAGTGCAGGATCAGCATGGCACAGGGAGGTAGGTCCTGTCACAGCAGCAGGGGCAGTACAGAGTGGACTGCAGGCAGCTGAGTCATGGGTCAGTCCTGCCACGGCAGCCTAGAGGAACTGCTTCTGGACAGGAGCAGAGGACTGCAGCCCTCCTCTGCGGAAGGGCCTGGGGACTGTCCCCCAAGCTGGCAAGGGTTGGTGCCTGGCTAGGACAGCGGACAAACAGCTGAGCTACCATCGCATCGTGTGCATTGAGTCTTGCTCAGTTCCTGGTGTCTGAGGAGCCTGGGGGGAAGGGTCTGAACTGCAAGGCATCTTAAATTGAATTTTAATAGCTTTTCTCCTTTAAAAAATTACTTTTCATCTCTTCACAGTTCACCTTCAAGCCCAGCGCATCACAAGGGGAAAACACTCTGTGAGAAACGATATCCCAGCAAACGAGCCAATGAGCCAGGTATGTCTGAAGGGGGAATTCATCGCTGCCGTTCTTGAGGCCCTTTGGTCATGAGATCGCTTCCCACGCAAGGCGCAGTCTGTCACTAGGTTGGTGGAGACGGTTTTCAGCTCAGCACTCATTTGGACTGGACCAACGTGTCACGTCTTAGAACACTGTCAACTTACATCAGCTGTCGGTGGCGGATTATCCATTTTCAGGCTCACATATTATGTGATCTGAAGGCTGGTATCACACATATTTGTGAGTGTGATACATATTTAGTATTTGGGGTTAGTCCGGGGGCCTTAGATTAAATTGGGGCTCTGGCCTTCAACCACTTGAGAGCATGCACTCAGGCATGCAGAAGATCAACAGGCCCAGGACGTTTTAAGACACTGAAAATCTTTTCCTGGCCTCTTTTGCACAAAAACAGCATTATATCTGAGAATGTGTAGGCATCCCTGCTTTAAAAATACCAGGGTTCCTTTCTGACTGGCAGAGAAAGTCACAACCCAGATTTACAGGCTCTTTAGAAGACCTGACATTCAACTGTCTCCTCTCCCATTCGCTGTGGCCATTAATCGTTGTGCACACGCAGTGCTATTTGCAACAGGTGCTGTCATGTATCCTTGCACATCTTGTTTAATTGCCTCCATGGTGGGCCTCTGGCCAGGGAGCATGTCACTTTTCACTACAATCCCTGCCAATCACAAGCAATGTAGTTGTCGCATGTACTTGCTGACGCCTAGCTGGGGAAGGTGTGGTAACATAGATCCTTGTCCATCTCATTCGATTAATTGCCTCCCTGCCAAGCCGCTGGCCAGAGGAATCTGGGGAACTGCACCATTAAGTGACCCATACAATCATATTTCACATATCTCCCCAGTCCATTTATTGAATTTACCAGTCACCCATTTTCTGTCACCATCTGCTGCAATCCCTGCCACTCAAGGAGCTTAGCAGTCACAAACGTGTACTTGGGCCTCCCTCCTATTTCCCTGCAATGCAGCAGTCACTGTGCTCCATGTTCTAGGGCTGCGACAGATCAGGCAGGGTGCTTTCCTGCCTGCACTTGACCTTTAAGCCAAGATTTTAACTTGAGGCCCTAGGGGGAAAGTCAGTATTAATGATTAAACCACGGAACAATCTAGCTTCTTATATCGAGGCTCAGTTTGACGTTTCTCATTCAACCCCAATACTTCTGCACAGGCATGGGAGATTTGGGTGGGCAAGTGGAGCCGCTGGTCAGTGCGTGCCCGATCCGGAGGGTGGGGTCGGTTAGAGATCCCAGCTCAGTTTCCAGTGTAGCAGCACAGGAATGGTGGCTTGCCCAGGAACCTCCTCAGAGACTCGACAGCTTGTGCTAAAGAGCCAGGCTCCATTGCTGGGACTAACAGAGTCACAGCCTCTGTGGATCAGACACAGAGGGGGAAAATGCACCACACAAAGGATGGAGGATTTGGACTCCTGGGTGAAATCCTGCCCCCCACTAAAGTGAATAGGAGTCGTGCTGTTGACTTCAGTGGAGGCAGGATTTTACCTCAGAGTCTTTATCACTCTCAGCTGATTTTAGGAAACCACAGAATAAGGAACCGTGTGCGTTTGCTTCTAATTTCTCCATAACAGTGATTAGTCACAGGCCTCACTCTCTCTGGGAAGTGAAAGTCGGTAATGCAAAAGTACCACAAGAACAGGATTATGAATTGTGTATGATAAACAGTTCTGTCTGACCGCCTACGATTATGAGTTCATAACTTATTACTTGACTCCAATCTCTACATTAGAGTCAGCTAAAATCTTCCAGAATATTACTCTAGGTAATTTACTGGGAAGGAAATAATGAAGTTTCAGAAAGGAGACAATACTGAAAAACCTCCAGCTCTTAAACGGATCGTGTGGCAGGTGTTCCAATACTGTAGCTCATTCTTCTACGTGCTTTTCCTCGCTGACATTATTAAACACACGCCTTCTCATCGTTCAGCAAAGCTGCACACGCCACTCCTTGAGTTCAATTAGGTAAACTGTGCAATCTGAACAATTACCAGCCAATCTCACACACCTGTGCAAATGTTCCGAAGAATGACCAATGCAGACACCACTCACATCACGGCCCCAGAGCCGATGTATACACCACGGAAATTACTGCTTTTAATTCTGGATTTAGAACCTCATTCAGGGTATCTCTAATAGTAGAGCTCTGTGCATTGGGAATATTGGGATTTCTCGAGGTACAAGCCAGAGAGCTTTATGGAGCTTTATTTATTGATCTACCCAAGGTTTTTGACACAGCTGATCTCCATTTTTATCACAGCAATTTCAGCGTGACCCAGATTTTCGTACAACTATTATACTGTAGCTTGGTTTAGCAGTGATATAATTGGTCACTGGATGTTGTCAGCAAACTGGCATTGCCCCAGCTAGCCAGGCTGCAGACAGTGAATGTTATGTCCCATCAGGCTGTTGATCTGGCACCTTTTACAAACCCTGAATGTTAATGGTACCATGTTCTATAACACAAGGTATGCTATATGCCCGTCCGAGGCTCAGCACAGAACTCACAGCCTTGGCAAAGGTATGACTATGTCTCCTTTGCACCCTCCCGACCCTGGGCTGTTTGGCAGCCCACACCCTAGGGCCTAGTTACAATAAGGATGCCTTATGGGTCACAACCCTGCTGGAGACTCGACAGCACAGGGGCTCTGCTCCACCATGCCCCTCCACTCCCCTGCAAATCTGCTACACCAAGACTTGAAAGGCGGCCCTTGGAAGACAGTCTTATGGGGGACTGGAGGAACCTTCTCTGGTTGGTTATGGGGCTTTTAGAATCCCATGATGTTGCTCTGACCCTTTACCCATTGCGGGCCTGTATCTTTGCCAAATTTCAAGAGGCATTTTTGCTGTAGCCCTTTCGTTGTGGTGGGGGCGTTGTTTTTTAAAAAGTGGCTAGATCGTTGTTTAAGTGGGAAAAGTTCACTTGTTTTCCTCTCTCCCACAACCTACAGTGCTGAAGTGATTCTGCAAAGTAAACAAAAGCCTATAGAACCCAATATGGAAATTTTCAACACAAAAGGGGGATGTTTTGGAAAGTCACAGGCATGTCAGAACAAAGGTTTGTAACTTTCAAAATGTTAGCAGATGTAACCAGAATCTATTATAATTTAATACTGTTTGCTTAGGAAAAATGGCCTGTTTAAAATGTTTCCGCAGTTGCTCTTTGCCCTTCTGAAATAGGATTTGTTTCTATTTTAATTCATTTAAAATGTATTTATGGATTATACACAAAATGGTGCAGCAGACCTCCCTAAATACTCCCTGATTAAAACACCGGGCTGTGTTCCCTGAGTATTTGCATATAAGCCAGCTGCAGGTCCCATTCCAAATTATATCTACTTACTGAAACCAGATCTAAAGTGGATAGAACTTGAGATCACAAGTTTACATTAATTTTAATGTTCCCAAGATTAGTCAGAATTTTTTAAGCAAATCATTCGTTTACTTGGATCCTTGCTTCACATTAGAGAGGCTGGTCATTCAGAGATTTTAAATAAATTTTGGATTCTTTTCCTACTGAGGATTACACTTGCTGATAAAAGAGGCTTTATGTTAATTTCAGTAAAGTTTTGCCTCCCAAACATCTTCTCATTTGCCGTTTTTAAATGCAATGGGATTATTTTGTGTAGTCTCTGTATCTTGGAGCTGGAGGTTGAGTATCAAGATGCCAATCTGCAGGCAAGCTCTGTTTTTAATTTCTGTCCTGACTCTTCCAGTAATGCCCCCTTTAACCCTGTCTATTGAAAGATTCCTTTTTCTGCCCCACCAATCTTGCTAAATACGCTGTGTGACAAAATAAGATTGAAAGGGTGAATTGCCAATACACCCCTCTGGCTAACAGGAGTTACCCTCATTACAGCTAAGAGAAAAAGCAAACAATGTTAATTAAAGGAGAGTAATATAATTAATGCCAGTCAACATGGGTTATGGAAAATGGATTCTGTCAAACTAACTTGATATCTTTTTTCCCCACTGAGGTTACAAATTTGGTTGATAAAGTTAATAGAGCTGATGTAATATACATAGACTTCTGTACGGTATTTGCCTTAATACTGCATGACATTTTGATTTAAAAAAGAAAACTAGAAACAAACTTAATATGGCACATGTTAAAGGGATTAAAAGCTACCTAACATAGGTCTCAAAATGTAGGTGTAAACAGAATCATCATCAAACAGCTGTGTTTCTAATGGGGACCTGTAGGAATCTATTCTTGACCCTACGCTATTTAACATCTTTTATCAGCTTCCTGGGAGAAAACAAAAACTCTGATAAAGTTTGCAGGACACAAAAATAGAGGGAGAGGTAAATAATGAAGTGGTCTGGTCATGGGATAAGAGGGAAGGTCCTCTCATGGATTGGTAACTGTTTAAAAGATAGGAAACACAGGGTAGGAATATACGGTCAGTTGTCAGAATGGAGAGAGGTAAATAGCGGTGTCCCCCCAGGGGTCTGAATCCTAACTGTTACCTAGGCAATAGCTTGTAAAGTCTTTAGCTTTAGAAAGCCTGTTTAACTTTTATTTGTAATAATTTCAATCTTTGTCCCTTATAAATGATCTCACTTAAAACCTCTTTGTAATTAAATAAACTTGTTTTACTTTCCCTTTGCTCCTCCTTTACAGTCCAGTGAACATCTGAAATGGATTCTTCTGAAGGTTAGCCCCCAAAATAAAGTTCATTCAAACTGTGAGGAAGGAGATACTGAGTCTGATGGAGAAGCTGGTTTCTCCTCCTGCTGGTGTTTGCTATAATGCAAATTGATAAGTACATAAGAACAGCTGTACTGGGTCAGACCAAAGATCCATCTAGCCCAGTATCTGGTCTTCTGACAGTGGCTGATGCCAGGTGTCCCAGAGGGAATGAACAGAACAGATAATCCTCAAGTGATCCATCCCCGGTCGTCCATTCCCAGCTTCTGGCAAAAAGAGGACACTTCAGAGCATGGTTTTGCATCACTTCCCATCCAGGCTAATAGCCATTGATGGACCTTATCTCCTATGAACTTATCTATTTTTTTTTTTTAAACCTTGTTATGATCTTGACCTTCACAACACCCTCTGGCAAGAGTTCCACAGGTTGACGGTGTTTTGTGTGAAGAAATACTTCCTTTGGTTCATTTTAAACCTGATGCCTATTAATTTCATTTAGTGACCCCTAGTTCTTGTGCTATGAGACGGAGTAAATAACACTTCTTTATTTCCTTTCTCTACACCAGTCATGATTTTACGGACCTCTACCATATCCCCCTTAGTCGTCTCTTTTCCAAGCAGAAAAGTCCCAGTCTTATTAATCTCTCCTCATACGGAAGTTGTTCCATACCCCTAATTGATCTGTTCCTGCCCACTCTATTGCAAAGGAATGACCACTTGCCATAGGATTGCCAATGGACTCTGATGAATCTTGGCTGGAGGCGTTGGCTCATCATTTGTCTGGGAGAAACCCGTTTCCCACCTTCCCATGTAAGTCTGGGGAACACATTTTACTCCCACATTGGTATGGTCCATTGAGCGTTTACCATACATACACCACGCAGGAATATGAATGATCAGTGTGATGTTAGTTTTCCAAAGATACCTTACATGACACAAATCCAATACAGTGCATGACATTAATGATAGCCCAGTGGTAAGTTTAAAGTTGCTCTCACAACTGCAGGGCAAGGGAGCTCAAGAATTCTGAGAAGGGGAGATTCTCAGCTTCCTATTGAAATACACAGCACCTGCCTCTAACCCTGGAAGTTCCCAGATCTCAGACAAATGTGCAGAAAAGCTATTTGAGGTCATTTTGAAGGTTTTACAGCTCCCAAGGAGCCCTGTGCACTTGGATTCATGTCAGTATTACTGAGGGAGATTGTTACATCAAATTTCAATAGCTCTTTCTTCAAACCAGAGCAGTTTGCTCCAGCTATTACAGACAGGCATTGCTGAGCAATAAAAAAGAATGCAGCTTTTCCCTTGTAGTGTCCAGGGAGTTTTCTGTGTGGTGAACAAGCTCTCCCTCTGTCCCCATCCTGCACAGAGTTTGCAGACCCCTGATCCATGGTCCAAACTCACCCCTCTTCCTGGTGTTTGCCTTTATGGTAACTTAACAACTCTCGGCCTGAGTGTAGCTGTTTCTCAGGTTTCCATCCATCCCTAGTCCCCACTCCCTAGAGAGCCCCTCATACTGCAGGTGGAGTTAACAAGCTGCAGCTGTCCCAGGAGTCAGGAGAACATCAGTAGTTCTACTTGGGGCTCCAACTGCTGCTCAGAGAGTAGGTCAACAGCAGTGGTGCAAGTAGAAATCGTTTCTTGCCGGTACTGCTCTCATGGGAGGGACACAAGGGGGAGCACGTGACCCCAGCCCAAGGCCCCCACACTCTCCCTGTCCCCTTCAACACCCCCCCTTACCTGTCTAAAATTTTACAACTGCATCCGCTAAACAGATGCAGTTGTAAAATGATGCTTTGGGCCCCTGGTGCCACCTGTACTTCCAGGAGTCATTGAAGATCCAGCAGCACCCACCCCAAATTGAAAACTTCTTAAATGAAAGAAGGATAGGAAGGACAATCACCCCACTTTCCCTTAACACACTATCAATACCTCCCTTACGTCCAAACTAAGATTCTGCCAGCTTGCCTTTATCTAAATATTGCTCTCCGCCGGAAAGCAAAGATGCTGCACCATCTGGGTTTGGTGGAAAAGAGGCATAGAACGGTGTGTGACATGTACATCTTGATAGAACTACAGCCCAAATTGTTTTATTATTTTCCTCAGCATGACATACAGGAGGGGCAATCAAAATCAGCCAGGTAGAACATGCATGAGAACTGTCTCTGGACAGATAAGCAACTGATCAAAATCACATTCTCTGATCTCTTGGAGCCAAATCCTGTTCCCATTGAGATCAAAAGGAGTTTTGTTTTTGAGTTCAATGGGAACAGGCTTTGACACTTGGCGAGGAAATAACAAAACCACTTAAGCAAGGGCTATGTTGCTTATACCACAGGTATCAAAGGCTGCTGACTCATGTGAGACAGCCAGCAGACATCTGATCTTTGTTCACTGCAAGGGAGAAATCAGCAATCACTGAGGCTAGAACAGTCTCTGTACCATATCCGACTCATAAATCCATCTGCAAAGGACCAAGGAAATATGAAGGCTCCAGATTACCTTAAAGCCCTCAGTCCCTTAGTTAGGATGCTCCCAGTAGTAGATGTTCATAGTCCAGAGGCCAGAGCAGGAAAGAGGCCAAACGGAGATGTTTCCAGGCCAGGGCCTTTTAGCTTCTGCCAAGTAAAGGGAAATCTGGTCTCATTGTGAAAGATGGCGTTTGGAGTCACATGAGCAAGTTACATGTCCATCATCCCCACCCATAGTCTTCTAAGAACGTTCACAAAAAGTCCATTAGGTGTAGACAGGCATTTTCCACGGTCCATTGTGAGCTAAGTGTTCCTTAATGGGCCATTCAACTTGACTTGTCCTTTCATGTGCTGGCTAAATACCTTGTGATACATGCATAGAAAAAGCATAATCATAAGTACCAGCTATTTCCTGTACACGACAATTCCCAAAAGATTCTGAGGGGGAAAAGATCACACCACATGAAAAATCTGAGACCCTGGGTGCCAGCACCGTGCCCCACTGGAGTTTTGTTATCGGTTACGTAACAGCAGAGATGGCATGAGTGACAGGACTCTGTTTAGCCTAAATTCCTTCCAGCTGGTGTTCAGAAGCGTGTTACAAGACACATACATACCCTCCCCCATTATGACCAGCAACAAAAAAAAAGAAAGAAAAAAGAAAAGAAATAATAAAATCTCAACGAGGCAGAGGTTCACAGATTTGCAAATCTAAAAACCTGTGTTATGCTTCAAACCACCTCAGCATATACCAGGTTTATGAACATTAAAAAGTTAACTGCAAAGGAACCCTGAAGCCCATTAACCTGAATGCGTGCCAGCCAGTATACCCTCACTGACTACAGTGGTCCATAGCCATGCAAATAGTCTCATTGTCTTCAATGGGACGGATCAAATGATTAACGGTTTACAGGATTAGGTTCCAAGTTTGTAAATTGTTCTGGATGAAACTGATAATGCCTGAGCTGTCAGATCAGAAGGAGCTTCATTCGAATAAAGGTGGGCAGATGTGTGGTAAGTCTTAGCTCCGTTGCTAAGATGAGGAACATATTTTCTGCAAAGTTCTTGGCAGATTCCTGAGGCAGCTGGTTTAAGGTCGTCAGTGTCTGGCATTATAATCTTCACTTATAGTTTTCTCACCCACAAAGCTGGAAAAGGAGGCATTTGTTTCCTTGGTTTTGCTGTTCCAGTTCCAGGTAACAAAATGCATGTTAGCTTGGCTGCAGAGAAGAATTCTCTGTACACTGGGGACAACACCTGATTCCTGTCAGGCTGTAGAACTGGGCTGACATCAGAATCCAAACATTGTCTGATCAGTACAAACAGATTTCAGAGTAACAGCCGTGTTGGTCTGTATTCGCAAAAAGAAAAGGAGGACTTGTGGCACCTTAGAGACTAACCAATTTATTTGAGCATGAGCTTTCGTGAGCTACAGCTCACTTCATCGGATGCATACCGTGGAAACTGCAGCAGACTTTATATATACACAGAGAATATGAAAAAATACCTCCTCCCACCCCATTGTCCAGCTGGTAATAGCTTATCTAAAGAGAAAACCTGGATTTGTGCTGGAAATGGCCCACCTGATGATCACTTTAGATAAGCTATTACCAGCTGGACAATGGGGTGGGAGGAGGTATTTTTTCATATTCTCTGTGTATATATAAAGTCTGCTGCAGTTTCCACGGCATGCATCCGATGAAGTGAGCTGTAGCTCACGAAAGCTCATGCTCAAATAAATTGGTTAGTCTCTAAGGTGCCACAAGTACTCCTTTTCTTAGTACAAACAGAGGCATTCCTCTAATGATTTGGACTTGATGTGATGCAGAATGAATGTCATCGATAATTCAGACCAATGGGGAGAAACAGACTCAAAAACACTGTTTCAACACCTTCCGTCTCCCCCACCTCTCCCCTCTTGAGGACTCCTGACCAACTTAACAGCACAATACATATGCTAACAAACTTAAACAAAGCCTTTGTTTAAGTTTGTTAGCATATGTGTTGTGCTGTTAAATCCATATAAAGAATGAATGCCCTCCATAGCCCCATTCTGCTCCTTTAAGAGATTTAACAAGTATTTTACCATATTAACTGCAATAGAAGTCAAGCAGGTGGAGATGCCAGGGATTGTTCTCCACAATTAGGTGATAAAATCCTCTGTTTACATCTAGGATTACTGAGTCTTTGTCAGACCAAAGCCTACAGCAGCCTTGCCATGGAAGGGAGTTCTTCAGATACCTCTGCAGTTTTATCAGGTATTTCTGCAGTCACTTTCCACCTCAGTTTGCATCACACTCTCTGTATTAAGGAAAACATGCTCTGTTCTATGGCACTGCTGCCATCCAGAGCCAGTCTGGATCGTTGTTGTTTCTGAAAGCTGACTCCAGGAGCTTGGATTTCAGCTAGATCTTATTGCTGCAGCGTTGTAGCAACCAGCATTTGCCACAAAAAAAATTTTTTTAAAGCAACGCAAACTGACCAATAGAGAACATACTTTGAGAAAATGGCACTGCAAGTGAGAGTGCTTTGAATGTTATGCTCAAGGATGGGAAATGTGGGTCTTCTGATAAAACAAAACCATTGGTTTTCCTTTGCTGTCACCTTTTGTGAAGTGCATGTCCAGCTTCATTTACATTCCTGTCAACATCCCTTTCCCCTCGCTTGGAAACAAAGAAGCGGACCACAGAGCTCGGGCAGGAAATGGAAACACAGCGATGCATCTTTTTATGTTTATGATTCTTTCAATGAGAATGGGCTCATGGCGGGGGGGGACAAGAGGGCTAAGTTATCTCTGCAGTTACTTTAAGACTTCTTTTCTACTTAAAACCAAGCTATTCTAGAGGCTTAAGCCTACCATTTTCAAACTTGGGTGTAAAAACCTAAATCCAGGTTTGGGTTCCCAGCTCTTCAAGTACCCATAGCTCTAATAGGCTTCCACTGAAGTCACGTGGGCATTGCACGCCATGGATTTTAAAAAAGAGCCACTTTTATTGAGGGGTGTAAATTAGGATGTGCACACTTGAACGTTTTGCCAATTCTGCCCACAGCTTCCTGGGCACAAGTCCCACCAGCTTCGTTATATTCCAAGCCTGACTGATTGCAAGGCTCGTCAGTGGCAGTGTTCCTTCACAGCAAAGCTTCATTCCCTGAACTGACTGTCTCGGAGGCAAAGTTCTGGATGGGGCAAACTTACAAGGCCCCGTTCAATACCCATTGAAGTCAGTGAATATCCTCCATTGATTTGAGCGAGCCTTAGATCAGGCCCTCAGTGCCATCCTTCCAGTGAGGACTGCATATGAACGTTCTGTCCTGGGCACATGCAGGGGTTGGAGTCGTTTAGAGGAGAGTACCCAGGGTAGTGCACCAAGGAGTGTGTGCAGGGGGAGAGAGGGTGCAAAATGGTGTGCACGCCGGTGGAGGTTGGAGTGAGGCCCCAAAGTCAGTCTAGTCTTGGACGTGTACAGTGTCATTGTACCTAATGTGCTATCTTTTCCTCCCTTCATTGTGAAAATGTGTAGGAGGGAAGGTCTGTCCACTACATGTGTCAAGGTTCCTCCCCCACTCTGAACTCTAGGGTACAGATGTGGGGACCTGCATGAAAAACCTCCTAAGCTTATCTTTACCAGCTTAGGTCAAAACTTCCCCAAGGTACAAAGTATTCCACCCGTTGTCCTTGGAATGGCCGCTACCACCACCAAACTAATACTGGTTACTGGGGAAGAGCTGTTTGGACGCGTCTTTCCCCCCAAAATACTTCCCACAACCCTGCACCCCACTTCCTGGACAAGGTTTGGTAAAAAGCCTCACCAATTTGCCTAGGTGACTACAGACCCAGACCCTTGGATCTTAAGACAATGAACAATCCTCCCAACACTTGCACCCCCCCCTTTCCTGGGAAATGTTGGATAAAAAGCCTCACCAGTTTGCATAGGTGACCACAGACCCAAACCCTTGGATCTGAGAACAATGGAAAAGCATTCAGTTTTTTACAAGAAGACTTTTAATAGAAAATAGAAGTAAATAGAAATAAAGAAATCCCCCCTGTAAAATCAGGATGGTAGATATCTTAAGGGTAATTAGATTCAAAAACATAGAGAACCCCTCTAGGCAAAACCTTAAGTTACAAAAAAGATACACAGACAGAAATAGTTATTCTATTCAGCACAATTCTTTTCTCAGCCATTTAAAGAAATCATAATCTAACACATACCTAGCTAGATTACTTACTAAAAGTTTTCAGACTCCATTCCTGGTCTATCCCTGGCAAAGACCCAGCATACAGACAGACACAGACCCTTTGTTTCTCTCCCTCCTCCCAGCTTTTGAAAGTATCTTGTCTCCTCATTGGTCATTTTGGTCAGGTGCCAGCGAGGTTACCTTTAGCTTCTTAACCCTTTACAGGTGAGAGGAGCTTTCCCCTGGCCAGGAGGGATTTCAAAGGGGTTTACCCTTCCCTTTATATTTATGACACGCCCCCCAAATCTCAGCTAGGGTGAAACACTGGCTGGGATTTCTTCCTGGAGCTCTAGGAAAAACAGAGTTAATAAGACACATGCATCTCTAAATATACTACCAAGTACATAAAGACTAACAATATTTTCCACATCTCAAGGACGATTTTAACCAGTTGATTCTGGGAAACTTTCACGGGAGAGTGCATCAGCCACTTTGTTAGAAGCTCCTGAGATGTGTTGGATGTCGAAATCAAAATCTTGGAGAGCTAAACTCCACCGAAGAAGTTTTTTGTTAGTTTCTTTGACGGTGTGAAGCCACTTCAGTGCAGCATGGTCGGTTTGCAGGTGGAAATGCCGTCCCCAAACATATGGGCGTAGCTTTTCCAGAGCGTAGACAATGGCATAACATTCTTTTTCAGTGACTGACCAGTTGCTTTCCCTCTCAGACAGTTTTTTGCTGAGAAACACTACAGGGTGGAATTCTTGATCAGGTCCTTTCTGCATTAAAACTGCTCCCACACCACGCTCGGATGCATCTGTGGTTACTAGGAACGGTTTGTCAAAGTCTGGGGCCCTTAGTACAGGGTCAGACATGAGTGTCGCTTTAAGCTTGTTAAAGGCCTTCTGACACTTTCCGGTCCACTGAACAGCATTTGGCTGTTTCTTTTTGGTTAGGTCTGTCAGTGGGGCAGCGATTTGGCTGTAGTGCGGTACAAATCGTCTGTAATAACCAGCCAAGCCTAAGAAGGATTGAACCTGTTTCTTTGACTTTGGGACAGGCCACTTTTGGATAGCATCCACTTTGGCCTGTAGGGGGCTGATAGTTCCTTGACCCACCTGGTGTCCAAGGTAAGTCACTCTGTTTAGGCCTATTTGACACTTCTTAGCCTTAACAGTTAGTCCTGCCTCCCTTATGCGCTCAAGGACTTTTTGTAGATGTTCCAGGTGGTCTGCCCAGGAATCCGAAAATATGGCCACGTCGTCAAGGTAGGCGACTGCATATTCTCCTAATCCCGCTAGGAGACCATCTACAAGTCTTTGGAAAGTGGCGGGTGCATTTCGCAGCCCGAAAGGGAGTACATTAAATTCATACAGCCCGAGATGTGTGATGAAGGCTGACTTTTCCTTGGCAGATTCATCTAGCGGTACCTGCCAGTACCCCTTGGTTAAGTCCAAGGTAGAGATGAACTGGGCCCGTCCCAGTTTCTCTAATAGTTCATCTGTGTGTGGCATTGGATAGTTGTCTGGGCGAGTTACAGCATTTAGCTTACGGTAGTCCACGCAAAAACGTATTTCCCCATCTGGTTTGGGAACTAGAACCACTGGAGATGCCCATGCACTTTCAGAGGGGCGGATTACACCCATCTGTAACATATCCTGGATCTCCCGTTCTATAGCAGTTTTAGCTTGAGGAGACACCCGGTAAGGTTGAACCCTAATTGGGTGAGCATTACCTGTGTCAATGGAGTGGTATGCCCGTTCAGTCAGTCCTGGGGTGGCTGAGAACGTTGGCGCGTAGCTAGTGCACAGCTCCTGGATCTGCTGTCGCTGCATACGCCCAAGGGTCATGGAGAGGTTCACCTCTTCCACACCACCAGCACTTTTCCCTTCGTAGTAGACACCTTCAGGCCACTCAGCGTCGTCTCCTCCCTGGGCTGTAAACTGACAAACCTTTAATTCTCTGGAATAAAAGGGCTTTAGAGAATTAATATGGTACACCTTAGGCTTTCGGTTGGAGGTGGGGAATGCTATGAGATAATTAACAGCTCCCAGGCGCTCCTGGACCATGAATGGCCCTTCCCACGATGCTTCCATTTTATGGGCTTGGAGCGCCCTTAAGACCATGACCTGGTCTCCTACTTTGAAGGAACGCTCTCTGGCATGTTTATCATACCAGGCTTTTTGCTCTTTTTGAGCATCCTGTAAGTTTTCTCTAGCAAGGGCTAAAGAGGTTCGGAGGGTGTTTTGTAGGTTGGTTACAAAGTCCAGAATGTTAGTTCCTGGAGAAGGTGTAAATCCCTCCCATTGCTGCTTCACCAACTGCAATGGCCCCTTAACCTCACGGCCATATACAAGTTCAAATGGGGAAAACCCTAAACTGGGATGTGGTACAGCTCTGTAGGCAAAGAGCAACTGCTGCAACACTAGGTCCCAATCATTGGAGTGCTCATTTACAAATTTACGTATCATGGCCCCCAAAGTTCCATTAAACTTCTCCACCATGCCATTTGTTTGATGGTGGTAAGGAGTGGCAACCAAGTGATTTACCCCATGAGCTTCCCAAAGGTTTTTCATAGTTCCTGCCAGGAAATTAGTCCCTGCATCTGTGAGGATGTCGGAGGGCCAACCTACCCTGGCAAAAATGTCTGCTAGTGCCTGGCACACACTTTTAGCCCTGGTGTTGCTTAGAGCTACTGCTTCCGGCCATCGGGTGGCAAAATCCATGAAAGTCAGTATGTACTGCTTTCCTCTGGGTGTCTTTTTCGGAAAAGGACCCAGAATATCCACAGCTACTCGCTGAAATGGAACTTCAATGATGGGGAGTGGTTGTAGAGGGGCTTTGACCTGGTCTTGGGGTTTTCCCACTCTCTGGCACACCTCACAAGACTGGACATAGGTAGAAACATCCTTGCCCATTCCCTCCCAGTGGAATGATCCCCCCAAACGGTCTTTGGTCCTGTTCACCCCAGCATGGCCACTAGGGTGATCATGGGCTAAGCTCAAGAGCTTGGCCCGGTATTTAGTTGGAACTACCAACTGTCTCTGAGGATGCCAGTCTTCCTGGTGTCCACCAGAAAGAGTTTCCTTGTATAAAAGTCCTCTTTCTACAACAAACCTGGATCGATTAGAAGAGCTGAGAGGCGGTGGGTTGCTCCGTGCCGCCATCCAAGCTCTCTGGAGGCTTTCATCTGCTTCCTGTTCGGTCTGGAACTGTTCCCTTGATGCTGGAGACATCAGTCCCTCATTGGATTGTGGACCTAGGCTTGGTCCCTCTGGAAGCGATATAGGGGATGGAGCTGTTTCTGTTGACTGTGAACCACTCTCCGCTGGTGCACTATGTTGGGATTCAGGCTCCAGCTGAGCCTCTTGTGTTGGGTTATTGGCTGCTGCCAGTTCAGGGTCGGTGGGGCCCTCTGGTGTTGAGGTTGCAAGTACTGGATTCAGTGCTGGCACGGGGTCTGGTGTTGGTTGTTCGGCTGGTTCCGGTTCTGGGACTGGTTCCGTCTGGGTCTCTGGGACTGGATCCACTACTGCTGTTGCAGACATTGGCCTGGGGTCCGGGTCCATCACCTCTGACTGGGTCCTGATAGAAGTTTCCGGAACAGAGCTAGGCCTCACGGCTTGTTTAGCCTGGCTGCGGGTGACCATTCCCACCCTCTTGGCCTGCTTCACATGATTGGCCAAGTCTTCCCCCAACAGCATGGGGATGGGATAATCATCATAGACTGCAAAAGTCCATGTTCCTGACCAGCCCTTGTATTGGACAGGCAACTTGGCTGTAGGCAAATTGAAAGAGTTGGACTTGAAGGGTTGAATCGTCACTTGGATCTCTGGGTTGATTAAATTGGGGTCCACTAAGGAAGCATGGATAGCTGACACTTGTGCTCCGGTGTCCCTCCACGCGGTGACCTTCTTCCCGCCCACACTCACAGTTTCCCTCCGCTCCAAGGGTATCTGGGAGGTATCTGGGCCTGTGGATCTCTGGTGTGATTCCGGTGCAATGAACTGTAATCTGTTGGGGTTCTTGGGGCAGTTGGCCTTTACATGCCCCAGCTCATTACATTTAAAACATCGTCCAGCTGACGGGTCACTGGGGCGAGGTGGGTTGCTGGAGAGCGGGGTGGTGGGACGATAAGGGGTCTGGAGGGTTCTTTGGGAGGTAGGTGGGGCTTTGGGCGGCCTCCGGTAATAGGGTGTGGTCTGGGGTGGTCCCTTCTGGTCTCTGCTCCAACTGCGACCAGTTTTCTTCTTCTCTGCCACCTCCACCCATCTGGCTCCAATCTCTCCTGCCTCAATTACAGTTTTGGGTTTCCCATCTAGGATGTATCTTTCTATTTCCTCAGGAACACCCTCTAAGAATTGTTCCATTTGCATTAGGAAGGGCAAATTTACTGGAGATTCAACACTTGCTCCTGATATCCAGGCATCCCAATGTTTCACAATGTGGTAGGCATGTCGGGTAAATGACATGTCTGGTTTCCACCTTAGGGCTCTGAACCTCTGACGAGACTGCTCGGGTGTTATCCCCATTCTGACTCTCGCCTTGGATTTAAACAGTTCATACTTGTTCATGTGTTCTTTAGGCATTTCAGCTGCCACCTCAGCTAAGGGTCCACTGAGCTGCGGCCTCAGCTCTACCATGTATTGGTCAGTAGAGATGTTGTACCCAAGGCAGGCCCTTTCGAAGTTTTCTAAGAAGGCTTCAGTATCATCACCTGCCTTGTAGGTGGGGAACTTTCTGGGATGGGAAGTGGTACCTGGAGAAGGATTGCTAGGGTTTGTTGGTATATTCTGCTGGGCCTTTATCCTCTCCACCTCCTCCACATGCTTCCTCTCTTTTTCCTTCTCCTCCTCCACATGCTTCCTCTCTTTTTCCTTCTCCTCCTCCACATGCTTCCTTGCCTCCATTTCCCTCTTGTGGGCAGCCTCCTGTACCTCCTTCTCCAGCCGCATGAGTTCTATCTGTCTTTCATGTTCCCTTTGTCTTTCCTCAGCCTGAAATTTGGCTAATTCCAGCTGTAGTCGAGCTGAGGATTTGGTCATTCTAACCTCTCTGTTTTTAACTAACTTTACACCCGAGGTTTAGAAATAAACAAAAAAAAACTTGGCTGTAAAATTTTGCTGTGCTGGAATAGAATACCTATTCTCTGATAGTGATTGTCAGCCTACAGAAAAAGACAATTCCCTTGTCTCTGCTCTGGGCCCAAATTAAAGCAAAAAAATTCCAACTACTTGGAAACCTGCTTATCCAGCCCAAAGAAAAAGCAAATGGGTAGAACACACACCCCCTATTTACTTTTAGGAAGAAAAGAAAAAAAAACCTCTGGGTTGGAAGACTGTGAATTTCCCTGCAGGAGTTAAGTACCCTGCCTCCAGGCAAAGAAAACCTGCAATTCACAAGATAATCCCCTTTTGTCTCTGCTTGGCCACAAAGCAGAGAAAAACAATCTGCTTTCAGTTTCAACTGCTTTCTGGACTTCCTTTCCAAAGGAAAAAATAATTTCTTTTTAAAATCTGTATTTCTAGTTCAAAAAATCTCAACTGGATCTCAAAATGATTTCAGGTTAATCCCACCACTATGCCACCATGTCAAGGTTCCTCCCCCACTCTGAACTCTAGGGTACAGATGTGGGGACCTGCATGAAAAACCTCCTAAGCTTATCTTTACCAGCTTAGGTCAAAACTTCCCCAAGGTACAAAGTATTCCACCCGTTGTCCTTGGAATGGCCGCTACCACCACCAAACTAATACTGGTTACTGGGGAAGAGCTGTTTGGACGCGTCTTTCCCCCCAAAATACTTCCCACAACCCTGCACCCCACTTCCTGGACAAGGTTTGGTAAAAAGCCTCACCAATTTGCCTAGGTGACTACAGACCCAGACCCTTGGATCTTAAGACAATGAACAATCCTCCCAACACTTGCACCCCCCCCTTTCCTGGGAAATGTTGGATAAAAAGCCTCACCAGTTTGCATAGGTGACCACAGACCCAAACCCTTGGATCTGAGAACAATGAAAAAGCATTCAGTTTTTTACAAGAAGACTTTTAATAGAAAATAGAAGTAAATAGAAATAAAGAAATCCCCCCTGTAAAATCAGGATGGTAGATATCTTACAGGGTAATTAGATTCAAAAACATAGAGAACCCCTCTAGGCAAAACCTTAAGTTACAAAAAAGATACACAGACAGAAATAGTTATTCTATTCAGCACAATTCTTTTCTCAGCCATTTAAAGAAATCATAATCTAACACATACCTAGCTAGATTACTTACTAAAAGTTCTCAGACTCCATTCCTGGTCTATCCCTGGCAAAGACCAGCATACAGACAGACACAGACCCTTTGTTTCTCTCCCTCCTCCCAGCTTTTGAAAGTATCTTGTCTCCTCATTGGTCATTTTGGTCAGATGCCAGCGAGGTTACCTTTAGCTTCTTAACCCTTTACAGGTGAAAGGAGCTTTCCCCTGGCCAGGAGGGATTTCAAAGGGGTTTACCCTTCCCTTTATATTTATGACAACATGCCAGTGGCCTTTGCTTCCTCCACGTTCCATTGAAGACATCCCTTTGCTGCTGGCACACCTCAGCTAGGACAGGCGCTAGGCAGCAGTGACTTCCACAGACGTGATCGGACACGATCATTTGTGCCAGGCCACAACCAACATTGCCGTGGCAGAAAAGTGGGAGAGTCAAGGGTGCTGGAGGGAAGATTTATAGGAGCAGCCCCGCTCCTTGTCCTGCCAGCTGCCTCAGGTTCATAAACCCAGTTATTCCTTCAGAGCTGGAGCAATAAGATGGGGTGCAAGACGGCCAGCCCACTGCAATCCCCATTGTCAGCCCGCCGTTCTAAGCCCTTTCTTTCCTTACCATGGCACAAGCATGAGATGGGTGAGGGGTGAGGCAGGTGCCTGCAGATCATGCAGCTGTGCGTGCACAGGAAGTCGAGGGAGAAGTCCACACCTGCAGTAGTGCAGAAAGCTCTTCCACGCCATGCAGGAGTAGGTGTCCATGGTATCCAAGCCTGGCACTATGGTCTTGGAAACCTCTTGCTTTGCCAACTAAGCAGCCATTCTAGGGTGGTTACTTTGCCTTTAACTCACTACTCACGATCCCAGGATAGTTCTTTGGAGCAGCAGAGCACTTCATGCCCCATTCTCCAGCCCTTACATAGAGCAGTACCTTACTGTACCCGCAGCCCCAGTGAAATGAGCAGAACCCCTTGAGGAGAAGACATGACTCAATAAGAGTGAGGCAGAGTCTGGCCCATAATACAGACCATTGTTTTAAGTCATCGATAGGCAGTGTGGGAGCTGCTGTTTCAAGCTGCTGAGAGTTTTAATGGCATTCAGTCACTTCCACAGGGTGCCTGTCTCATGACAGCCTATGGAGCCACTTCTAGGCTTCTTTGATGATGTTCTTGGATCAGCAAACTTGTCTAAATGCCAAAATTCAGCAGGGAAATCTAAAGCTGGAAGCAACCCAAGAACACTGGCACCTAACAGACAAGTCACTCGCTTTTAGAATTGTAGTTCTAATTAATTTTGGTACACATCTGCACTAGAAATAGCAGAAAATATGTCTGTCTTAAGAGAGGGCATGAACAACATCACTTCTTGGCATAATTCAAGGGACTATGTGTGCACTTGCAAGAAGCTGAACTTAAATGAATCTACTGTGCCCTAAAATTGCCATTTAGCATAATTACCCATGGTGTACCCCTTCATCTACATGAGAAACAGCCAGTGAGGGGAGGGAGGGTTTTATCACAATATGTGTACACAGTGTGGGTGCTAAGACATGGAATAGCTGAGTGTTGCAACAGAGGGTGTTAGTATTGAAGGAGAAAAACACCCTTCAACTACAGCTGCATTATGGCAGACATCACCAGGTGGGGCCGGTGTGCATAGTTTCAGTTTTCTTGGCATGCAACCACTGGTCAGTTTTGAAGAAACACTGTGTTAGTTTTACGATGAAGTTTCTTTTTGAAGCAGCTGTTGAAAACAGCAGAAGAGTTTGCTCTCTGCTTTAATCTCTGTAACTAGAGTCAATTCTTGGGGCAGAGTAACACTGAGGAGCTAGTGTTTAGGCTGAAAGCCCTGTAAGAGGGAATTGGGGTGTGCTGTTTGTGAGCACCTCTGTTCCAGGACTGGTGTATGCATGTAAATAGAACAAGTTGCACTAAGAATATACTCAGACTCTGCATCACTTAACTCCTCCAACAGGAAGCCAACCTACAAAGCTCTGAAATAGGCTATCCCACAGCAGAGGGGCCCCACCTGCACTCAATCAATGGTAATTAAACGTGAAGGGTCCAATTCTGCCCCCATATGCACCTTATTCCTCAAGTAATTCTACTGAAGTCAATCGATCTCTCTCAACTGGAATCAGAAGAACCCTGTCCCCACTGCACGGCCAGCCGAGGAAAGAACATATATACTACAGAATGTATACAGGCAGTGCAGTCAGAGAGGAGGAGACTTGGATGCCTCGTGGGAGATGTAGTCTGCACAAGGAACCCATCCATAGGAAAGAATGGGACTGCCTCATGGACGTTATAGTTCACTGTGGCGCCATACAGAGCTGCAACTTAATGCTGAATTGACTCAAAACTAAACGTTTTGGTTCTGTTCAAAAATCAGAAATATTTTGGTTTGGGTCCCATCAGCCCAAAACAAAAAATATCGTTGAGATTTTCCCCGCAACAGTATTTAAAAATTTCTGCAAAACAAAGTTCTCACAGGAAAATTTCAATTTGGCTGAAATCATATTTTCCATTAAAAAAAAAAAATCTTTTCCATGGAAAATTCCCAGCCCAGCTCTACCAGAAAACCCAGGCAACAGGTCTCCGAAAGTGCAATGCCACTGCCTCAGGGTGACTGGCTCCGGTACCAGCTTGCCCGGTTCAGAGGGAGGGACAGCACCTGGGGCTATCGAGGGTAAAGGAGAGGCAGAGCTGGGGGAGAGCCCCAGTGAAAGACTCCTGGTGTGTTAGAGCTGCCGGAGTGGGAGTCAGGGGCAGGAGAAAGCTGCCAGGGACCAGTGGCAGGCCCCAGAAAGAAGCAGAAGATGTTTCTTGGGAAAGGCTGATGGAAAGGAGAGCAGCAAAGGGGGTTTGCTGGCTTCCCTAAGCCAGAGAGCAGGGCCAGAGGGCTGAAGCAGGGAAGCAGGTGGGATCGAACCTGGGACCTCAGGATCTAAATGCAAAAGCTAAAAGCCATGTGGCTGTTGGCTCAGGCTGTAGAGCAGACTCATTAATCTCTCTAAATGGTCGCGGTGCCGCTAGCTGAGACAGAGCCCCGCAGCAAGGAGGTTTGTGGGTTACAATCACAAGTGTCTTCCACTGGCTTCTCATAACCATGTACCTCATGGAAGCCATCCACAGCTCTAGAGTCCAGAGCTCATCTCTGTTCAGAAATTGGATCGCATTGAGCTATAGGAAGATATACGGCGAGACTTGCAGCTGGGGCACTTGTGATGTAAAATAACATGCAGATACACACAGCGCACTAGTTTACCAGAGATGTAGTGCAGCATTATAAAATAGCTTGAACTAAAGCTGTGATCTGATTGCTTGGTGAAGATTAGACCTTGGCAGTGAAAATAAGCGGATAAGGAGCAGACCAGTAGACATAATTTGGTGAAAGAGCAACATCAGAAGTTGGTGTGATGTACCTGGCAATCTGTCCTGCAGGCTGGACACTTGAGAAACCAGGGCTCATACACCCAGTGACGGGGAGGGTCTCTGAGCCCAGGCTCCAGCCCGTGTGGGTAACGTCTACACTGCTATGTTTAGCCCCGCAGCCCGAGCCCCTCGAACTCGAGTCAGTCAATTGTCTTAGGCCCTAAGACTCTGCGCGGTGGGTTTTTTTTTTGCAGTGTAGATGTGCCCAGAGAGGAGGGGAGTGGCTGGGCAAACTGCCCCTTTAAGGATAGGCCCTTTTTTGAGGCAGAGACCCTTTAAGGTTAGGCATTTGGGCCGGGGCGGGGAGGGAGAACAGTCGGACCCAGCTGGAGAAGGGTCAGGTGAATGCCTGAGGAGCACCTCATTCCTATGAAGGTGGAAAGAGCTCAGCTGGAAGGAGCTACAGGAAGTGGGTTGGCTCATATGGCCAGCCCTGGAGCAGAGGGACTCCCTGGCAGATGACCTGAAGGGGGATCGGGAGAAGAGCTGCCAGGAGCAGGGAGGCTGTGACATAGAACCCCAGGGGCAGGGGGAAGTTAGCTGTTGGGTTTACATCAGACTGTGTTTTGTTTGTTTTTTGGGGGGGCGGGGGAGGGGTTGCTGAAGATTGGCAGTGCAGCCAATAAAGGGTGCCCTGAAGAAAGGGCCTGAACAGTCTGTGGGTGTGGTATTCATCCTTCCTCAGCTGGGCAGACAGACCAGCTGCCTATAGTATGTAATAATTAGGAAATAATTCAAGTTCCTGGATACCAGACAGATGAATTGTCCATGCAAAGATGTGTCGAGTGCTCTGAATTAGCACTCTCCTTTAAACTAATGTCCATTCTACAGTCTCTGGCACTAACAACATCGGTCACCCTCAAGCACAATGTCATACACTAGCTGTCCAGTAACTGAAGCAAGTGCCTTGCTCAAGTTTCCAGTGACTGATGTAAGAAACAGCTGATTATTTTCCTGTGGTTTTTTTACCCTTACGGCAAGGAATCAATATGTGCAGTCAGAGGAGTATGTGAACAAAGGGAATAGGCAGGCACACTTTTGTACAGCATTCAAAGCCCAACATCAGGTTGGCTTGCAATATTTTAGAGTAACACGTTATGCTGGGCTCTACTCCATATGAAACAATAGCACCTGCTCCCCCTACCCCGCCCTTTAAAAATTCAAATTAAAGCATAATCCTGACTGTTTCAACCTCGATCAAACTCAAATGTTCAGTACAGCATTAAATAGTTGGCAATAAGGACTCTTGGAGGACTGTGCATACTGCATAAAAGCATCCATTAAGTGCAAGTTACGGTTACTTTTGCTGTCAGGTCAACAATGCTCAATCAGTGGTTGCTGAAATTTTGAGATGGACTGTTTAAGTCTTATAAATCGCCTTTCAGCACAAATAAATTCTGTTTTCTGCTAATGAGGACAAATTATATGTCACCACAGGATTAATTTCTTTTACATTTGCACCAAAAAAATAAAGAAGGGGCGGGATAAACTTCCCACAAATATGACTTTGTGAAAAACTTGTCACGTTTTCTGTTGGCAGCAGTGTTTCTGTTATCATGATTTTGGCTCTGCTTAAAATTTTACATAAATGGAGCTAAGGTTTCCACTCAGGAATATCTGGATTCATACGCCACTCCGCTGAGGTGAGAGAGTCAGAAGCTAACCCCAGATCTGGATGCATGTTCTGCTAGTGGTCCTTCACATTGGTCTCAACTGGTATGCCGGACAGAGCGCCCATGAACTTGGGAGTGTACCAAATCTACATCAAATTCCGGGGCTTAGACCATCACTAGTTAGGACAGCCACCTACTGTACCCAGAGCACGTTTCAGAGACCATAAATGTGAGCTAGCTCTGTTGCTATTATATTTTAGTGAATATATTGCTTAACGTTAAGATGACTCCTCTTCTCTAGCCTTGGCAAATGCAAACATAGCCGTTCAAAGCACTACTATAAAGAGCATTCTCCTGGCTTGTCGCTTTGGCCATGTCACCTGTCTCTTTGCATCCCTCCTCCATTACATCAAACAACTTGTCTTCACTTCCAAGGCCTACGCCCATCCTGCCGTTGTCAGCTTGCCCATCTATTACATTTCCAATGGGGTCTTTGGTTTTATACTCAGAGTGTAAGTTCTTTGTGGCTGGAACCATCTTTTTGTTCTGTGTTTGTACAGTGCCTAGCACAACAGGGTCCTGGTTCATGAGCAGGCTCCTAGGAATCACTGCAATATAATAATAAATCCAAATAAGAAGGTGCTATACACAACTTATTTTGTTCCACAGGGGATTTGCTCAGGTTAATGACATCACTGCTGGTGGGAGGTAGGAAAAATCTTCAATGGAACAAGAGACCCCTAACCTGGCCATGTATTAATAAATAAAAACAATATGGCAAAGTAGTAATGAGAGCTCCCTGGGCCATGCAAAGGATTAAATGTGCATATAAGGACTGGAGTATTGCAATTTTTGCCATTTCTAACAAGATTTTATGTTAGTGCTTTGACACCAGCTGCATCATCATCGTATTGTGTGTGCTGTGCTGCATTAGTTGCTCTAGAGAGACATGATTCAAGAGACTGAAAGCTGGGTTTCCATGGAGTCCTTAAAGATTTTAAAAATGTATTAAAACATATACAAAAGCCTTTGTCTAATAGCTGCTCCAAGAAAACCCAAGCGTCCACCTCACCATTAGTCACTGGAACTGTCTGCAGAATTGCTACTCCCTCACAGGAGGGGGACATGACAAGAAACACAGGGGCATTCTGCAAGAATATTTGCTTAGGCTTTGACAAAGCAAACAGATTTTCACACTCTAATGCCATGATGGTGCAGTTAGATCCAATTCCAACAAGACACTGACAGAGCGCTGTACCCACACAGAACCCTAAGGGGTCAGGAAATACTAGCAAGAGGTTCTCTGAGGGATGCCCTCTACATTGTGGTCGCTGTGTGACAGACCAGGAGGCTGTTTGTTTCTCCTTTTATGAGCTACTGACTTATGTAGCTTGATGTGATCTGGGGTAAATCCTGAAATGTGCAGATTTGACTCTCAGACAACAGCATGGGGAAAGAAGAATGCTTTGACAGACTGGTACTTGCATAGAGGTTTGCTGGTCAAAGTTTTATTTATTGAGACCTCTCTGAGGAGAGTAAATATTCAGGAAGCCAATTATATACAGTAACTCCTCACTTAAAGTCGTCCCGGTGAACGTTGTTACGTTGCTGATCAATTAGGGAACATGCTCGTTTAAAGTTGCGCAATGCTCCCTTAGAACGTTGTTAGGCAGCAGCCTGCTTTGTCCACTGCTTGCAGGAAGAGCAGCCCGTTGGAGTGAGCTGGTGGGGGCTTTGAACCAGGGTGGACCGGCCGCCCGCCATCAGCTCCCCTAAGTTCCCTGTGCGGCAGCCACCCAGCAGTTCAGCTGTCCATCCCCCCACTGCCATGTGTTGCTCCTGCCCTCTGCCTTGGAGCTGCTCCCAGGAGCCTCCTGCTTGCTGTGCAGAGGGAAGAGGGGAGCTAATGTCAGGGTTTCTCCCTGCTCCTGCATCCTGCTTACCCCATTTCCACAGAGCAGGCGGGGGGGCGGGGGAGACGGAGACGGAGACACAAAAGGACTTAGGATGGAGGGAGCTTCCTGGCAGCAGCTTCTGTCTCAACTTGCTGATCTACTTAAAAAGGCAATGTACTTAGAGTGCGGTCAGTGTACTTAAAGGGGCAATGCGCATCTCTCTCTCACAGACACACAGTGTGTGTCTCCGTCTCTGTCTGCCATGCTGTCTCCCCTCCCTCCATTCGTGCTGCCTTGTAGAGTGTGAGGCTACATTAACAACAATGGGTTAACCTTTGGGGGCTCAGTCGAGTGCTAGTTCACCATTGAGCAGTAAGGCATTCCCTGGGAAATATCCCACCCTCTTCTACCCTCTGACTTCACCACCTCAACCAAGCTTCACAATCATCATCGCTGTGTACCAGTATTAAATTGTTTGTTAAAAACGTATACTGTGTGTGTGTATATATATATATATATATAGTAACAGGGTCAGGCCGGATGGCTACAGGAGTGTAATAGAAGGCAGATATATTAGCCCTGGGTTAAGTAGGTCCCTTTTCCCTGGGTAAGGTAACAGGGAAGGTTCCAGGAAACTTCTGGAGACAATTAAGACTGACAGGCTGATTAGAACACCTGCAGCCAATCAAGAAGCTGCTAGAATCAATTAAGGCAGGCTAATCAGGGCACCTGGGTTTAAAAAGGAGCTCACTTCAGTTTATGGTGCGTGTGTAAGGAGCTGGGAGCAAGAGGCGCTAGGAGCTGAGAGTGAGAATGCATACTGTTGGAGGACTGAGGAGTACAAGCATTATCAGACACCAGGAGGAAGGTCCTATGGTGAGGATAAAGAAGGTGTTGGGAGGAAGCCATGAGGAAGTAGCCCAGGGAGTTGTAGCTGTTGCACAGCTGTTCCAGGAAGCACTCTAGACAGCTGCATGCCACAGGGCCCTGGGCTGGAACCCAGAGTAGAGGGTGGGCCCGGGTTCCCCCCAAACCTCCCAACTCCTGGTCAGACACAGGAGGAGTTGACCTGGACTGTGGGTTCACGAAAATGGCCAAACTGAGGGCTACTGTGAAGCTCCGAGGCGAGCAAATCTGCCAATAAGCGCAAGTCCCACCAAGGTAGAGGAGGAACTTTGTCACTCACTCTCTCTATATATATATATATTTTGTCTGGTGAAAATTTTTTTCCTGGAACCTAACCCCCCCCCCCCATTTACATTAATTCTTATGGGGAAATTGGATTCGCTTAACATCATTTTGCTTAAAGTCACATTTTTCAGGAACATAACTACAACATTAAGCGAGGACTTACTGTATTGGATAAGGATCGTAATTATAAAAGAAGGACCCAGATGTGTGTTGATGCGGAAACCAGTTAAGAGGTTGTGTCCGCGAAATGGGTGAGAACTCTGAGACCAGGTCGGGATTCTTCTGGGAAATGTGTTTTTGAGGGAGTTGGGTAACCATTTTGTTCCTGGTGTGTCCAACTGACACAATTAAGGAATGTGATTTTACAGAATTATTTTTGTGTATTCAAAAGGGGTCATGAGTTATCTGATCAGTTTACATCATGGGAGAATAAGTGGGGTGTTTCTGAATGAAAAAGGAGCCTTCTCTTTAGGGTAGGGATTATGGGTAATCCCTTCCTAGAAACTGAATTGAACCAGAGATATGGGGTCCCAGTTTGGGAAGGCTCTGCTTGGGGAAGCTTGAATAGGATTGGAGAGTCCATAGCAGCAGAAGTGGACTGACTCTGAACCATAAGCTTTCGTGCACATGCTCGTGCATTTGATGGGGAGTTACTTAAACTGGCCTCTGGTAGACACTGGTATTTTGTTTAATTTCCCTTTTTAATCTTTTCAAAGGAAAAGAAGCTTTTATATCCATATTCCCCGATTCATCCTGGAGATAGCCTACTGTCTCACAATAGGTCCCTGATTCGGCAAGGAGATGTCCTAGCATCACACAACAGGGTCTCCACCTTTCTTCAAAGCCAAATAACTCCCATCATTTCAGTAGGCAAATGAAATAATCCACTCAGTTTTAGCTATAATAGTTTTGAATAAATTTATGGGGAAGAAGAGGTGGGAAAGAGATATACAGCATGACTGATTATATTAGCATAGAACAGGCAGGTAAAACGTTATCCAGAAAAAGCAGTTTAATAGCAACTCTGTAAATTAGACTGTGAAAACAGGGAGCAATCTTTTAAAAAAAATGTAAATAAATATTTCTAAAGGAAGTAGCATGTTTCAGAGGGTAAGACTTTCTCCTATCTCACTGCATATGATAGATTCTGATTATTTTCCCCATAAAAATGGGAAAAATTATTTGACTGTTAATCAAAATTCCCTTTAGCTTCAGAGAAAGCGCGCTGAGATATGAACCAGGGAAGCATTAGTTCAAATCTCATTGTGACAGGGCCACTCACCTCACGTGAGCACCCCAATTGGGCGGGTTTGTCTGCATTTGCACTCTTCTCAACTTTGCTCTGCTTGTGGTAACCCCTGTTGATAGTTAAACTTCTAAAGCAGGTTTTCAGTGCCTCGGCCCTCTGGCTGAGTCACACAGCCTATATGCGTACAAACAAACCAGACCCTTTCCAGGGTTCAGGTCCAACAGGGCCTCTCACGGTGCTCTCTAACATCTTGGGCCATAACCCTGTCTCCAGCTCGATTCTCAGTAAGTCTAACCAGGCCTATCACAGTACCCTGATTAGTCTTGGCCCCTCCTGGGCTAGCTTCCAATGCTATCTGCTCTGTTATGGAGCAGGGCCCCGCCCTGGAGACTCTTGGCTCTGTAGTGAGCCTTCCTGACCCCAGCTGAGGTATTCGTTCAGTTCTATCCCCTTCAAGGGTTAACACAGTTCAATTAAATTCTGACCCTGTTTGGGGTCTTCTGTCCCCTTCTCTGGGCTTGGTTAAGCTCCTTCTCTGGGCTTAGGTCACTCTGCCTGTGCCAGGGCAGGGGGAAACCCAGGCCTGCCCACTGCTCTGGGTCCAAACCCAGGGACCCTAAAATTAGCAGCCGCTGACTGCTTCTCTTTAACTACTTGCTACTGCATTTCCCTGGGCCACTTCCCTTCTTAGCCCCATCACTTTCAGCTTCACCCTTACCTCAAGGATCAAGTCTTGCTTGAGTCCAAGTCATCAGCCTGGAACACCTTCCTTGCTCCTCTGGCTCTACCCAGCAACTGATCTGCTCTGTCCAGCAGCTCCTTTTGTATGAGCCTGCTGGGCTCTGATTGGCTGCTTCCCTGAGGCCTCACTAGGAAGCCTGGAGGACCCAGCTCTACTGCTTATTTCTGGGGCAGGGTGTAATAGGATCGCGAGGCCTCCAGCAGGGAGCCTCAAAGGGCCTGATACACCCAAACACACTCACCTATTCCACTCATTGATCAAGAGGTAGTGTGGCTTTGTAAGCTGTGGGATGTGAAGATCAATCTCTGCCCAGTTTAGTGAGATCACACAAGACAAGAGGTCAAATTTCATGCTGGTGTAAGATGCCTATAAAGTGGTGCCCTCTATATTACACCTGTGTACAACAACAGAGAATTTGAGCTATACAGTCCATGTTATAAACCTTGCAATTTGCTCTTTGCAATCAGAGCCTTGCACCTACACAGAGGCACATTGACTTCAGTAGGTCTGGGCTTAGCACACTGAGCCACCCAGACAAGACATCTTTTTATAAATGAAAAAAGCAACCTAAATCTGCCTTGTGAACTTATATGAACTTGGTCACATTATGAAAGTTAGAACCATGTTTATTTATGAAAAATTTGTTATTGGATACCCTTTGGTGCCTGAGAAAGAGGTGAATACATAGTCTCTGTCCACAGGGCATAGATTCTTGATGTGTCATGACACAACAAGTGAAGGCCATAAACAGACAAGAATGGCGAATGGAGAGGAAGGAAAAAGGTGCTGTCAGGAAGATCAGACGGCTACTCAGCAAGGCACATGCAAGTTGTGATGATTCTATTCAGGTTTTTTTTTTTATTCCCTCCTTCCTTTTGTCATTACTTGTGGGCTTGGAGGCAGAATTTGAGGGATGGGAATTGTCAAGGTTCCTTCCCACTCTGAACTCTAGGGTACAGATGTGGGGACCTTCATGAAAGATCTCCTAAGCTTATTCTTACCAGCTTAGGTTAAAAACTTCCCCAAGGTACAAACTTTGCCTTGTCCTTGAACCGTGTGCTGCCACCACCAAGCGTTTTAAACAAAGAACAGGAAAAGAGCCCACTTGGAGATGTCTTCCCCCAAAATATCCCCTAAGCCCTACACCCCCTTTCCTGGGGAAGGCTTGATAAGAATCCTCACCAATTTGTACAGGTGAACACAGACCCAAACCCTTGGATCTTAAGAACAATGAAAAATCAATCAGGTTCTTAAAAGAAGAATTTTAATTAAAGAAAAGGTAAAAGAATCACTTCTGTAAAATCAGGATGGTAAATACCTTACAGGGTAATCAGATTCAAAACATAGAGAATCCCTCTAGGCAAAATCTTAAGTTACAAAAAGACACAAAAACAGGAATATACATTCCATCCAGCACAGCTTATTTAACCAGCCATTAAACGAAAGGAAATCTAACGCATTTCTAGATAGATTACTTACTAATTTAACAAGAGTTGTAAGTCTGCATTCCTGATCTGTTCCCAGCAAAAGCATCACACAGTCCAACAAACCCTTTGTTCCCCCCCTCCCAATTTGAAAGTATCTTGTCCCCTCATTGGTCATTTTGGGTCAGGTGCCAGCAAGGTTATCTTGGCTTCTTAACTCTTTACAGGTGAAAGGGTTTTGCTTCTCGCCAGGAGGGATTTTATAGCACTACATACAGAAAGGTGATTACCCGTCCCTTTATATTTATGACAGGAATGCAGTGAGGGAGGTGCTTTGGTAAATAGGTTCAGAGATTATGTTCCAAATATAAAGAACAGACTAGAAAAAGGGGACAGAGATGCCAAGAGAAGTAGCTAGATGGGATGTCAAGACTAATGATTGCCATTGGCAGAGCAGAAAGGGTGGAAAGATCATAGAAATGTAGGGCTGGACGGGGCCTTGGGAAATCATCAAATCCAGCCCCCTGCACTGAGGTAGGACCAAGTAAACCTAAACCATTCCTCACAGGTGTTTATTCAACCTGTCCTAACATCCAGTGATGGGGATTCCACAACCTTCCTTAGAAACCTATTCCAGAGTTTAACTATACTTATAGTTAGAACGTTTTACCTAATATCTAGGCTAAATATCCCTTGTTGTACATTGAGCCCATTACGCCTTGTCCCACCTTCAGTGGACATGGAGAACAATTGATTGCTGTCCTTTTTAATAACAATCCTTGACCTATTTGAAGACTTATCAGGTGCCTCTCGGTCTTCTTTTTGCCAAGACTAAAAATGCTCAGTTGGGGTTTTTTTTAAACCTTTCCTAATAAGTCATGTTTTCTAAAACTTTTATCATTTGTTGCTCTCCTCTGGATTCTCTCCAATTTATCCACATCTTTCTTGAAGTGTGGTGCTGAGAATTAGACACAGTATTCCAGCTGAGGCCTCAAGTCACCAGTGTTGAGTAGAGTGGAACACTTACCTTCTGTGTCTTACACATGACACTCCTGTTAATACACCCCAGAATATTAGCCTTTTTCGCAACTGCATTACATTGCTGACTCATACTTACCATGTGATCCTCTATAACCCTCAGATCCTTTTCAGCAGTTCTACTACCTAACTAGTTATTCCCCATTTTGTAGTTGTGCATTTGATTTTTCCTTCCTAAGTATAGTACTTTGCATTTGTCTTTATTGAATTTCATCTTGTTTTAATTCAGACCAATTCTCCAGTTTGTCACTTTTAATTTTAATCCTATCCTCCAAGTGCTTGCAACCCCTCCCTGCTCAGTTTTATCTGCAAATTTTACAAGCACACCCTCAACTCCATTATCCAAGTCATTCATGAAACATTGACTAGTACCAGACACGGGACTGACCACTGATGGGCTCCACTAGATATCCCAGTTTGACAGTGAACCACTGAAAACTACTCCGAGTATAGTCCTTCAACCAGTTTTGCACCTACCTTATAATAATTTCATGTAGACCACACCTCCCTAGTTTGCTGAGGAGAATGAAATGTGGGACTTGGTCAAAAGCCTTACTGAAAAGCAAGGTATATCACATTTACCGCTTCCCCCATACACTAGGCCAGTTACCCTGTCAAAGGAGGAAATTAGGCTATTTTGGCATGATTTGTTCTTGGCAAATCCACATTAGCTATTCCTTAAAATCATATTATCCTTTAGTAGCTTACAAATTGATTGTTTAATAATTTGTTGCAGTATCTTTCCAGGGACCAAAGTTAGGCTGACTGATCTATAATGCCCCAAGTGCTTCTTGTTTCTCTTTTTAAAGATAGGTACTTTTTTATTTTCAGCTCATTAAAGAGCTCCTGGTGGAACCATATTGACCTCTTGCTATTCTGCCTATCTTTCCTTCACATTGGAATAGTTTGCAGTTCTTCCCTTAATACTATTTCTTTGAGAAACTGCAGGCTCTTCTGAATTTTTTTTCCTCAGGTTTTCTTCCCTGCCATTTCTCTGCGTTTCTTAAAGTGTACTTTCTTGAAGTCCATTGTCCTTATTCTTTCCTTTCCTTTCCTCCGAATCATGAAGTCTATCATTTCATGATCACTTTCACACAAATTGTCTTCCACCTTCAGATTCACTAACAATTCCGCCGTGTTGGTCAGAATCAAGTCTAAAATGCCTTTTCCTTTGTTACTTCCTCCACTTTTTGAAATGAAGAAGAAGAACATTCCAAGAACTTATTGGACATTTTCTGTTTTGCCATATTACTTTTCCAACAGATATCTGGGTAGTTAGTATCCCCCATTACTACCAGGCCTTGCTTTCTGGGTATTTCTGTTACTTATAATAGAATCATAGAATATTAGGGTTGGAAGAGACCTCAGGAGGCATCTAGTCCAACCCCCTGCTCAAAGCAGGACCAACCCCAACTAAATCATCCCAGCCAGGGTGTTGTCAAGCCGGGCCTCAAAAACCTCTATGGATGGAAATTCCACCACCTCCCTAGGTAACCCATTCCATTCCAGTGCTTCACAACCCTCCTAGTGAAATAGTTTTTCCTAGTATCCAACCTAGACCTCCCCCACTGCAACTTGAAACCATTGCTCCTTGTTCTGTCATCTGCCATCACTGAGACCAGCTGAGCTCCATCCTCTTTGGAACCCCTCTTCAGGTAGTCAAATCCCCCCTCACTCTTCTCTTCTGCAGACTAAATAAGCCCAGTTCTCTAAGCCTCTCCTCATAAGTCATATGCCCCAGCACCCTAATCATTTTTGTTGCTCTCGGCTAGACTCTCTAATTTGTCCACATTCGGTGGGGACAAAAATGGACGCAATACTCCAGATGTGGCCTCACCAGTGCCAAATAGAGGGGAATAATCACTTCTCTCGCTCTGCTGGCAATGATCCCACTAATGCAGCCCAATATGCCATTAGCCTTCTTGGCAACAAGAGCACACTGCTGACTCATATCCAGCTTCTCATCCACTGTAATCTCCACGTCCTTTTCTGCAGAACTGCCGCTTAGCCAATCGATCCCCAGCCTGTAGCAGTGCATGGGATTCTTCCATCCTAAATGCAGGATTTTGCACTAGTCCTTGTTGAACCTCATCAGATTTGTTCTAGAAATGCATCATTCACCTCCTCTTCCTGATTTGAAGGTCTATAATAGATCTCTACCATGACATCACCCCTATTTTGACCCCTTTCTCTCAACTCAGACTTTCAACTGGTCTGCCTCTCATCTCATTCTGGACCTCTGAAAAAAAAATATGTATGAATAGTAATATGGAATAAGATAGGAGATTAGGCCTCAAATACAGACAGGGCCTGCACAGTGTTGGGCCATGAAGACAAACACAGGAAGCTTGAATCAGATACACAAATGTACCTAAAAGATATACAACTTTGGGGAGAGTTACTTGGTCTGAAATTAATTCCTTCTTGCACAACACTTTGTGCCAAGAACTAAAGGGAGACGGGGAGAGAATCCACTCCAAACCCCCCGAGGCACCACTCTGAGCTGAACTAATACCCCTATTCCAGCTCATGAGCTTAAATAATGTGTGCAGTTCCCCAGGATCCTGTACTGGGGTAGCCCCCTGCCAAAGCCTTTAAGAAAGTGATGTGGCAGAGGCCTTACTCCAAATGGCTCCATGCGCACAATGCTATTTGCAGGTAGGGAGGACTCTCCCACCAGGATCCACAGAGTTTTCATAGATTTAAGGCCAGATGGGACCATTATGATCATCTACTCTGAGTTTCTGAATAACACAGGCCACAGAATTTCACTCACTGATTCCTGCATAAAGCCCATGACCTCTGTCTGAGCTACAGCATATCTTCTAGAGATTAAATAAAAACTGAATGTAAGATTTCAAGTGATGGAGACTCCACCAAACCCGAGGAAGACTACTACAGGACAGGCCCAACAAGGAAAATAACAGAACTCCACTGGCCATCACGTACAGCCCCCAGCTAAAACCTCTCCAGCACATTATCAACGATCTACAGCCTATCCTGGAAAACAATCCCTCACTCTCACAGACCCTGGGAGGCAGGCCAGTCCTCGCTTACAGACAGCCCCTCAACCTGAAGCAAATACTCACCAGCAACTACACCCCACCCCACAGAAACACTAACCCGGGAACCGATCCCTGTAACAAACCTCGTTGTCTACTCTGTCCCCATATCTACTCTAGTGACACCATCAGAGGACCTAACCACATCAGCCACACCATCAGAGGCTCATTCACCTGCATGTCTACTAATGTGATATATGCCATCATGTGTCAGCAATGCCCCTCTGCCACGTACATTGGCCAAACCGGACAGTCCCTACGTAAAAGAATACATGGACGCAAATCGGACCTCAGGAATGGTAACATACAAAAGCCAGTGTCAATCTTCCTAGACATTCTATAACAGAGTTGAAAGTAACTGTACTTGAACAAAAAAACTTCAGAAACAGACTTCAAAGAAACAGCAGAATTAAAATTCATTTGCAAATTTAACACCATTAATTTGGGCTTGAATAGGGACTGGGAGTGGCTGGCTCCTTACAGAAGCAGCTTTACCTCTCCTGGAACTGACACCTCCTCATCTATTATTGGGAGTGGACTACATCCACCCTGATCGAATTGGCCCTGTCAACACTGGTTCTCCACTTGTGAGCTAACTCCCGTCTCTTCATGTGTCAGTATATAATGCCTGCATCTGTAATTTTCACCCCATGCATCTGAAGAAGTGGGGATTTACCCACGAAAGCTTATGCCCAAATCAATCTGTTAGTCTTTAAAGTGCCACCAGATAAAGGACCGTCATGCACAGGTTACTGCGTGCCCCTCTGCTTATTATCAGCATCAGTCACCACAGGCACCATAATAGAACTTTTGGAACCAATGTTTTTAGTCTCATGACAGAGCAGACAAAAGTTGCATGACCTATTCTTTGGGCAGGGCTACAGCATGCTTTTCAAGAGTCATTTAGTGGAACTGGCCTTTTGTTCCTGCCCCTTCCCGACAAAGATTACTAACTGTAAGCAGGACAACAGCATTCCCATAGTTCTGCTTTCAGACAAGTCCTGGGTCCCACCCTACAAAGTGCGAGCACCCTCACTTCCCATTGATGAGGGAGTTTAGTGTGAGATGGTGCTCACACTTTGCAGGTTCAGGTGCCTTGTTTATTAGCCATGGAGCATAGCAGATAAAGCATGTTGTATCAAAATGCCATACCTTCCCCAATGTCTAGATAACATACTAAGTCTATGGTAAATAGCAAAACAAAACTCTACCATTTTCTTTTGTTGCCTCACAATAGTGAAAAATAGAATTCAATCCAGGGAAGTGCCAGGGGATGCCAACAACATTTAAATGAAAGTTTTCTGTGACTTGTTGCATCCAACTCTCTTGCAATCACCCATGAGACTTCCCACTTTGCAGACATCCCAGATGCTGCCAGAAGAATATGGGTGATTGATTGGGGCCGCAAGATTTAATGTATTCACTGAACCTTGCTCTGCTAACTGCTCATATTCATCTCAATAAGGATTGAATCAGCAGGTCACACTATGCCACCAGGATAATTACAGGCAGAATGTATGAGTTTTTTAAATCCACCCATTTTAGTTTATATCAAGCCTGAATGACAAGTAAGGTCCAAAAGGGCAGAGCAAATGCTTAGTATAATAAACAGACTGCAGATTGTTATAATATTGGGGCCCAATCCTGCAGTCCTGATGGAGACAAAATTCCCATTATTTTCAGTGGAAAGGTTGTTTGGGGGGGATATTTGCCTAAATAAGGACTTCAGGATTAGGCTCTTACCAGACTGCTGTACTCTGAAGAGACAGACATTTCATTGCAATTTAGAGCAAAGCCCAAGCAGCTAACACATATGTAAACTATTTATTAAAAGTAATTACTACTACAGTACACAATTTCCACACTTCTGTTTGGATCAGATTTCTCCACGTTTTGTTATTTGGTAATTTCGGCAGTATCTGGCTTTCACTAAGGTCCTGCTTTTTACTCAATTATCACAGCTAGGTTCACTGGAGCAGAAGAATGTCAAGGAGGCAACTTTGATGTTCTTAATATGTTTGTTTTCAGTTTCTGTAGATTTTTTGATCTTTTTTACTCATGAACGTGAAGGGTTAACATCGCTGGCTTTAGCTAGGCACATTGTGGACAGACGCAGTGGTGAGCTGGAGCCGGTTCGCACCGGTTCGCTAGAACCGGTTGTTAAATTTAGAAGCCCTTTTAGAACCGGTTGTTCCGCGAGGGAGAACCGGTTGTAAAAGGGCTTCTAAATTTAACCGGCCAAAAGTGGCGCCTTAGACGCCGACTCCACGGGTGGTCCAGCCCTGGAGCACCCAAGGGGAAAATTTGGTGGGTGCTGAGCACCCACCAGCAGCTCCCCGCCCGACCCCCCGGCCCCAGCTCACCTCCGCTCCGCCTCCTCCCCTGAATGCACCGCCCCACTCTGCTTCTCCGCCCCCCCAGGCTTCCCAGGAATCAGCTGTTCGCGCGGGAAGCCGAGGCAGGCTGAGAAGCGAGCAGCGGCTTCCTGCTGAGGCCCAGGGTGGTGGAGGTGAGCTCGGGGGGGGGCGCAAGGAGGGCTGCCCGCGCCACAGCAGGTAATCCGGGGGGCGCGCAGGGGAACCGCTCCCCGCCCCAGCTCACCTCCACCACTGAGCGCGAAGCCGCCGCCTGCTTCTCAGCCCTCCCAGGCTTCCTGCTGAACAGCTGATTTGCGGGAAGCCGGGGGGGGGGAGAGAAGGGGGGCGCTGAGAAGCAGAGTGGGGCGGCACGTTCAGGGGAGGAGGCGGAGGCAGAGCGGAGGTGAGCTGGGGGCGGGCGCGGGGCAGGGAGCTGCCGGTGGGTGCTCTACACCCACCAAATTTTCCCCGTGGGGGCTCCAGCCCCGGAGCACCCAGGAAGTCTGAGCCTAAGGCGCCACTTTTGATGTGATCCGTGGGGGGAGCGTCTGCTCCTTCTGCTCCCCCACTAGCTACGCTCCCCCGCCCCTAGGAGCCAGAGGGACCTGCTGGATTCTTCCCGGGAGCCGTGCCAGGGAAGCACCGCTGGGACTCCTCACCTCGCCCCCCGGCAGGTCCCTCTGGCTCTTAGGGGTGGGGTGGGCACCCACTACGGTGAGCCACGAGACCCTCCTGCCCGGTTCTGGGGGCAGTTATGGGACAGGGGAGGGGGGTGGATGGGGCAGCGGTCCTGGGGGGGCCATCAAGGAATGCAAGGGGGGGGGTTGGATGGGGCAGGAGTCCCGAGGGGCGGGGGTGGGCAACGACTCCCTCATGGGGTGAGGAGGGAACCCGTTGTTAAGATTTTGGCAGCTCATCACTGGATAGATGTAGACAAAATCAGTAGGAGGGACATTCTTCTAGTAGCCCTCCGGCTCCCAGCCCATGGCCCCTGTATAGGAGCTTTGCTCATCCCCCGTTTGGAAGGGCTCCACCCAGTAAAGCGCCTAAGCACATACTTAACCTTCAGCACATTTGAAATCCCACTGGATTTAATACAACTACTCATGTGCTTTAAGTTAAGTACATGCTAAAGTACTTTGCTGGATAAGGGCCAAGGATGGGATTGCAACAGGTTTTGTAGAGCTTCCGGTCAGTGTTCAACTCCCTGTTCTGCATATCTGTGTGCAGGCAGCGGGTGCTGGTGAGGTAACAGGGACATGAAAGACTTCTCCAATACCAAGTTTGTCTTCACTGGACCAGTGGTTCTCAACCAGGGGCCCAGGGCCGCAAGCAGGTTTCAGGGGGGTAGCCAAGCAGGGCCAGCGTTAGACTTGCTGGGCCCAGGGCAGAAAGCCAAAGACCCAGAACATGGGGCTGAAGCCTGGGACCCTGAACACTGCCACCCGGAGCTGAAGCCAAAGCCTGAGCAATGTAGCTTTGTGGGGACCCCTGTGGTTTGGAGGCCCCAGGCAGGTGCCCTGCTTGCTACTCTCTAGCGCCAGCCCTGGCCTTTATAGGCAGAAAACTAGTTATTGCGGCACAGCTGGGCTGTGGAGTTTTTATAGCCTGTTGTGGGGGCCTCAGAAAGAAAAAGGTAGAAACCCCCTTCACTAGGCCATTAGAGCATGGCCCTGCGGGACCGTGTTTAATAGAACTCAGCAGGCAGTGTAGATGGGGCAAATCGTATTTAACATGAATAGGTTTCATGAACAAAACTATTCAATAGTAACTATTGGCTGTTTCCCCACATAGACTTCTTCAGTTTGTGGCTGTTAGATAATTTTCAGTGCAAAGTATATTTTAGTACACACACAAATACCCTCTCTTCTCATAGAGATGACTTCTCATTCTCCGCAGTGTAGCAGTACTAAAGGTTATGTCTCAAGGTCATCCCCTTGGGGTGAAGGCAGACACCTCGCTTACCTCCTAAGTCGTTCCCTGCGACAGCAGTCCTGTGGGCCAGTCCTTGGGTATGGGGTATAGCCCTGTGTCTGTACCTCTGAGCAAGTCCACCCACTTCCAGAGTGCGTGTAAGTAAAACAGTCCAAACAAGAAGGAAAGTGTTCCAAGGCCCATGAGAGCCTCTTCTCACAAAGAAGGGGAAAGCAGGAAACAGACCAGCCCAACTTCTTGCCTCAGAGGGCTCAGGCTGGTGGTACCCCCAAGCCACTCCTCAGAAAGTAACCCAGTGCCATACTCTGGGATCCGTGAGCTCAGGTTCTGCTAGTTTCTGAGTCTTGGGGCAGCCCCATACATCCCATTGTGTCCCAGTATGGCACTGTAGGTGTGCGCCACCTTAGTTTCCCCCAGCTGGGGCAGCCATAGGTTCACTTTAAAAGCCAAGGGCAAGGAGAAGCTAACAAATAGCATGTCCCCTTTCCATCAGGTTTCAGGAACAGAGCAATTATAATACACAGTTCATAAGGGCCTCACCTCAGGGCCCCAGTTCAGAGCTCCCCAAACTTAAAGTCCCCAAAGCAAAGTCTCTGAATCTGGTTAGGCTAGTCTTCTGGAGCCTGAGAGAGAAACTACCACCTATTGCAGCTGCATGGCTTCTATTCCCTCCTCCCTGGCTTGCCTGCGTGTTCCTGTTTAAATAGCCCAACCCTAAAGTAGGGCAGGGCACTGCCTCCCTTTTTACACCCCAATCTGTCCCTTAAAGGGGCAGTACACCCTTCACACACCCTCACTGGGCTGAATTTCTCCCTTTTAAGGGCCTGGCTAGCCATACAGGTGCAGCAGGGTGTGGCTGATTGGGACCACAGGAGTTCTTTTAAGTCTCATTGACTGAGGTGTAGAGGGATGGCATCTGCCCCGCCATAAGCATGAAAAGAACAGGTGCGTCACCAGGACTCCTCAGAGCCAGACGAGAATGGCAGCCCTACAATTCCCCCCCAAATGCTCACACCATCTCCTCCAAAAAAAGTCTGAACAGCCTCATGGCCAGCAACGATTCCAGTCCCAGAGCCAAAAACTGGCCATCACCTCAGTGCCCAGCAGGCCAGAGAGGCTGCACCGTGACAGACTCTGCATACAGCAGACACATCTTAGTCCTACAGTGTTCAGCCACCAAGTACCTGAGCTGTCTCCAACCCTCTTGTTTATAATCTTTCCCTCATTGGCTCAGCTCTCAGATGGTGAATGTGTGAGACTGTTCGCCCTCAATAGAAACCACAGCTACTGAGCATGTCTGGTAACCGCCCCTTGCCCCACACTTCTGGGTGTTTCTCAGTTGTTGTAACTAATTTGCCTTGCCTTGCTCTCTGTATCTGTGCAGAGGCACAGAGGATTCAGCTAAAATCCATGTCTTCTCCCCACTGCTTCTCCCTTTTATGTGCTTAAAAATCAAATCCTGCAGAGTAAGTGGATGGGGTGCATTACTATGGCTGCTTTTAGGAATTCTACAGTCCCCAGTTTCACCCCGTCTGCAATATGTGGATGGCAGAGATACATTAAGGAGACTTCCTCTGCTTCAGAACAGAGTGATGGTGGCACTTGGGGACCCACTTGCTGTGCCTGAATTAAAAACCCTATGTATGTGTTTCACTACAGGATAAGGTCCCTGTAACGGGGTGGTCACCCGCTCCTGCGAAATCAGCCCTGGGAGAGGGCTGTGGCTGGGAGCAAGCAGTTCCCAGACTGATTGGGGGAAGAAGGCTCAGCTGTGGCCGCCCGAATCCGGGCTCAGCTGGCCCTTATAAGAGGGCAGTGGGCCAGGCACAGAGAGAGTCTCCTTTAGCTGTAGAGGCAGACAGGCCTGGCTGCTGGAGAGCGCACCAGGGTACCTGAGGTGAAGCAGGGCTGGGGACGGCCAGAGGAGCTGGGAGGC
This sequence comes from Eretmochelys imbricata, assembly GCF_965152235.1. NCBI lineage: Eukaryota > Metazoa > Chordata > Testudines > Cheloniidae > Eretmochelys > Eretmochelys imbricata. Next base: position 2,464,496 of record NC_135578.1, on the reverse strand, counting down.
TCCAGACTGGAAAAGCCCCAGGCTGCAGGCCTGGGAGATGGCCTAAGACAGGGTATGGGGTTGCAACAGGGCAGCCCACGGGTAGACAGAAGCAGCAGGTCCAAACCCCCCTTGCCTGTGATGAGTGGCTGATACACTATGGTCCACCCCAGTGTGCGGGGGCTCAATGGTGACTGGCAGTAGCCAAAGACTGAGGTGGGGGCTCCCTGAGGAGGGGAGACCTAGAGACTGTGGGGGTACTGCCAGGGGGCAGCACCTCAGGGAAAGGGGCACTGGGGTCTGGGAGGGACACGGGAGCCAGAGGCAGCGAGACACCGGCCTGCAGAGGGCGCTCCGGAGGCTGGAAGAGCTAGTTTCCCTGGACAAGCAGCAGGAGACACCGCAGCGGTGAGCCGTCACCCCGTCATAGTCCCATTTAAGTGAAAGGGGCTCTAGAGAAGATAAATGTTGGCTGTTACAACTCTGTTGAAAGCTTTGTTCAGCTGTTATCCAAGACTTTAGTTATCTGGAGACATGTAACGAAGGGCTGTGCTCACTCACACAGCTCGACCAGAAATACAATGTGTGGATGGGGAAATCAATCCTGTGCTGAGAGGCACAACTCAAAAGGAAGCTGCACCCATTTTACTCAGATCCACATCTTCATAGCTCATGGGGCGAGAAGTTCTTCTCCTCCAGTACAGACCAGAAATTGTACTGGAGAATAAAGTTTTGAATCAGCATCTCTGAGGCTCTCTGTGGCAGTCCCAAAACGGCTGACAAGTGACCTCAGCTGTAGCACTGACAGAATGCTGGAACCCAGTGACGGAGACTGTCATCCAGTTTCCATCCTACTTTAACAATCAGAACAAGAACTTTATTGATCACAGGTAAACAGTGCTGTTACTGCTGATCAGGGGTTTCAAAATATGAAATTTCAGGATTCTATACAGTGAATCCCATTTCAAATAAATCAGGATCTGTCTACAGTCACCACAGCAGAGTATCTGAGAAACCTCACGTAAACTGCTATGGGAAATGTTGATTGGTTAGTGGCTGCCACAATAACTGTACTATTTATTAGTATTACCATACTACATAGGAGCCCTAGTCATGCACCCAGACCCCCTTGCACTAGGCCCTATACAAACACAGAACAAAAAGACATTCCCTGCCCCAAAGAGCTTACAATCTAAGTGGAAGACAAATGACAACAAATGGATACCGACAGTCTGACAGGGAGTAAAGGAAACAATACTGGTCGGCCTGATAAGCAGTGGTTTCAGCACACCAGCAGCCTGACCATTATCCAGTTTTTTTGTAAGTGGTCATGACAAAGAGTTGTGAGGAGGGTTTTGAAGAAGCATAATGAGGGGGCTCTGCAGATACTTGTGTGGAGAATCTCCCAAGAGTGAGGGCAGTGTAGGAGAAGACACAAAGGTGCTTGTTTGAAACTGTAATAAGTGGGTGAGAGAGGCTGGCATCATGAGCCAGTCAAAGGCAGGAGTTGACATTTTGACAGCAAATGAGGGACAAAAGGTAGGGTGGGGATAAGGCCTGAAGGTGAAGCCTTCTTTAAAACTTCTTTGGTACAAAAATCACATCTTTGAGTAAAAGATGAAAAGAAAGAAGGTGTTCGTGAAAAACTAGTCTGGTACAATGTTCAGCCTCCCATTTCCCAGCTGATAGAGATTGTTTTTTCTCTACCATCTGTCTTTGTGTCACACTTTCGGAGTAAAAAGGTCCTTAATACAGAATATCATTTGTTCTTGATTCTTCTACAGCCACAAGAATGAGTGAATTTCTCAATAATCATGTTTGCTTGAGAGAAACACTTTGAGAGATTTCTCCCATTTAAGTTCTTCCTTTGTCCCTGCTCCTCATTTCCAGAATACTTTGAGAGCTGGCGTAGGTTTTCACTGATGAATGGGCCAGACCATTTTCTATTGTCATTATGATTTTTTTCAATTTTCTTTTTTTAAGCAATCTTCACTTCTCAAACTTGCCTTCTCCTTCAGTTTTTCAGCGTCTGCATTTTATTCCTAGCCTGCAGTGGAATACTGCTGTTAACATTTGTGATTAGGGATGGGCAAACTCCTTTTGTTTGTTTTAAATGTTGTGAGTTCAGAAGTTCAGCTTGAACTTGAATGCTGTTGGGCTTGTGGGAGAAACAGTGATAAAAGAACAAAGGGGGGAAAATACAGTAGAAGAAACAGGATAAAAATGGAACACGAAGAAAGAATAAATTCTAAACGTAGATACATTAGAACTATCACATACAACACCCTCATCAGGTGCAATATATCCCCCCTCTGTTAGCAATCCACAAAGAATAGCTGCCTGCTACTTCTTCAAGCTCATGTCCTTTAGCTCTCATGATAGAGCTTTGTACTGCAGCAATTCAGAGATTAACACCAGAAGGGCCATTGTGATAATTAGGTTGGACTAGATAACAGAGAATTTCACCCATTGATTCCTGCATTGAGCCCATAACTTGTGGCTGAGCTAGAGCATGGAGATGGAGCGTACTATCTTTTAGGGAAAAAGAAAAGGAGTACTTGTGGCACCTTAGAGACTAACCAATTTATTTGAGCATAAGCTTTCGTGAGCTACAGCTCACTTCATCGGATGCATACTGTGGAAAGTATAGAAGATCTTTTTATACACATAAAGCATGAAAAAATGGGTGTTTACCACTACAAAAGGTTTTCTCTCCCCCCACCCCACTCTCCTGCTGGTAATAGCTTATCTAAAGTGTTCATAGAATCATAGAATATCAGGGTTGGAAGGGACCCCTGAAGGTCATCTAGTCCAACCCCCTGCTTGAAGCAGGACCAATTCCCAGTTAAATCATCCCAGCCAGGGCTTTGTCAAGCCTGACCTTAAAAACCTCTAAGGAAGGAGATTCTACCACCTCCCTAGGTAACGCATTCCAGTGTTTCACCACCCTCTTAGTGAAAAAGTTTTTCCTAATATCCAACCTAAACCTCCCCCACTGCAACTTGAGACCATTACTCCTCGTTCTGTCATCTGCTACCATTGAGAACAGTGTTTTTTTTGCGAATACAAACTAACACAATTGTGTGTTCACTCTCCTTATAATGAAAAGGAGTACTTGTGGCACCTTAGAGACTAACCAATTTATTTGAGCATAAGCTTTCATGAGCTACAGCTCACTTCATCGGAGCTGTAGCTCACGAAAGCTTATGCTCAAATAAATTGGTTAGTCTCTAAGGTGCCACAAGTCCTCCTGTTCTTTTTGCGAATACAGACTAACATGGCTGTTACTCTGAAACCTCTGCTTATAATGTGTATGAAATCAAGTTGGGCCATTTCCAGCACAAATCCAGGTTTTCTTCCCCCCACCTCCACAAACCCACTCTCCTGTTGGTAATAGCTTATCTAAAGTGATCACTCTCCTTACAATGTGTATGATAATCAAGGTGGGCCATTTCCCTGGATTTGTGCTGGAAATGGCCCACCTTGATTATCATACACATTGTAAGGAGAGTGATCACTTTAGATAAGCTATTACCAGCGGGGGGGGGGGGGGGGGGGGGGGGGGGGGGGAAAACCTTTTGTAGTGGTAAACACTCATTTTTTCACGCTTTGTGTGTATAAAAAGATCTTCTATACTTTCCACAGTATGCATCCGATGAAGTGAGCTGTAGCTCACGAAAGCTTATGCTCAAATAAATTGGTTAGTCTCTAAGGTGCCACAAGTACTCCTTTTCTTTTTGCGAATACAAACTAACATGGCTGTTACTCTGAAACCTATCTTTTAGGGGCCACACAGCAGCCACAATCAGAGCCATCTGCATATAATCAAGGAGGGTCCCTGCTCCACAGGAGGGCTGCCCTATTTAACACAGGAAGAGGCAGCTGAATGTGTGTAACATTGAGATTAGATGGTAAATAATTGGTATGGGATGGTGATCTCTGACCCAGGCCTTTGACAATTTGTCTGACCAGGCCCAGGGACTTTATGTTTTGAGTAATCCAAATCTGTGCTCTGAAGCAAGAGTCTTTTGCCAGGATCCCAGCAAGCACAGTCAGGGCCAAGGGTCAAAGCAAGGGCAAACCAAATGATGCAGGTCTGTGCAAAACTGCACTTAGCATGCCCCTTTTATCAGCATAGTTTTTTCCATTCTTGCTGTAAAGATCCAAAGTGATGGAGAATCCACCGTATCCCTAGGTAAATTGTTCCAATGGTTAAATACCTGCACTATTAAAAATGTGCACCTTATTTCTGGTTTGAATTTGTCAACCTACAGTACTGAATATTCTGGGTTCAAAACTACTGCCAACCCATGTGTGTGTGTGTGTGGGGGGTCATTACAGTACTTTCCCATGTGCTCATCTAGCTTTTGGGGAGGAGGCAGTTCTACCTTAGCACAATATTCCCTTTAGCTAGCGAAAAAAATACCCTTTAACTGAAGTGATGCTGCAATTAAATTGTTCACAGTAAATTGCATGAAATGAAGGTCTGCAAACTTGAACTAGTTTTGTGAAGGGAAGTCGTGCTTTAACAATCTATCAGAATTCTTGACGGGTGTCAACAAGCAGGCGGATAAGGGTGATCCACTCAAATGCAGTGTACTTGGATTGTCAGAAAGCCTTTGATCAGTGCCCTCGCCAGAACTAAAATAGTCATGGGATAACAGCAGGGGCCTGTATAAGGGGGTCAAGCAGGGGCACAAGGCCCCTTCAATAATCGGGGGCACAGAACTCCTCCGCCACAGCCAAGTACTTGTGGCTACATTTATTCAGATGGCTCCATGGCGCATGAATTTTCATTGAAATGATGAGTGTACTGCTGTTTATTTTTAGGCATATGATTTATGTGCATGTGTTGATATGGTTTGATGTGTATACTGTGTGTGTTTAACGTGCCCCTCTGAAAGCAGTCAAATTTAAATTCCTGTGCACACCCCATCTCAAAAAGGATAGGGTAGAATGAGAAAAGTTTCAGAGAAGGGCAACAAGGATGATCCAGGGTATGGAAGCCATTCTATATGAGGAGAGACTAAAAAGATTAGGGCTGTTAAAGTTAGAAAAGAAACAACTAAGGGGGGATATGATAGAGGTTTATAAAATCATGAAAGGTGTGGAAAAAGTGAATAAGGAAATGTTATTTACTCTTTCCCACAATACAAAAACAAGGGATCACCCAATGAAATTCATAGGCAACAGGTTTAATACAAACAAGAAGTATTCTTTAATACAAACACAATTAACCTGTGGAACTCATTGCCATGGGGTAATCTGATGGCCAAAAGTACAACTGAGTTCAAAAAAAGATAAGTTCATAGAGGATAAATCTGTGACAGGGTTCACTCACCAGAGCAGCGCCCCCTGCTGGTTGTGTCGGGGATTAGCTCTCTCAGCCAGCACGCTCTCTCTGCTGGTGCCTCTCCTGCCACCTTTTCCACCCACCCATCTCAGCCCAGGAACCACAGCATCCTTTTCATGCCTTGTCCCTCTGGCCATGTCACCATCTGTGGTTTCCCCCCTTCCAGGGGTTAGGTATGTCAGTCCAACTGTCAAGCCACTTTCCCAGTGGTGGGGAGGGGAGATCTGGGAATAACAGCAGTCAAGTGCCTTGAAACCACAGGCTTTGGTTCAAAGCTGCCCTTGTTAATCTTCAGTAAGGATTCTTCCTAGAAGGGCACCAACTTGCAAAGTATTAAATTGTTTGCAGATTTGATGCAAGGAATCACCAAAAAAAAAAAGAAAAAAAATCTGATGTTTCCTGCCTGCTTTGTATATCTGCAGTTGACAAACTCCCACCAACATTCTGCTGTCCATTCCCAGAAGTGAGCCTTTATCTTTCACTTCCCAGCCCACAGACCAAAAATCCTCAGCTACATCCTGTACTGTTGCCTACATATGTATTTTTAATGAGTTGTAAACTTGGTTCAGGAAAGAAAATAAGTTGATGTGTGAAACCCAGAATTTTAGCAAACTATAACACACCAATAAATGAGAGAGTTGAATAAGTGGAAAAGTGAATCTGGAGAGTTGTGTTGAATTGTTCTTGTTCTCAGTTCTGTTATCAAATTCAAGTTGTGCTCACTGTTTTCCTTTTTTGTACTACAACCTCCCTTAGTTGGTTGCTGGGAGGATTAGTTACTATTCTTCTGGTGTTTTGAAAATATAAATCAATATATAATTGTGAAGTAGGTCTATACATCTTGGGCCCCAATCCTGCAAAGACGTATGTATACATTGCCTTCAATGAGACTACTCAGAGTATAAGGTTAGGCATGTGCATTAGTCTTTGCAAGATCTGGACCTCAGGCAGTAGCATCTGCCGCATTTCAATCCAGAGACATATCTGGGAGGAAGACATCCCTGGCAATGTTGTTCTTTGCTCTGATGACAGCTTCCCATAGTTCTGACTGGGAACCCTCTCATGTCCTGCCAAGTTCCACAGGGAGGGAAGTTTCATCATTAAAAGCCCCATTTCCATAAGCTTTATTAATTATTATTATTAATTATTTAACATTGACATTGTGGTAGTACCTAGAGGCCATAACCAGGTTGGGCCCCATTGTGCTAGACAACATACAAGTATAAAATACAGGGCAGACCCTGCTCCAAAGAGCTTTGAGCCACAATTCTGGCCCTTTAAAGATCTACCCTTCATGTCTCTTGATTTGCACTAGCTTTACATCTCACTTTGTACTGGCTACTCCAGCACTTTTCAAAGCATTCTGGCTACCCTGCCTGTCAAGGAAATGTGCATTGACCTCCAACAGGAAAAGGTAGTGTACCTGTTAGTGGAAAGCAATTAAGTTAATAATGAAAATAGCCACGCTTTGTGTAGTTCTGCCAAAAACCTGAGATTTATTAACAGAACATTGGCTTGGAAATAAAAGTGTTAAGCCCTATTTAGGTGACTTTTATGTGCCTTTTCTACACATTCTGTTCTTGGGAAATCTGGGGAATTTAACTGTACTAATAGATGCCCATTAAGAGTGTATGTGTTGTATCCAGAAAACCTTGAGCTTTGTACAAAGGATAATCAGTCCCAGCTACCCAGCAATACAAACTGCATGGAAGTGTTTTCAGCTTCACAGACTGCTTACAATTCATAAATAGCAGAAAGAAGAGGAGGGAAATAAAAATCTGAACATCTGCCAAACAGACAGGCCACAAAACACTCCAGGTGTGGATAAGAGCAGGAGCTGCAGATCGCCCAAGTGTTTCTTTTGAAAATTGCCTAGGATTATTTCTTAGGGCTCACTTTGCCATTTCCCTAAGCCCCATTACACTGCTCATATGATATATAACGGGCCCTTTAAAGTGCCTTCATTGTCAAGAGATTCTCTGGCCAGCGGAGAGTGTGATGGCTCTATACCTGCTCTCTCCAGCATAAGGAGCATACCAGGGCACACTGGGGAAGGGAGATGATATGGCCTGCTGCTGGGGGCATGTCTCCCAGCACTGGTTAACTGACTTGTGTTAGTGGGGCTCAGGCTAGTGCTCTGAACATACCAATGTGGACGTTCTATCTTGGGCTGGAGCTTGGGCTCTCAAGCCCACCTAACCCCCATGGCTCCAGAGCCTGAGCCAGAACATCCACACTGCTCTTTTGTTTTGTGCTCTAGCAAGAGTCCTGCAAACACAAGTCTGTTAACCAGTGCTGGGAAACATGCTTCCAGCAGCAATGTAGACATACACTAGGGAGTCCTGGGCATCCTGAGTGTGTCAGACCAACCCTGAAATGTCTGACTTCATAGGGCCCCAAAAAGCCCATGGCTGTCTCAGTAATAAAGGTTTCAGAGCAACAGCCGTGTTAGTCTGTATTCACAAAAAGAAAAGGAGGACTTGTGGCACCTTAGAGACTAACCAATTTATTTGAGCATAAGCTTTCGTGAGCTACAGCTCACTTCATCGGACGCATAAACTCAGAGCCACCTTTGCCTTCTCTTGCTGCATTCCTGCACAGGCATAGAGAATCAGGGCCACATTGTTTAAGTATTTGGTACATTCTAAGACCACTTGGAATTAGCCCTGACTCATAAATAAAATGGCACTAAGACAGATTTGGGGTCATGATATCTACCTAATATTCCATATACCTTTATGCAGAAGTAGTCCTTGATTAGTAGCCCACACATTTACCACATAGTTTCTCGTAGAAGTTGCCCTCATTCAATATCTGCTCCTTTACTATGCATCTTTCAGAGAAACTGCAGGAGAAAGCAATAAAAGCAGTGGCTCATACACAAAGATATACAGGATGTTCCCTCTGCTAACACAGCTGAAGGCCATGATTACCATTTCTAACCAAGCAAATGCCCCTGTGTATGATATTACAAGCTCTGAACCATGATGTGCAGACAATGAGATGATACAAGCCTTATTTATGCTGTGAAACAAGCTGTTACCTTGATTGCAATTAGACAGGCCTCAATTCTGTGGCTGCTGTGCAGGTGCATCTCCCATGGGCTTGAGAAGTGGTTGCAATTACAGAGGAGTGGCAGGTAGGGGATGTTGACTTGGATCATTACGGGCTCTTCATTATGGATTTTCAAGTGCGCAGCACCCACAACTGAAATCTTATCCTCAGATGAGCTCAGCTCTCCTTGGGGAACCTAAATGTAAAGGTTAAGGTTTCAGTCTTGCTCAGCACCCAAAGAGCTGAGCTCTTTTGAAAACCTGGCCTTATTATACATGTCACCTACCTCTGCCTCAGTCTGTTTGCCTGTAAAACAGGGGGGACAATGCTTAGCCATCTTTGTGGCTTTGGGGGCGAAAGGTACTAAGTATTATAACAATTATATTATACTGTTACTTAAAAATAATAAAAACTTCAAAAGTTTGAAAATATATTGGGCCAGATTGTTGGATATGGTATAGGCGTTTGTGCCACAGCACCAACCATTTGTGGCCACTGAGTCGGCATATATGACTCCAAGAAGATCACCCCAGTTTGCAAGGGGAACCTCCAGTGGCATAAAGCCAGCGTGGGCTCCTACCCTCCGCCTCCCTACTGCTATTATAGGGAATGTGGTTAGAGGAAAAAAGCCCCTATGTTGCCCTCTTCCCCAGTTGTAGTTTTGGCTGCTTGGGGCTGCTAGCACAAGTGTAAGTTGTAGGTGTAAGTTAGAGCAGCCCTAGGGCTTGCTGTGATTTACAGCAGGGGACCAGCTCTGAACACAGCAGTCCTTGGTTTGGGGGAGTACAAGAATGCGTTTTATGCTGCCTTTACAAGCTGAGCTGTGTGCCCCCCATGGCAGCCAAGAAGCTGTCAGATTGTGTTCCTCTCATTTTGTTTTTATTGTGCAGACTCTCATTTTACCCTCTTTCATCCCTGTTTGTGGTGCTCAAGCTTTAATTAGAGCTAAAACCACCACTAATGCTACCAGTCTCCTGATATTAACGTTCATTTCGGCTTTAGCAAAACAGGTGTCAGGAGGAACGAATATGATTGCATTTCGCTATTTAATTAACAGAATGGTAAAATTGGAGTGGTAATGAGTAAAACACTACTTTAACATTTAGCAGCATCAGAACTCCTAAGTTTTGGTAAAAATATGCAACACTAATGAGTTGTTATAATCCTTGAGGGTTGGGACCAGAAGTTGAATCCTTCATTATCCAATCAGAATCCTACTTTTGGCCTTGTCACTTTTGTAACCACTTTGAAGTGTGGCTGCAGCTTTCTCCCTTCCCTCCTCAGGGGTAAGCACCTGGATTCACCTATAGGGGCACCTGGTACTTCCACCCAAGGAAACACCTCCTAGTGCAGAGAACACAGAGGGCCTGTCTCTTGGGAAAATATTCAACACCCAATCTCATGCAGAGGAGTGCCAGTCAGAGCACACAAGAATAAAACAGCTATCACAATTCCAAGAGTAATAAAACAGTAACTGAGACTTCATTAGTTACGGGGAACTTGGGATAATGGATATGCAAGAAGGAATTGGGATAATAAAAGACAAAAACAATAATACATAAATACTAACCCTTCCAACATTTACAGCCAGTAAAAACCACCCTGTCCTCTCTGCCAATACCTGTCTGGGCAAAGAGTGAGTTTAGGCTCAGGCTTTGATGGGTGGTGCAGCACTGAAATCAGTGGTCAGTTTAAAACACAATATCAAAATAAATAAGAAGGGATGTTCTTACAAAGTATCCACACCAAGGATAGTAAGATTGTCTTTGTGGCTCTCTGGTCTGGAATCAAATGTGGCATTAGAGTAAACTAACATTGCCATGGAATATGCCACAGAATTAGAAGTGCTTGCTGCAGAATTTGGTCCCATTTTGCCATGGAGTACCTGGGGCCCTGATACTGGTAGCGTTATTGAAATCAACTTGGGAGCTGCATGTGACCAGTGATTTTTTTTTAAAAGAACTCTTTACATATTCAGTTCAAGATAGAGCTAGAATGAGCAAAAATAAAACCTATTACAAGATCTTCATAAACCATAAAAGCAAAATTGTGTTTGGGAAGCTACCTACACTCTGATGTTTCCTCGGATTAAAGGTTTGACAAAATACGCAGTTGGAGCAAAAGGGAAGAGGCAGAGTAAATCTGGATTTCCAAAATTATTTATCTTGAAAATTGTTCTGGAATTCAGGAATGTGTCTTAGCTACACTTCCACTCCTACTCCCACTGATGGCAAATTTCCCATTGACTTTGGCCCTAAATTCTATAGTACATTTGCATTTTTAAGAGACTGTACACTGCTCATCTGCTTGGTGAAATACCAGCTGGCAGCCATGAGTACTCTGATGGCTTCTCAAAAGAGAACTCGTGCCAGGGAAGACTGGTACAGCCACATAGGATTAACATTACTCTGATGAGCAGCCAGCAAAACTGACACTCCTATCAAATGGCAATGAATGAAAACTCAAAACCCCAGGAGAGGAGAGTAAAGGGTCTGGTAAGCTAGTCAGGCTGATAGTAGATTGCTGGGACAGGATTATGATCCACAAAGAAAAACTGACAGGTTTCAGAGTAGCAGCCGTGTTAGCCTGTATCCGCAAAAAGAACAGGAGGACTTGTGGCAGTATGTGACAAAATCAACATGTATTAAAGCAAAATCTGCATAAGTGAATGTGGTTTACAAGTCTTTGAAGTAAGAATGGTCTATAAACAACAGCATGTACACTACATGGAAGAAAAATATTGAGCCCAGGCAGCTGGATTAGTGATGAGATGCAGTGGGACTGAATCAGGATGCCCTCTGCAGAGCTCTCATCCACATACCTGTAAATGTTGGACCATGAGGTGTCTAGGAGTAAAAAGGGGAGGAAAATTCATTGGCCAGCCATGAAAAAAGCTAAAATATGTAAACAGATGGGGAGTTAGTCATTAGACTACAACAGCTTAAGAAGAAGTGGAAGAATTATTTGACAATTACGTGCAGTCATTCTTCTGCCAACTTTGTCCTTTGGTTTAAAAAGCTCTTCCCCCTCCCTTATCTATTTATAGAGAGCAATCCAATTCTTTCTCACCCTTTGTTCTTCTAGGCTAACCAAGCCAAGCTCTTTCAGTCTTCTCTCATAAGCAGCAGCGGTATTAAGGAGCGGCAACCCATGCAATTGCAGGGAGCCACAAAGCAACAATGGGGCCGCCGGACATAGTAACTCAGGTTCTTGTCCCTGGTGACAAATTGAAAACCAAAGTGAAATGCATCAGCTCAGCATGATGACACAATGACGCAAACTCCAGCCAGCATGATGGGAGGCAACATTGGCAAAATTGAGTTTTGCAGGGGACTACAATGGGACAAACGCTGGTGCTGCTCGTAAATAGGCTCTCTGTCCCCTTGATCATCTTAGTAGCCCTTCACTGCATCTGTTCCAGTCTGAGTTCATCTTTCTTGAAAACGAGGACCAGAACACCACACAGTATTGCAGATAAGGTCTTACCAGTGCCTTCTACGATGGCATTAATACTTCCATATATCTACTGGAAATGCCTCACCTGATACATCCTAGGATCACCTTTGTCTTTTTATGGCAGCAATATGCTGGTGTTTCATAGTCACCCTGTGACAGACCTATTTACCCAGGTTGTTTTCCTCTGACATTTGCTACTGATGAGTTACCAGCTTACAGCAGAAATTCTTGTTACTAGTCCCTAGTGCATGCCATTGCACTTGGTACAACTATTTCATCACATGCATAAGCTGGGTCATTTTAGGCAGTCTTCTGACAACTGGTGCCTTGTTCTGACTGATCAGCAAAGAACAGGCTTCACAGTCAATACTTGACCTGATTTAGCACAGAGCACAGATATGACCCTTCATTTCTTTGGCAGGCAAAATTCCCATTGAAGATCTAGGCCCAAGTATGGAACAGTTGCCATCAATAAAATTTTATGAGGAAACAAAGCTTCAAGCAGTTTAGCCAATCTAGGTATGACCAAGAAACGTTACATTTGCTCCTATTTCTTATTACAATATGTGATGATTTACACTATGCTGGCTAAGTAAATGAATAGTATTACTGGGGGGAGGGTGGAAATGGGGGGGGTGTACGTGTACGCACGTTCATACGTGCTGGGGGTAAAATCCTTGCCCCATTGAAGTCAATAAGAGTTTTGCCATTGACTACAATGAAGCCAAGATTTCACCCTGAAAGAATTACATTAAATGGTTTACATTTATATTAGAAACTCCTAGTAAATGAGTTCATAACCTCTTAACTAAAGCAGATGAAAGAAAACTATACATATGGATCAGTATAATATGTACATTGATTAATGTACGTGGAAATGTATTGCCACTTATTTATTATATCACTGATATTTCAGTCTTTTAATGGGTATTACAACTCCACAGAATCCCTTTGAATACTGAATATACTATAAGTGGCTGCTGTTTTAAAAGGATGTAGCCAGAGACACATCTGTGGTAAGGTTTCTTTATGTCCTTTTGTTTTTTATATAATACAGTCAGTTTTCCACATGCTTAAATATATTAAGTGTACAGAGTAGTTTATAAACATCATTTCAAACTTAAGAACAACCCTAAAAATTACAAATTAAACCTTCAAGTGCAAAGCAACTTCACTTCCTTAAGCTGTCTTCTGCCTCCACCCCAACCAGTACCTTTTCTAAGAGAGAATACATAATTAGCCAAGCAGAGAACGTACTTTTATTACTACCCCATTTGAGATTCCCAGGGGGATTTCTATGTCTGTATGTCATAAAGGGCATCCAAATGTCACGGAAAGTTTCTCTTCTGCTTTGTGTAGCCAATTACTTAATTTTATCATTCATTCATTGTGTGATGTTATGATTAACTAACATATCGTGTCATATATAATCATTGTATGTTGAATAGAATTAAATTGTAGGATTATAGAAGGATAGGATTGATTGATAGTCTGAAGTGATAAATATGTATTAGGTATCTAAGTAAGTAGGGCTGAAACACAAGGCCTACAGTCTGATGCCTGTCAGATTTTAGCTTAGCCATACTAGGCCTTAGGCTTAAGAAATGCTTGACATAAGAAAGTGACCAAAGAATAACCCGATGCCACAAGATTATGGGAAAAGATGCACCAATGGGTGGTACTGTGAAAAATTAACCACAGGATTAATTTTTGATTACAAGATACCCAGTAGTCACATTTTTCTAACACATGGCCTAACCGAAGGGTACACGATGTAAATGCTAATCAGAATAAAAGGAACTATAAGCAACCTATGAAAAACAGGGTACCCCAATATTCTTGGGGGACACAATATAGATAAGGAAAAAAGGGGTTGACCCTTTCACACACATGCGCAGGGTATTAGGTATAGTCAGAATCAAATTATAAAAGAGGATGCCTGGAATGGGAAAAATGAGGTACCTTTGGGAATACTCCAGCAGGAACCACCTATCTATTGATGATCAATCTGTGGAGGACCCATTAGACCTTAAGACTATTTTGGAAGATGTAAGTATGACTACAGCTGTAACTTGTGCATGGATATTTTTAGGATTTATATATGCTTGGATAATCATAACCTTATTGGTAACTTTAATAAAATTGATAAGGCAGACAAGACGTTGTGAATGTCTGTTACTTTCCTTGATCTTCATGTATTCCTAGAGAGTCTAGATCTGAGACAAATGACAGAAGTAACTTTCACTCTGAGCTTGAAACTCTACCCACTAGAGTCAGACCCATGGTGGTATAATACACAATTACTGAAAATAGTAAATTAACTAAATTCACTTTACAAGGCTACTTTTGTGTTCAACACATTACTCATTCACAGACTGAGCTGGACATCAGCATTATCCATTCTGCTATGGAAGGTTGTGTGTCACTTTTCCAATGCCTTCAAATCACATTTAGCAGACATATTAGCTATTTTTAAACTAGATTTTATAAAAATTCTAACCCTAAAGTATGATGCATTGGACCTGAGTCCAGAGAGAGCTACAACTTACTGCCTCAAATATATTCCAATTTGTGTCATGATTTAGCCCCAAGTTGGTGAACTGTTTCCCAATCACAAAAGGGCATAGTATCCTCCTAACCTTGTCCTTACAATCACCAGCATAATCTCTCACTGTTGTGATTTGTAAAGGTGGCTGTAGTGACAACAAAAGTAACCAGAAAAAATAGTCACCTGGTAGAGAAACTTAATTAAAGGGTGAACAAAGTCATGCTGGAAGCTTCCAGACACTTCAATCGCTAAGGGCCTCAGTGCGACTCTCTAACTGCTTTCAAATGTGATGCTTCTTCTCAGGGCCCCAAATACTGTGTCTCTGAGGGTATGTCTACACTACGGAATTAGGTCGAATTTATAGAAGTCGGTTTTTTAGAAATTGGTTTTATATATTCGAGTGTGTGTGTCCCCACAGAAAATGCTCTAAGTGCATTAAGTGCATTAACTCGGCGGACTGCTTCCACAGTACCGAGGCAAGCGTCGACTTCCAGAGTGTTGCACTGTGGGTAGCTATCCCACAGTTCCCGCAGTCTCCGCTGCCCATTGGAATTCTGGGTTGAGATCCCAATGCCTGATGGGGCTAAAACATTGTCGAGGGTGGTTCTGGGTACATATCGTCAGGCCCCCGTTCCCTCCCTCCATGAAAGCAAGGGAAGACAATCGTTTCACACCTTTTTTCCTGAGTTACCTGTGCAGACGCCATACCACGGCAAGCATGGAGCCCGCTCAGGTAACCGTCACCATATGTCTCCTGGGTGCTGGCAGACGCGGTACGGCATTGCTACACAGTAGCAGCAACCCATTGCCTTCTGGCAGCAGACGGTGCAATATGACTGGTAGCCGTCATCGTCATGTCCGAGGTGCTCCTGGCCACGTCGGCCAGGAGCGCCTGGGCAGACATGGGCGCAGGGACTAAATTTGGAGTGACCTGACCAGGTCATTCTCTTTAGTCCTGCAGTCAGTCCTATTGAACCGTCTTATGGTGAGCAGGCAGGCGATACGGATTGCTAGCAGTCGTACTGTACCATCTTCTGCCGGGCAGGCAAGAGATGAGGATGGCTAGCAGTCCTATTGCACCATCTTCTGCCAAGCAGCCATGAGATGTGGATGGCATGCAGTCCTTCTGCACCATCTGCTGCCAGCCAAAGATGTAAAAGATAGATGGAGTGGATCAAAACAAGAAATAGACCAGATTTGTTTTGTACTCATTTGCTTCCCCCCCTCCCCTGTCTAGGGGACTCATTCCTCTAGGTCACACTGCAGTCACTCACAGAGAAGGTGCAGCGAGGTAAATCTAGCCATGTATCAATCAGAGGCCAGACTAACCTCCTTGTTCCAATAAGAACAATAACTTAGGTGCACCATTTCTTATTGGAACCCTCCGTGAAGTCCTGCCTGAAATACTCCTTGATGTAAAGCCACCCCCTTTGTTGATTTTAGCTCCCGGAAGCCAACCCTGTAAGCCGTGTCGTCAGTCTCCCCTCCCTCCGTCAGAGCAACGGCAGACAATCGTTCCGCACCTTTTTCTGTGCGGACGCCATACCAAGGCAAGCATGGAGGCCGCTCAGTTCACTTTGGCAATTAGGAGCACATTAAACACCACACGCATTATCCAGCAGTATATGCAGCACCAGAACCTGGCAGAGCGATACCGGGTGAGGAGGCGACGTCAGCGCGGTCAAGTGAGTGCTCAGGACATGGACACAGATTTCTCTGAAAGCATGGGTCCTGCCAATGCATGCATCATGGTGCTAATGGGGCAGGTTTATGCTGTGGAACGCCGATTCTGGGCTCGGGAAACAAGTACGGACTGGTGGGACCGCATAGTGTTGCAGGTCTCGGACAATTCCCAGTGGCTGCGAAACTTTCGCATGCGTAAGGGCACTTTCATGGAACTTTGTGACTTGCTTTCCCCTGCCCTGAAGCGCATGAATACCAAGATGAGAGCAGCCCTCACAGTTGAGAAGCGAGTGGCGATAGCCCTGTGGAAGCTTGCAACGCCAGACAGCTACCGGTCAGCTGGGAATCAATTTGGAGTGGGCAAATCTACTGTTGGGGCTGCTGTGATGCAAGTAGCCCACGCAATCAAAGATCTGCTGATATCAAGGGTAGTGACCCTGGGAAATGTGCAGGTCATAGTGGATGGCTTTGCTGCCATGGGATTCCCTAACTGTGGTGGGGCCACAGACGGAACCCATATCCCTGTCTTGGCACCGGAGCACCAAGCCGCCGAGTACATAAACCGCAAGGGGTACTTTTCAATAGTGCTGCAAGCTCTGGTGGATCACAAGGGACGTTTCACCAACATCAACGTGGGATGGCCGGGAAAGGTACATGACGCTCGCATCTTCAGGAACTCTGGTCTGTTTCAAAAGCTGCAGGAAGGGACTTTATTCCCAGACCAGAAAATAACTGTTGGGGACGTTGAAATGCCTATATGTATCCTTGGGGACCCAGCCTACCCCTTAATGCCATGGCTCATGAAGCCGTACACAGGCAGCCTGGACAGTAGTCAGGAGCTGTTCAACTACAGGCTGAGCAAGTGCAGAATGGTGGTAGAATGTGCATTTGGACGTTTAAAGGCGCGCTGGCGCAGTTTACTGACTCGCTTAGACCTCAGCGAAACCAATATTCCCACTGTTATTACTGCTTGCTGTGTGCTCCACAATATCTGTGAGAGTAAGGGGGAGATGTTTATGGTGGGGTGGGAGGTTGAGGCAAATCGCCTGGCTGCTGGTTACACGCAGCCAGACACCAGGGCGGTTAGAAGAGCACAGGAGGGCGCGGTACGCATCAGAGAAGCTTTGAAAACCAGTTTCATGACTGGCCAGGCTACGGTATAAAAGTTCTGTTTGTTTCTCCTTGATGAAACCCCCGCCCCTTGGTTCACTCTACTTCCCTGCAAGCTAACCACCCTCCCCTCCTCCCTTTAATCATTGCTTGCAGAGGCAATAAAGTCATTGTTGCTTCACATTCATGCATTTTTTATTCATTCATCACACAAATAGGGGGACAACTACCAAGGTAGCCCAGGAGGGGTGGTGGAGGAGGGAAGGAAAATGCCACACAGCACTTTAAAAGTTTACAACTTTAAAATTTATTGAATGCCAGCCTTCTTTTTTTGGGGCAATCCTCTGTGGCTGAGTGGCTGGTTGGCCGGTGGCGCCCCCACCGCGTTCTTGGGCGTCTGGGTGTGGAGGCTATGGAACTTGGGGAGGAGGGCGGTTGGTTACACAGGGGCTGTAGTGGCAGTCTGTGCTCCAGCTGCCTTTGCTGCAGCTCAACCATACACTGGAGCATACTGGTTTGGTCCTCCAGCAGCCTCAGCATTGAATCCTGCCTCCTCTCATCACGCTCCCGCCACATTTGAGCTTCAGCCCTGTCTTCAGCCCGCCACTTACTCTCTTCAGCCCGCCACCTCTCCTCCCGGTCATTTTGTGCTTTCCTGCACTCTGACATTATTTGCCTCCACGCATTCGTCTGTGCTCTGTCAGTGTGGGAGGACAGCATGAGCTCAGAGGACATTTCATCACGAGTGCATTTTTTTTTCTTTCTAATCTTCGCTAGCCTCTGGGAAGGAGAAGATCCTGTGATCATTGAAACACATGCAGCTGGTGGAGAAAAAAAAAGGGACAGCAGTATTTAAAAAGACACATTTTATAAAACAGTGGCTACAGTCTTTCAGGGTAAACCTTGCTGTTAACATTACATACATAGCACATGTGCTTTCATTACGAGGTCGCATTTTGCCTCCCCCCATCGCGTGGCTACCCCCTCAACCCTCCCCCCTCCCCGTGGCTAACAGCGGGGAACATTTCTGTTCAGCCGCAGGCAAACACTCAGCAGGAACAGGCTCCTCTGAATGTCCCCTGAAGAAAAGCACCCTATTTCAACCAGGAGACCATGAATGATATCTCACTCTCCTGAGGATAACACAGAGAGATAAATAACGGATATTGTTTGAACGCCAGCAAACATACACTGCAATGCTTTGTTGTACAATGATTCCCGAGTACGTGTTACTGGGCTGGAGTGGTAAAGTGTCCTACCGTGAAGGACGCAATAAGGCTGCCCTCCCCAGAAACCTTTTGCAAAGGCTTTGGGAGTACATCCAGGAAAGCTGCGAATGCCAGGGCAAATTAATCCTTTCACATGCTTGCTTTTAAACCATGTATAGTATTTTAAAAAGTACACTCACCGGAGGTCCCTTCTCCGCCTGCTGGGTCCAGGAGGCAGCCTTGGGTGGGTTCGGGGGGTACTGGCTCCAGGTCCAGGGTGAGAAACAGTTCCTGGCTGTCGGGAAAACCGGTTTCTCCGCTTGCTTGCTGTGAGCTATCTACAACCTCCTCCTCATCATCATCATCTTCTTCGTCCCCAAAACCTGCTTCCGTGTTGCCTCCATCTCCATTGAAGGAGTCAAACAATATGGCTGGGGTAGTGGTGGCTGAACCCCCTAAAATGGCATGCAGCTCATCATAGAAGCGGCATGTTTGGGGCTCTAACCCGGAGCGGCCGTTCGCTCCTCTGGTTTTCTGGTAGGCTTGCCTCAGCTCCTTAAGTTTCATGTGGCACTCCTTCGGATTCCTGTTATGGCCTCTGTCCTTCACGCCCTGGGCGATTTTGACAAAGGTTTTGGCATTTCGAAAACTGGAACGGAGTTCTAATAGCACTGATTCCTCTCCCCATACAGCGATCAGATCCCGTACCTCCCGTTCAGTCCATGCTGGAGCTCTTTTGTGATTCTGGGACTTCATCATGGTCACCTCTGCTGATGAGCTCTGCATGGTCACCTGCAGCTTGCCACGCTGGCCAAACAGGAAATGAGATTCAAAAGTTCGCAGTTCTTTTCCTGTCTACCTGGCCAGTGCATCTGAGTTGAGAGTGCTGTCCAGAGCGGTCACAGTGGAGCACTCTGGGATAGCTCCCGGAGGCCAATACCGTCGAATTGTGTCCACAGTACCCCAAATTCGACCCGGCAAGGCCGATTTAAGCGCTAATCCACTTGTCAGGGGTGGAGTACGAAAATCGATTTTAAGAGCCCTTTAAGTCGAAATAAAGGGCTTCATCGTGTGGACGGATGCAGGTTTACATTGATTTAACGCTGCTAAATTCGACCTAAAGTCCTAGTGTAGACCAGGACTGAGACCCACTCCCCCTAATGGACATTAAATCTTCCTCGGCTGGCCAATTATCACCCTCCGCAGCAGAAGAAAAAGAACAAAATCTGACTTCTGCTAACCGATCACTTGCTTAGCTGATTTATCACAAGAGAGGTTCTTCTCAAAAGGGCCATCTGAGAGCAACCTGTTCATTCAGCCCCCACAAGAACAACGGGAGACAACAGCTCTTCATGGAAGTCTCTGGAGCATCACATTCTTTGTCAGCCTCTGATGAAGGCGAAACTCTTAGTTATGAAGAACAACATGGAAACATTACAATTAATCTGAAAACACACTCTTCAAATGTAGTCTTCCCATGAGATTTTAATGAGTTTAATGACACTGTTTGGGAAGTGTGAAGCACCTGTGTTGTTCTGCTATTCAGAACCAAAAGAAAAAAAGTCTGACACAGGGTGTGAAATTTCCTAAAGGACCCGTTTTAAAATTAATTTAAACTCCTAAGATACTTAACAGATTTAATTGTAAATTCTCTGAAAATTTGTTCTATGCTCAGAGAGTAAGTGCTGTAATTCTGGGAAGAATATGCTATAATTTTCTTATATATGAAAGAGGTTGAATCCCTAGTTTAAGTACAAAACTCCACCTTAACTATTGAACTGCAACTAGTGCCTCCATAATATGTATATTAGCAGATAAACAGCGCCCCATTTGTTGGTGTATAATATGTAGCATAGTTCATAAACTACTAGGTTTAATAAGGCTGTTATGCATTCCAAATTAGTGCAGGGTAAAATTTTTCTGATTTTTTTTGCCAAAAAATACAGATTTGGGTTGACCAAAAACATTTAATAAACTTGTGAGAAATTTGCCAAATGATTTTAGTCAAAAAATTTTGAAAAAAAATTGTTTAGTTTTGAAACTTTAAAAAAACCAGAACATTTCATTTTGAAATAGAAATGTATTTTTACTATGATTTTTTTGTTTTGAGGTTTCAGTTTAAAAACTAAAACCTCAAAACAAATCTAAACATTTTGCTTCAGGTCACACAAAACATTTCATTTGACCTGAAAAGTAAATGAATTTTGTTGGTTCACTGAAAATTTTGAAAAAAGTAGTTTCAGGCTGACTCAAAACAAATGTTTCCCCCTGGGTTGGCTCCCAAACCAACAAAAGACAAAAATCAGTGATTTGCACTGCTCTGCTCTGTATGGCTTCCTAATGATCAGGTCTTAACAAATGGGTCCAGGAGCAAGCCGTCTATGGAGGACATTAAAGCTGCTGTGGAAAGTAAGCAAGCAAGAGTGCAAAGTTTCTTTAAATCAAAAGAAAAAGTGCAGATTTATAATTGTTTTAGAGCAATTATATGATAAGTGGGGATTTCTTTTTTAAGCACTGTCCAAAATATTATCTGTGTTTGTTTACATTAGGGACAAATACATCTAGGCAAAAAGGGGAACTTGATATCTCTGGCTGATTAGAATGCATTCATCTGACAGATTAACTTTTCATGCAATAACAGCAAAGCACTGATTAATGTATAAAACTCTCTCTTATGCTTTTATAAAGGTCATATTAAGCTGCATGTTCTAGTAAAGATTGTCTCCTACTGAAAACTCCTTAGGTGTTTATAAATGTGGAGAAGACACATAGTGGTAAAGACTTGAGAAACGTATTACAACAATGTACATTTGGCAACACTGTTTACTTTTCAATGAATTTGCTGGTTACATGAGCCAGAAAGGAGTGTAAAGCTCTAATATACTCAAACAACAACCATTCACCAGAGCATGCAGTAATCATTTAACATTAATATCAGGACAAGAGATCTAATGCAGTGGTTCTCAACCAGGAATCTGGGGCCGCCAAGCAGGGCCAGCATTAGACTCATTTGGGCCCAAGACAGAAAGCCAAAGCCCCACCACATGGGGCTGAAGCCCGGGGCCCTGAGCCCCACCACCCAGGGCTGAAGCCAAAGCCTGAACAATGTAGCTTTGCAGGGCCCCCTCTGGCGTGGAGCCCCAGGCAATTGGCCTGCTAGCTATTCCCCAATGCTGGCCCTGGCTTTTAGATGCAGAAAACCAGCTGCTGTGGCCCAGGTGGGCCCTGGAGATTTTATAGCATGTTGGGGGGGCCTCAGAAAGAAAAAAGGTTGAGACCCCCTGATCTAATGGATACTTTCCACAATGGAGAAAGTGAAGTGCTAGAATAAACAAGAACAGAGATGGCACATGATTTTGCATAGCTAAAGTCAAATTATTTGTTGTAATATTTGTTGTGAATTTAGCCCTTCTTCTTGGCAAACCAATCCTGATTTCTGCAAACACATTCATCATTTGGACAAACAATTTTCAGCCTGGCATACTGCATCCTGTTCACTTTGAGGATTTGCTATTCATTATTCATAGTGTGTGATTGGTCACTTAAGTCATATGGTATTGTAACTACTTTCTGATTGGATTACTGAAATTTTTTAAGGTAGAGAATGAGGAATACCAAATAACGGATCTTTAGCATTAATTTTTGGGTGCATATCAGTTTGTACTAAAAATAGTTTTAAGATTCACAATTTTGGGGTTCAATAACACCTTGTACTTGTTCACAGCCACACATAATGAACCTTTTAAGATTCATGCGCACCTTGTATTTCATGTATTCACACAATTGTGTGTCCCCAAAAGTAATATAAACCAAACTCAAAGCTTTTATTTGTGAAAATATTTGCAAACTAATTTCTTAACATTTGACTAGCCCTCCTAACTACACAGTTACTGCTAAATACTATATATTATTCAGGGGAACTAATCTACCTATGCATGATGGGGCAAATGCTCTGGTGATATAAATAAGCAGAATACAAATGACGTAACTGGAGGAATTTACACCTGCAGAAAATTTGGCTCAGTAACTCCATCAGAAAAAATGCTAATTACAACAAAGTGTTGCAAATTACTATTTCTAAGTAATGTATACATAAGGTGTGTTGCGTCGCTAGACTTTATTTAAGAATAGGAAATCTCATAATTTGATACTGGTAAAATGTTTGTGTTAATTTATCTTTTAATCAAACTCCAAAATTCCTGGTTGTCACTTATTTGAGAAGCAGTGAAAAGAACGATCAGTGTTTTATATTTATACAGTGATTTTCATCTGTTTGATCTCCATAGCACTATACTACCAGCTGATTCCTGAGCGGAAGGCTCAGGAAGCACCCCGACAGTAGTTTTTGAAATATATCCCACATATATTGAAGGTGGGGAACTATCCCACAAAGTCTGAGGTCTTATTCTCATTTAAAACAAAAAAGGGTTGTAGAACATAACTAGTATGTTAGAAGTCACCTCCTTCCAAATACCTGTCAGATTTTGATGGCTTCCCATGGAACACAACAAGGACTACCTGACTCCTCCTGAAATGAGAAAGATGACTGTTCATTACTGTGACTGTTCAAAATTACAGTTCATCAGTAAATATAATACCCTCAGTGCCTCTGGTATGAAATTAATCTATCATCACTACACAGTATACAATTCATTAATTGCTAACCACTGTCAGATGTAGCAGCCATGAAAAGAAAGGCATCTGCAAAGCAACAACACATATCTGCAAAAGAAATGTCACCAACGATCTTATAAAAGCGGAACTTTGATTAAAAAGACATAAAACCTAATAACTCCATCTTCCAGTTACCTCTGCGATGGGGAATCTTAAAGCTGGGAAAATTCAAAAGAAAATAAACTGCTAAAGTATTCTGAGAACAGCCATAGAGAAGAATTACAATGTAGAAAGAGGGAGGAAATTGTCGATACAGATCCTACAAAGAAGAGTACTTACTTATATCACAGATATGATGCAACCTACTAATGGCAACACTGCAGCTAAAATACTGGAGGAGAAATAGAGAAACCAGACACAAAAGAAAGGTGCTAAGAGTGTAAGAACTAAGAAACAAGGAGGAAAAGGACAGGAAAGCAAAGCTTGTGCTAACACAAGAGACAGGGAACTGATAGAATATCAAAGCAATGAACCATGCTGGCAGATACTGCACGAGCTACTTATGGTGCTAACTCTAGCAAACCTGGAGCAGCTAGTTTGCTAAATATTGGAGATCAGGGTGGAACATAACATATGTCAAAGTAAAACCATTATATATAAAAAGAAAAGGAGGACTTGTGGCACCTTAGAGACTAACAAATTTATTTGAGCATAAGCTTTCGTGAGCTTCCAATGAAGTGAGCTGTAGCTCACGAAAGCTTATGCTCAAATAAATTTGTTAGTCTCTAATGTGCCACAAGTCCTCCTTTTCTTTTTGTGGATATAGACTAACATGGCTGCTACTCTGAAACCTGTCATTATATACAAGTTATGTTTTGCCATAAATTAAGAGCAATCATTTACTTTCAGACTCAAATTACTTACTTTAGGCTAAGGGAAAACACCACAAGAGAGAACAAAGGTATAGTCTGCAGAAGAGAGATGAATTTTGGGTCTGAATTTTGGGCCTCGCATCCCTCCCCTAATATAGTGGGAGTCACACACATACTGATGGGTAGATAGCTCTTCATTCCAACCACAGCAGTCCTGCCAAAGTTAAGATGTTTTAATTTTTATTGAATGAGTTATAAAAGTCCTGATACATTCAGAACCATCAAAATACATTTCCCCGAGTAAAAATGTCTATACCATTCATATATAACACACGCACATCCACTTCTCCCCCATGTAAAAAGAACATTAGGGTTGCAAAGTCAAGCACTCTAAAGTTAGGAAATAAAAGAATTAAGGTTGCTATTTTTTCCATTGGACCTCTGTCCATGTACAGGAGGGACAATGCTCACTTAATGA
Source organism: Eretmochelys imbricata (assembly GCF_965152235.1). Taxonomy (NCBI): domain Eukaryota; kingdom Metazoa; phylum Chordata; order Testudines; family Cheloniidae; genus Eretmochelys; species Eretmochelys imbricata. The sequence goes on along the minus strand of NC_135578.1, from coordinate 2,440,141 downwards.
GCCACTATGCAATATTTTGTTTTCTCCTCATTCTTCAGTATGTGGGTGCTGCCTTATTTACTGCACACTTCAAAGCCTGCTCTGAAGACAGAATTATTAATTTCCTCATGGCCTTTTCTATAGTGCTCATTGTTATAGTATCTGAGTGCTTCCCAAACATTAATCTATCTTCACTCTACTTCTACTGAGGTGAGGGGGTGGTGTCATCTCCATTGTACAGATGGGGAATTGAGGCACAGACAGATTAAAATCAAAAATATCCTGTATCTGTGTGCCCAATCTGAAACACGTAGGAGCTGATTTCTTTCATAGATTCCAAAGCAAGAAGGGATCACTGTGATCATCTAGTCTGATCTCCTGTATAACACAGGCCAGAGAACTGCCCCTAAAATTATACCTGTTTTAACTAAATCTCGATTTTAAAATTTTCAGTGATGGAGAATCCGCAAGCTTTGGTAAATTGTTCCAATGATTAATTATCCTCAGAGTACTTAGTATTATACAGCACTTTATACGTTCAAAGCACAACCTCCACTGACTTCATTTGCAGTTGTGAATGCTCAGCACTTCTGTAAATCAGACCCCAGGGTATAAAATTGGGCACCCAGAAAATGAGGCACACACAGTTAGTGTTCATCTGTGGAAAGTGGTTTAAACATACATACCCACTATCACATAGCAACAGAGGCAGGGATAGAATCCAGTTCTCCAGGGCAGCTTTCAACTCCCTTAACCATGAGACTGTCCTTTCTCTTTCTGTAAACTCCTGCCTCATTCTCTACACAGTGTCTAACACCTGTAGCAACTGAGGCAGGGGTCCTACAAACAGCCTCCAGTCCTTCACTACGCTCAGTTCATCCCCAGAACAGGTCAATCCTGTGCACTTAATGAAGCAAAGGATCCTGTGCAAAAAATAGTATGTGATCACATAATTAAAGAGTCTATCGTAAAGTGTATGCAAAGTTGTGGCATTTCCTTACACCTGAGTGCTTGTCTTTGTTATTTTAATGTAATATTTTTGTGTCGTTTCCAAGGCTTTTAAAAAAAATGAAAAAACCAAGCAAGTATGTCATGAGGCATCATACTGATACCCACATGGTTCATCAGCAGAGTTGGACTCTTTAGATTCACCATACAGATTACTGCTACTTGAGCTAATGCAGTAACTGGTGGCAGTAGTAGGCTGTTATCCTCTATATGGACCAGTACTAAAGTGGATGATACACTTTGCCAGTGGTTTTCACATATATTTGCTGACAGCAAAGGAATGGTGAAACTCAGAAATCTTGGGTTCGATTCCAGACTCTGGAAGGGAGCATGCTGTAGTGGGCACACACTCTTCTGCCATTATCCCCTAAATGTGACCCCTTCTGACTTCTCCCCTCCAACCTCTTTCTATCCCAACCCCACTTCTTTTTCATCCTGACTCTTTGTCTTAGTTCTGTTTTCATCTAGCCAGTCTCAGTCTCTGCTCCTCAGGCTTCTCGTCCAAGTCTCCTTGCGCAGCAAGTTCCAGCCTATTGCTATCCTACTCCTCATACCAACCTATTCCCCACACACAGGCCTGGCACTTGTCCCCTCTGCACTGAATCAGACAACTTCCTCCTTCATGCTGCCTGGGTTCTGCATGGGGTTCATTCAGAGGACAGGAGAGAGTCTCCATGCTCTCATTTCTGGTGTCTGGATCTAGCATGGCTCACAGCCACCCAGAGCTAGGTGGCTGCTAGGAAAGTCCTACTCAGCCCCAGGCTGCAACATGCTCAATACAGATGGAATCACTGGAGTTTTCAGCTGCAAAGCTAAAATTGGCCAGATTTGGGCAGATTTTCACAGAGACAGCAACAGGCACACCCCTGACACAAATGCCACTCTGTGCCAAATTTCAGGTGTCTGCTCCAAAGCATGGGGTTGCTGGAATTTCTTTTAAAATGGACACCAGAATTTTCTATCGTGGGCAAAACAATTTTTCACTTACCTCATTCTTGGAAATGGCTGAACTGTTTTAGCTGAAATAAAAAAAAATTTAAACTGTATAGGCTGAGATAGGCTGAGAACATATACCACTTATTTACAAATAGGGTAAAAATGACTGAGTCACTTAAGGTGTAACCTGAAACCAATGGGTTTGCACAGGTGTCAATGAGGGTATATGTTGAAGTCAAGGGGGTAACACAGGTGTCAATGAGGGCATTATTTGCCCTGTAAAACCTTTACTGCTGGAGATGATCCATGAGATGGAAAGCACCCAGCTTGACTATCAGAGCCTAGGGACAGTCTGTGGGCCTGGCAGTAAGGAAAATAAAATAAATAAAAATACCTGAGTGGCAAAATCTGTAGTCAAACTATGTGTTCTGGATCCCAGAGCAATGGATGAAGTGTTCTCCCAGAAAGGGAAAAGGCATCTGGATAAGCCTAGCGCAGTGGTTCCCAAACTTTAACAACCTGTGAACCCCTTTCACTAAAATGTCACGTCTCGCGAACCCCCTCCTAAAAATGAATATTTCCAGGGATTTTCTCCTTTACCTGAGTATAAATTATAAAAGCAGTAATCTTGAAAATATAAAATTTGTTTTTATGACATTCTTATTACACACTATTTATTATTATTTATCATTACAGTATTTTTATTACACTATGAAAACAGCAACACTCTTCCAAGATCTCACTTTCATAGCTTGTATCACTTTGAATAAGCCTGTTATAAGACAAGTCTCCTATGTTTCATCATGGAGTATCAAATGTGAAACAGCATGAAGGTATTTAAGACGCCAACTCAAGGAGTTCCTCCTACATAAGCATTCAGGTCTTGAGCAGTCCAAGCAAACAACACACGTTACAACAAAGCTTAAACTTGTTCTTCATAATAATTATAAAAACAATACTAGCTGCCTATTTAATTTTTAAAACAGCAAAAAATATCTACCTCCCTTTCCATTTCTTCTAAGAAGTCTTGAAGTTTAAATCTCCACAGTGTAACAGATATGCTTGCTTTGATCTGGTTAGCTCTTGGAAGTCCAGGGGCTCCAGCCTGCTGGCCCGTGTTACCTGGGGTCCCTAGGGACAGCTCTGTCCGCCATTAGGGAATTTTTTCCTGAGAACCCCCTGCAACATTGGGTTCATGAACCCCAGTTTGGGAACCACTGGCCTAGTGGAAAAGGTCTTGGAGGGAACCCCAACGATATTCTAGTGACAGCTGGTATGTTTGTAAGGGATGCTACTGTTATATTGTGTTGCCACCATTATGTTGCTGCTGTGGCTTCATAATTCTTGCTATTATCCCACATTAAAATAAGATCCTTCATAAATTCCAGCTGTTGATTAAGGACTAGACTCTTCCACTCCTTACTCACAATGAGTAGTGCCTTCCTTTAGGAGTTGTCCCCTGGAAATCAATGGGATTACTCAACACTAAGGTGCTATTCAATTAATGTCAGTGATGGAATCTAGCCCGGTGTAACTTTTCATTCCTTGGTCTTAAAAAACTTGGTCCCTGATACCCATATAATAATTCTGGTCAAATATTTAGTCTCATCATCCTTAACCCATTTACTCACCAAAGTTTTCTACAGATGTACTCACAGTAATATACTTCTTTCTTTCTTTCTGAGTGTACCCAAGGAACAAACAAACCAAACATGCTGTCAGGTACCTTTATTGCCAATTTCTTTAAAAAGGTCAGGCTAGGTCCCAAAATCAAATTGCCTCAAAAAACAACCAACATTCGCAATATCGCTGGTGTGAGTAATGTACTTGCTTTGAAAAGGAACTGGGGGAGTGAAGAGGGCTGACTGTAATTGTATAATAGGTATACAGAGTCTGCTATGTGCACTGCTGCCATAGAATGAGAATGAAGGAATCAAAAATGCTTTGCATTGTCACCGCCAGAGATCACAGTGAGAGGAACAGGACATGCCAATACAAAATGCGTTTTGCTTTTGTAGCTCTTTACAGTGATCCCTTTCAGGTTTCAAGCTCAGTACGAGTGGCCTTGAATATATATTCAGAATGTGGTCTGAAAGGCATTTGAGTTTGGTGACCAGCCCCTGAGGTATCCTCTCCAAACATTCTTACTCATCCTTTGATGCAGCTGCTGCTATGAGCATCACAAATGAGCAGTATCCAGCACAGTAGATGTGGTGGACTAGTTTCTGCTTTCGGTCAGTCATCCTGGTATAAGTTCAGAATAACTCTTCTTACCCCATCTGGAGTGTTCTGCATGCCAGCTTCTTTGCACTGTTCTAGTGGTTCAAAGCAGCCTTAAAGGTCAGTGTGGGAAGTCTTTGGCATACGACCTCTACAGTAGATCTTAAACCACTTCAGTAATGGGGGCATTTCCAGTGCGTCTTGAAGTCAAAGGGATTCCTGGCTGTCAGAACAGTCTCTGGGGGGCATCACATATAGATCAGCTTTCGGGCTGCTCTAATTTACAGTGGGCATTGGACCAACAGTCACATGGCCTCAAGCTGTTGGAGGTATGAAGGATTCTATAGTGCCCACCTTCAGCTTCAAATACAGCTGAGCATCTGACCCTCTACAGGGGATTGAAGCATGAAAAGAATGTCTGTAAATAGCTACAAAAGCAAGAAGCATTTTGTATTGGCTTGCCCTGCTCCTCTTGCTGTGATCTCTGCACATTGGCATCCTGGCCCTGATATATGCAAAACATTTTTCATTGCTTCATTCTTGCTCTGGGGCAGGGGTACACATTACACAGACATTTATAAATGTAACAATCAATAATCCCAAAATTCCATTTCAGAGCAAACATGTTACTTGCAAAGGGCACTGCTATTGGGGATATGTTTTTAGAGAAAATTCAGTTTAGGTACCCTACCTTGAAATTTTGCAAAGAATTAATACAGGCTACATGTAAGATTTGGGGGGCGTGGGAGTGGGGATTAGTGCCTTCAGGTAGAAATAGTTATAACCAGAATCTTTAAAAAATCCTTGCTGGGTAAGACAATTTGGTAGGTAAGATTAGCCTTTTTTAAGACCACGAAAGGTAGAGTCATATATTCAACAGCTTGAATTTATACAGGATTTTATTCCCGTGGATTAACTCCAGATTTAAAACAATATGCCTGACAGCAGAATCTGACCTGCTAGTTTGTAATATGATGGATTGTGTAAACCTAAAAGACAACATCAAGATGTTTTGTGGTATTTCTGTGAAAGATGTATGATGTTACCTGGATCTGTCAACTTGGCCTACAACATAAAAGGGCCATATAAAACATATGCATGATGATGTCAAGTTGCCAGTTTGGATAAAGCATCACAACAAGGAGATCCGGACAAGGCAATTAAAAATACTGCTTCTTCTGCCAAATCAAATTTCTGCCTCACGCTGGGAGGTGAGTACAAGCCAATTAAAAATATATATTTATTTAATGGTGCTTTCGCTCTCTTCCTTTTGTCATATTGCCATTTGTTATCTGGTGGGCCTGAAACATATGGAGCTGTTCTCACGGTACCATCACAGCCAGCAGCAATGTTTATTTTATTGGGCTCCCCCAAGCATCCCAGGGCACCATGCCATTTCCACAGTGAGGTCTGCTCCTTTTAAGTAGTTTACGCCATTGCTCTGTCTTCTATCTTTCCTAAATCCTAAGTTAAAGAGTATGAAATGTAAAAATGAAACAAAGTCTGGGAATTCACTGGGCCTGATTCTTTTCTCACCTACACAGGCTTTACACAAATGTAATTCCCACTGACTTCAGTGGAACTGCTCCTGATTGACTCCAAGAGTAGGGATAGCAGAATCAGGCAGTGGCATTAACATTGTACACTCGATTTTAAGGGCCAAAAAATGACTGATAAATTATGAAAAACAACCACAGCAAAATCCTCTTTTGGCCACTTTAAAGTTTTCTGCATTTCTTTCACTCCTTGTGAGTTAACTAGACCCAAGCAATACCCTTTTCAGGACTGACTACTTCAGAGTCACCTTTCTCCAGGTATTGGAATATCACAGCCTAGCCCAAATTCTATTGTCAGTTAATAGATTCCAAGGCCAGAAGGGACCATTGTGACATCTAGTCTGACCTCCTATACAACACAGGCCGTGTAATATATAATTCCTAGAACAAATCTTTTAGAAAAACATCAAATCTTAATTTAAAAAATTTCAGTAATGGAGAATCCACCACAACCCATGGTAAATGGTTCCAACAATTAATTAGCCTCGCTTTTAATCATTTATGCCTTATATCCAGTGTGAATTTGTCTAGTTTCAACTTCCAGCCATTGGATCACATTATACCTTTCTCTGCTACATTGAAGAGCCCATTATTAAATATTTGTTTCCCAGGTAGATACTTATAGACTGTGATCAAGTCACCCTTTAACCTTTTCTTTGTTAAGCTAAATAGATTGAGCTCTTTGAGTTGATTACTATAAGGCATGTTTTTTAAATCCTTTAATCATTCTCATGGCTCTTTTCTGAACCCTCTCCAATTTATCACCATTGTTCTTGAATTGTGGGCACCAGAACTGGACACAGCAGTCCAGCAGCAGTCGCATCAGTACCAAAAAGAGAGGTAAAATAACTTCTCTACTCCTACTCAAGATTCCCGTTTATGGCCACAGCATCACACTGGCAGTTCATGTTCAGTTGACCCTACTGAAGTCAATAGAATTTTGCTCCTTATCTTTACCTTAGGTTTGCGTACTATTGAAAGAGGTCACATTCTGGAGTGATTGCCCCAACGGTTACATGGGATGAGGATCCTCTCATCTCATCAATAGACAAAAGAGGGGTGAGCAGTCCACAGCAGCCTTCTCTTTTCCCCCAGATCTCATAAAGGGCAAATATCTTTGAAAAATTGGGCCCAAGCCCTGCAGAGCTTGGACCATTTGGTATAATCATGATGCCTCTGCACAACTCACAAATCACCCCTCGCCCACACACACAACAAGCCTTGAATATGTTTATCTTTTGTACTATGCTGCCATTAGATCCCCTAGCATCCTGTCCTGTATGCTTCTCCCCTGCCAGTAGATATTTGGAACTCCTGGCAGGGGAGTTAATGCTGAAAATATCGTCATTAATGTACACAGTAATTTGCAGTTTGACGTTTCTACTTTGCAAGGATAGCACGCTGTGCAGAACAGGTGCGCCCTCTCCCAAACTACTCCCACCCTCGCTGCAAGCTTCTGCAGGTAGGGAATTAATGCAACATAGCTGGTGACAAATCACTCCAGGGTGGAAGAAACTGCCATCTCTCTTTTAACTGGCCCCCAAATCCTAATTCTTTGCACTCATTCAAGCTACCTAGTGAAGAGGAGCATATAGCCCTTGTTGTTCTAGATCTGTGAAATCCTTGTGAAAACTCAAATAATCAGTCCACATGAACAAGGGTTGTTGCTGTTATCTCTAATAATGTAAACTGGTAAGCAAGCAATGTATCTCTTCACCTGCATTATCTCTTATGAGGATAACTACTCATGCATAGCAGCGGCGGAGTACTTATAACACTGGACTCATTAATTTAAAGTGGGCCTTATAGTAATCCATGTTATTCACACTGTTTTTTGTACAGCATAAGCAATTAATCTAAAGCCACACTAGATTCATGTTTTCCAAGTGAACAGTGTATTCATGTCATCTTGCCTGCTGTTAAGCAGCCTGTGCATGCATGTGCGGTTTTATAAAGGGTATGTGGTAAAAAATTTGTTTCAGTGGGTATGGCCTTTGTTCATGCTCCATGACATGTACATGTAAAGAAAAATTGCCAATTTCCTGTTAGAAACATTTTTATGGCATGTACATTCTGTCTTAAAACAAATGCAGTCATGACTTATAGCATGCACTCACTCCCCAGGGTACACCCTTACGTCAGATTGCAGAGACTCTTCCACTCCAGCACTCCCTATTGTTCCTGGTTCCACAATGGTTTGCTGCTACTGCGACCAAGCCCTCCACCCAAGTCACCTCTCAGTCCAGACCTCTTCTGCAGCTAACAAAAAACATATTAAATCTCAACTCAAAATAGCCAGCTGGGCATTAAACTCTATAGTATGTAAACACTAGCCCTTCCTAGAGATCCATGGCTGGTGTTGTCAAGGTTACGCCCCTTGCTGGGCCAGGTTACTAAGGTAAGGACAGGAACACCCTTGCCTCTCATAGCTTCACCCAGAATTAGCACCTAATAAAAGCAGTCTACCCTTTTTATCTGGCCTGCTGAGCTCTGATTGGCCTCTACCTGTTCCTGGCCCTTCTAGGTGCCAGAGGACCAACTCTCACTGGTTCTGCCTGCAGCTGATCATAGGAGGCCTCTCTGGGCAACCCCTTGAGGTCGGAACTCACTGCTCCTCCTTTCCAGCAGGGTTCCTTCTTAGGGCAGAGTGTGCCTAGGCAGTGGGGCTGGCACCAGGGGACAGGCAATGCTGTAGGCCCCATCACACTTGGTAAGAAAAAGCATATAATACATGTGCCTTGGCCTGTTTTTATCAATGACTGCCTTTTAGTAGGTTTCAGAGTAGCAGCCATGTTAGTCTGTATCCACAAAAAGAAAAGGAGGACTTGTGGCACCTTAGAGACTAACAAATTTATTTGAGCATCAGCTTTCGTGAGCTACAGCTCACTTCATGCATCTGATGAAGTGAGCTGTAACTCACGAAAGCTGATGCTCAAATAAATTTGTTAGTCTCTAAGGTGCCACAAGTCCTCCTTTTCTTTTTGCTTTTTAGTACAGAACTGACTGTCTGGAAGAGGAAGTGCACACCTGTTTTGCACACAGATCGAACTCATGAGCACATCAGAGGACTTGGATGACTGACTACTCAGTTGTAACACTGTAAACATGAAGTTTTATTCCATGCTCCAGAAACAAGCAAATGGACATGTTTACACAAATGTTGCATAACAGCGTATTGCGTATCGATGTAGGACTTTAATTCAAGCCCTAAATTATCAGGAAAAGAGAGGTAATAGCCCAAGTCTCCCCTGCAGCTATACAAAATCTTTCCCTTATAAATCTACAAATCCACATATTTCTGTTATCCATAGTGTGGAACACTCTATACAGTTAGTAAAGATTGAGGGACAGAGGAAATCTACGAGAGAGAAGACAGGCACATGAATGTTCAAAATTCACTGCATCCATCATCTTTTGAAAGAGTAATCTATAAATACAAAGTGAATTACCAGAGCACAAAGCAGTTTAGGGGAACTTATTGAACCATATTAAAAGTGACTTGAATACTAATATTGCCTATACATAACTATTTAGATCAAAAGTGTATCAGTATCATATGCACTACATTATTTCATGAAAAGTTACACTGGGTTTAAACTCTAAATTTATTTTCATATTGTATTGTATTTTATATCAATTCCATGTTACCTCTTCTTGGGCTTGATTCTATAAGGTCTTGAGCATGCTTAACTCCAAGGAAGCCAATGAGTGCAAATGCTCACCATTTCTCAAAATTTGTCTTTGAGTTTGTATATTTATCTGCATTTCTGTGTGTGTGTATTATTTGACTGCACTTGTGTGCTGTGTGTACATTATCTTCATCAAAAATGTATTCAAAATATATAAAGATATCAAAATAGTCCTCTATATGTAGTGCATAACATGAGAAACTTTAAACCATAACAATGTGAACAAGAAATAAGTAAAATAGCCGTAGTTTTTAGAACTGTGTAAGTTAGATGGATGAACTAAACCAAACTATATGTTGGCCATTTTTTAAAATCTTTTCAGTGAAAAAATAGTACGATGGAAGGAAGACAAAAATCAGAATGAATAAGGACTTTGTTTTATCCTGTCTTAGCACAAAAGAACATAGGAAATGCCACATAAGAACAGACCATTTTGGGCTGTCAAATCCAATAGCCTGACTCTGATATACTTGATATTGCTTCAGAGGAAAACCTCCCACTCTTCTCCATTGTTTAATTCTGTGCCATAAAAGGTAAAGGAACTGCTTTTTTACTCCAGATAGTAAACAGTTTATGCCCTCAAGCACATGGATTTTTAACCTTGCTAGTGTGACTCCAAATATTATTTCTCTTCATACAAATGCCTAACCCCTTTTAAGCTTGCTAAACTATTAGTGAATTTCACAGATTAAATAACTATATATATATAACTAAATCCATGCAGTGATCAGATAGATAAAAGGCTCTATGGCAAAGCCATCAGTTCTTTTTAAGGTTAAAACCTTCTGAAATATTGAGGGTAAGATGAAAATAGTTTATTTCCAGACTGACAACTCTAAATAGACAATGTACTCCGTGTATCATATAAATTAATCTAAACTGAGTTCTAAAGAAATCATGGGAAACTTAACTGCATTATATAAAGATCAATCGTATACCATTAAAATGGCTCCATTGGATAGACAAAAGCATCTAATGCTATTTAGAGTTCCTACTGATTATGTATTTTTTAGTAATCTAAACAATCAATTATTTAGTACTCAAGTTGACATCAATGAAGTAGTTTCAAAACTCTGAGTTAAATGAGGGCTAACAGACATTAAAAGGGATGACACAATGTCTCCTGATACACTATAAAAGCTGAAATAAAACTACTGATATACCAATATGGTTATGGGGTGTCAGAACAGGACTATAATTACTCTAATAGCATCTTAACAGCTGCAAAGAAAACGCTTAGCTTTAAGGTAACTACAAAAATGAAGCACAGATTGCCCCCGTACAATAGTAAAACAAAATAAGCTGCCACTTTTCCGAGATGCTCTCATTTGCTGGTATATACATTAATGAAATGCTCTGAAGGGATAGAGTTCATTACCACAAATGTTGCACAGAGCTGTCAGATCATCTTTCAGTTAATGACAGCAAGTTTATCGGCTATTTCCATAGTTTGTTGAGCAACATACTTGTAAACGAAAATCTGTTGCCCTAAACTAAATGGATCACAAGTATAATTGAGGAACTTAGTATTTATTGCTGAATGCAGTTTCATACATCCAAGGAAACTTCCCCAACAACTGTGGCTAAAGGGTCTATGTTTTCTTGTTAAATACTTGCTGCTCCTGGTTTTCAAGGTTTAAAAGTTTGCTGAATAATTAACTGGGTTAAAATTTGGCAAATATGCCCTCATTCTGAAATCTGATACATGTGGGTGGACCCCAGTAAAGTCTGACAATACACAGATCTCAATTACAATTTTTAGGACTGTGCTCCACATTGGAGGATTACAAAGATATTTTGTGCCCAATACCTCCTGGAGTAGAGCACATTATCTTTGTTTCACTCAACTGCAAGTTGCAGCACGTATTCTTCTCTGCACCTGGACAAGTTTGTTGACCACTGCGGAGAGGAAACAGAGACATGGACCTGCTCCCTCACTATCCTTTCCTGCTCACTTCCAAGGGGCTAGTTCCACTTTGGGTGCTAAATTCTCATGCTCAAGAAAATACAAGACTGCTTGGCCAATGCACTGGAGTGCCGGGGGAGGGGCGGACGTGCTCCTTGTTCCTCTATCCCTTCTTGAGCAACTCCCTTGACCCTAGTTCTCAGAACCCTCTCTAAGCAAAAGTGTGATTCCACAGCACAGAAACAGGTAACCTGACCAAAATCAGATCTGCACTAAATTTGCTAGTTTCCCTTGTGGTTAGGGGAAGTGGGAGCATACTCTGGAAAGTGACCTAGCCACACTCCCTCCACAAATCTGTAAATTCCACAGGGTTTCTGTGGGGTTTACTGAGAAGGGGAGAAATTCTGCAGACTTAGATCAGGTCTACACTTAAAATGCTGCATCAGCACAGCTGCACCCATGCAGCTGTAGTGCTTAGGCTACGAAGTGCCTACACCGACTGTCAAGGTTCCTCCCCCACTCTGAACTCTAGGGTACAGATGTGGGGACCTGCATGAAAAACCTCCTAAGCTTATCTTTACCAGCTTAGGTCAAAACTTCCCCAAGGTACAAAGTATTCCACCCGTGGTCCTTGGAATGGCCGCTACCACCACCAAACTAATACTGGTTACTGGGGAAGAGCTGTTTGGACGCGTCTTTCCCCCCAAAATACTTCCCAAAACCCTGCACCCCACTTCCTGGAGAAGGTTTGGTAAAAAGCCTCACCAATTTACCTAGGTGACTACAGACCCAGACCCTTGGATCTTAAGAACAATGAACAATCCTCCCAACACTTGCACCCCCCCTTTCCTGGGAAATGTTGGATAAAAAGCCTCACCAATTTGCATAGGTGACCACAGACCCAAACCCTTGGATCTGAGAACAATGAAAAAACATTCAGTTTTTTACAAGAAGACTTTTAATAGAAAATAGAAGTAAATAGAAATGAAGAAATCCCCCCTGTAAAATCAGGATGGTAGATATCTTACAGGGTAATTAGATTAGAAAACATAGAGAACCCCTCTAGGCAAAACCTTAAGTTACAAAAAAAGGTACACAGACAGAAATAGTTATTCTATTCAGCACAATTCTTTTCTCAGCCATTTAAAGAAATCATAATCTAACACATACCTAGCTAGATTACTTACTAAAAGTTCTAAGACTCCATTCCTGTTCTGTCCCTGGCAAAAGCAGCATACAGACAGACCCAGACCCTTTGTTTCTCTCCCTCCTCCCAGCTTTTGAAAGTATCTTGTCTCCTCATTGGTCATTTTGGTCAGGTGCCAGCGAGGTTACCTTTAGCTTCTTAACCCTTTACAGGTGAGAGGAGCTTTCCCCTGGCCAGGAGGGATTTCAAAGGGGTTTACCCTTCCCTTTATATTTATGACACGCCCCCCAAATCTCAGCTAGGGTGAAACACTGGCTGGGATTTCTTCCTGGAGCTCTAGGAAAAACAGAGTTAATAAGACACATGCATCTCTAAATATACTACCAAGTACATAAAGACTAACAATATTTTCCACATCTCAAGGACGATTTTAACCAGTTGACTCTGGGAAACTTTCACGGGAGAGTGCATCGGCCACTTTGTTAGAAGCTCCTGAGATGTGTTGGATGTCGAAATCAAAATCTTGGAGAGCTAAACTCCACCGAAGAAGTTTTTTGTTAGTTTCCTTGACGGTGTGAAGCCACTTCAGTGCAGCATGGTCGGTTTGCAGGTGGAAACGCCGTCCCCAAACATATGGGCGTAGCTTTTCCAGAGCGTAGACAATGGCATAACATTCTTTTTCAGTGACTGACCAGTTGCTTTCCCTCTCAGACAGTTTTTTGCTGAGAAACACTACAGGGTGGAATTCTTGATCAGATCCTTTCTGCATTAAAACTGCTCCCACACCACGCTCGGATGCATCTGTGGTTACTAGGAACGGTTTGTCAAAGTCTGGGGCCCTTAGTACAGGGTCAGACATGAGTGTCGCTTTAAGCTTGTTAAAGGCCTTCTGACACTTTCCGGTCCACTGAACAGCATTTGGCTGTTTCTTTTTGGTTAGGTCTGTCAGTGGGGCAGCGATTTGGCTGTAGTGCGGTACAAATCGTCTGTAATAACCGGCCAAGCCTAAGAAGGATTGAACCTGTTTCTTTGACTTTGGGACAGGCCACTTTTGGATAGCATCCACTTTGGCCTGTAGGGGGCTGATAGTTCCTTGACCCACCTGGTGTCCAAGGTAAGTCACTCTGTTTAGGCCTATTTGACACTTCTTAGCCTTAACAGTTAGTCCTGCCTCCCTTATGCGCTCAAGGACTTTTTGTAGATGTTCCAGGTGGTCTGCCCAGGAATCCGAAAATATGGCCACGTCGTCAAGGTAGGCGACTGCATATTCTCCTAATCCCGCTAGGAGACCATCTACAAGTCTTTGGAAAGTGGCGGGTGCATTTCGCAGCCCGAAAGGGAGTACATTAAATTCATACAGCCCGAGATGTGTGATGAAGGCTGACCTTTCCTTGGCAGATTCATCTAGCGGTACCTGCCAGTACCCCTTTGTTAAGTCCAAGGTAGAGATGAACTGGGCCCGTCCCAGTTTCTCTAACAGTTCATCTGTGCGTGGCATTGGATAGTTGTCTGGGCGAGTTACAGCATTTAGCTTACGGTAGTCCACGCAAAAACGTATTTCCCCATCTGGTTTGGGAACTAGAACCACTGGAGATGCCCATGCACTTTCAGAGGGGCGGATTTCACCCATCTGTAACATATCCTGGATCTCCCGTTCTATAGCAGTTTTAGCTTGAGGAGACACCCGGTAAGGTTGGACCCTAATTGGGTGAGCATTACCTGTGTCAATGGAGTGGTATGCCCGTTCAGTCAGTCCTGGGGTGGCTGAGAACGTTGGCGCGTAGCTAGTGCACAGCTCCTGGATCTGCTGTCGCTGCATACGCCCAAGGGTCATGGAGAGGTTCACCTCTTCCACACCACCAGCACATTTCCCTTCGTAGTAGACACCTTCAGGCCACTCAGCATCATCTTCTCCCTGGGCTGTAAACTGACAAACCTTTAATTCTCTGGAATAAAAGGGCTTTAGAGAATTAATATGGTACACCTTAGGCTTTCGGTTGGAGGTGGGGAATGCTATGAGATAATTAACAGCTCCCAGGCGCTCCTGGACCATGAATGGCCCTTCCCATGATGCTTCCATTTTATGGGCCTGGAGCGCCCTTAAGACCATGACCTGGTCTCCTACTTTGAAGGAACGCTCTCTGGCATGTTTATCATACCAGGCTTTTTGCTCTTTTTGAGCATCCTGTAAGTTTTCTTTAGCAAGGGCTAAAGAGGTTCGGAGGGTGTTTTGTAGGTTGGTTACAAAGTCCAGAATGTTAGTTCCTGGAGAAGGTGTAAATCCCTCCCATTGCTGCTTCACCAACTGCAATGGCCCCTTAACCCCACGGCCATATACAAGTTCAAATGGGGAAAACCCTAAACTGGGATGTGGTACAGCTCTGTAGGCAAAGAGCAACTGCTGCAACACTAGGTCCCAATCGTTGGAGTGCTCATTTACGAATTTACGTATCATGGCCCCCAAAGTTCCATTAAACTTCTCCACCATGCCATTTGTTTGATGGTGGTAAGGAGTGGCAACCAAGTGATTTACCCCATGAGCTTCCCAAAGGTTTTTCATAGTTCCTGCCAGGAAATTAGTCCCTGCATCTGTGAGGATGTCGGAGGGCCAACCTACCCTGGCAAAAATGTCTGCTAGTGCCTGGCATACACTTTTAGCCCTGGTGTTGCTTAGAGCTACTGCTTCCGGCCATCGGGTGGCAAAATCCATGAAAGTCAGTATGTACTGCTTTCCTCTGGGTGTCTTTTTCGGAAAAGGACCCAGAATATCCACAGCTACTCGCTGAAATGGAACTTCAATGATGGGGAGTGGTTGTAGAGGGGCTTTGACCTGGTCTTGGGGTTTTCCCACTCTTTGGCACACCTCACAAGACTGGACATAGGTAGAAACATCCTTGCCCATTCACTCCCAGTGGAATGACCCCCCCAAACGGTCTTTGGTCCTGTTCACCCCAGCATGGCCACTAGGGTGATCGTGGGCTAAGCTCAAGAGCTTGGCCCGGTATTTAGTTGGAACTACCAACTGTCTCTGAGGATGCCAGTCTTCCTGGTGTCCACCAGAAAGAGTTTCCTTGTATAAAAGTCCTCTTTCTACAACAAACCTGGATCGATTAGAAGAGCTGAGAGGCGGTGGGTTGCTCCGTGCCGCCGTCCAAGCTCTCTGGAGGCTTTCATCTGCTTCCTGTTCGGTCTGGAACTGTTCCCTTGATGCTGGGGACATCAGTTCCTCATTGGATTGTGGACCTAGGCTTGGTCCCTCTGGAAGCGATATAGGGGATGGAGCTGTTTCTGTTGACTGTGAACTGGTCTCCGCTGGTGCACTATGTTGGGATTCAGGCTCCGGCTGAGCCTCTTGTGTAGGGTTATCGGCTGCTGCCAGTTCAGGTTCGGTGGGGCCCTCTGGTGTTGAGGTTGCAAGTACTGGATTCAGTGCTGGCACGGGGTCTGGTGTTGGTTGTTCGGCTGGTTCCGGTTCTGGGACTGGTTCCGTCTGGGTCTCTGGGACTGGATCCACTACTGCTGTTGCAGACATTGGCCTGGGGTCCGGGTCCATCACCTCTGACTGGGTCCTGATAGAAGTTTCCGGAACAGAGCTAGGCCTCACGGCTTGTTTAGCCTGGCTGCGGGTGACCATTCCCACCCTCTTGGCCTGCTTCACATGATTGGCCAAGTCTTCCCCCAACAGCATGGGGATGGGATAATCATCATAGACTGCAAAAGTCCACATTCCTGACCAGCCCTTGTACTGGACAGGCAACTTGGCTGTAGGCAAATTGAAAGAGTTGGACTTGAAGGGTTGAATCGTCACTTGGATCTCTGGGTTGATTAAATTGGGGTCCACTAAGGAAGCATGGATAGCTGACACTTGTGCTCCGGTGTCCCTCCACGCGGTGACCTTCTTCCCGCCCACACTCACAGTTTCCCTCCGCTCCAAGGGTATCTGGGAGGTATCTGGGCCTGTGGACCTCTGGTGTGATTCCGGTGCAATGAACTGTAATCTGTTGGGGTTCTTGGGGCAGTTGGCCTTTACATGCCCCAGCTCGTTACATTTAAAACATCGTCCAGCTGACGGGTCACTGGGGCGAGGAGGGTTGCTGGAGAACGGGGTGGCAGGACGATAAGGGGTCTGGAGGGTTCTTTGGGAGGTAGGTGGGGCCTTGGGCGGCCCCCGGTAATAGGGTGTGGTCTGGGGTGGTCCCTTCTGGTCTCCGCTCCAACTGCGACCAGTTTTCTTCTTCTCTGCCACCTCCACCCATCTGGCTCCAATCTGTCCTGCCTCGATTACAGTTTTGGGTTTCCCATCTAGGATGTATCTTTCTATTTCCTCAGGAACACCCTCTAAGAATTGTTCCATTTGCATTAGGAAGGGCAAATTTACTGGAGATTCAACACTTGCTCCTGATATCCAGGCATCCCAATGTTTCACAATGTGGTAGGCATGTCGGGTAAATGACATGTCTGGTTTCCACCTTAGGGCTCTGAACCTCCGACGAGACTGCTCGGGTGTTATCCCCATTCTGACTCTCGCCTTGGATTTAAACAGTTCATACTTGTTCATGTGTTCTTTAGGCATTTCAGCTGCCACCTCAGCTAAGGGTCCACTGAGCTGCGGCCTCAGCTCTACCATGTATTGGTCAGTAGAGATGTTGTACCCAAGGCAGGCCCTTTCGAAGTTTTCTAGGAAGGCCTCAGTATCATCGCCTGCCTTGTAGGTGGGGAACTTTCTGGGATGGGAAGTGGTACTTGGAGAAGGATTACTAGGGTTTGTTGGGATATTCTGCTGAGCCTTTATCTTCTCCATCTCCTCCACATACTTCCTCTCTTTTTCCTTCTCCTCCAGTTCTTTGTCCCTCGCTTCCATAGCTCTCCTGTGAGCAGCCGCTTGGTGTTGTTCTGCTTCTCTCGCTGCCTCCCTTTCTTGTTCCTTCTTCAGCCGCATGAGTTCTATCTGTCTTTCATGTTCCCTTTGTCTTTCCTCAGCCTGAAATTTGGCTAATTCGAGCTGTAGTCGAGCCGCGGATTTTGCCATTCTAACCTCTCTGTTTTTAACTAACTTTACACCCGAGGTTTAGAAATAAACAAACAAAACTTGGCTGTAAAATTTTGCTGTGCTGGAATAGAATACCTATTCTCTGATAGTGATTGTCAGCCTACAGAAAAAGACAATTCCCTTGTCTCTGCTCTGGGCCCAAATTAAAGCAAAAAACCTCCAACTACTTGGAAACCTGCTTACCCAGCCCAAAGAAAAAAAAATTCCCTTTCAAACCTGTGCTCCTTGTAAAACAAAAAAAATCAAAATCCTAAAAAAAAACACCCTGCCACTTTTGTCTCCAGGCAAATGGGTAGAGCACACACCCCCTATTTACTTTTAGGAAGGAAAAAAAAAAACCTCTGGGTTGGAAGACTGTGAATTTCCCTGCAGGAGTTAAGTACCCTGCCTCCAGGCAAAGAAAACCTGCAATTCACAAGATAATCCCCTTTTGTCTCTGCTTGTTTTTCTCTGCTTTGTGGCCAATCTGCTTTCAGTTTCAACTGCTTTCCAAAGGAAAAAAAAATTCCTTTTTAAAATCTGTATTTCTAGTTCAAAAAATCTCAACTGGATCTCAAAATGATTTCAGGTTAATCCCACCACTATGCCACCATGTCAAGGTTCCTCCCCCACTCTGAACTCTAGGGTACAGATGTGGGGACCTGCATGAAAAACCTCCTAAGCTTATCTTTACCAGCTTAGGTCAAAACTTCCCCAAGGTACAAAGTATTCCACCCGTGGTCCTTGGAATGGCCGCTACCACCACCAAACTAATACTGGTTACTGGGGAAGAGCTGTTTGGACGCGTCTTTCCCCCCAAAATACTTCCCAAAACCCTGCACCCCACTTCCTGGAGAAGGTTTGGTAAAAAGCCTCACCAATTTACCTAGGTGACTACAGACCCAGACCCTTGGATCTTAAGAACAATGAACAATCCTCCCAACACTTGCACCCCCCCTTTCCTGGGAAATGTTGGATAAAAAGCCTCACCAATTTGCATAGGTGACCACAGACCCAAACCCTTGGATCTGAGAACAATGAAAAAACATTCAGTTTTTTACAAGAAGACTTTTAATAGAAAATAGAAGTAAATAGAAATGAAGAAATCCCCCCTGTAAAATCAGGATGGTAGATATCTTACAGGGTAATTAGATTAGAAAACATAGAGAACCCCTCTAGGCAAAACCTTAAGTTACAAAAAAAGGTACACAGACAGAAATAGTTATTCTATTCAGCACAATTCTTTTCTCAGCCATTTAAAGAAATCATAATCTAACACATACCTAGCTAGATTACTTACTAAAAGTTCTAAGACTCCATTCCTGTTCTGTCCCTGGCAAAAGCAGCATACAGACAGACCCAGACCCTTTGTTTCTCTCCCTCCTCCCAGCTTTTGAAAGTATCTTGTCCCCTCATTGGTCATTTTGGTCAGGTGCCAGCGAGGTTACCTTTAGCTTCTTAACCCTTTACAGGTGAGAGGAGCTTTCCCCTGGCCAGGAGGGATTTCAAAGGGGTTTACCCTTCCCTTTATATTTATGACACCGACAAAAGAGCTTCTCCCATTGGCTTCGTTAATCCACCTCCCTGAGAGGCGGTAGTTATGTTGATGAGAGAAGCTCTCCCATCAATGCAGTGCTGCCTAGAAGTGGGTTATGGTCAGTCTAACTGTGCTGCTTATGGGTGTGGATTTTTCACACCTTGAGTGACCTAGTTATATAGATATAGGTCTGCAGTGGATTCCCTCCCCTTTTCCATGCCTCCTAAACCAAATCTTGATTTCAGCTCCCCTCTACTTAAAGGGGAGAATGGGACCCTTAGAAAGAAAAGTGTCATTATCTTAAACTAATAGGGAAGGACAATATATCCATTTCCAGCAACTGGAAAATGTTGTTGGTCTGAAAGCTCAGGGAGAGCAGATAAGGAAAATGCAGCAATGAATTCCACCATTTTATCTATTTACAGTATTTTTAATCTGAGAGCATGTTACAAGTAAAAAATAAGACAAAATTAAATGTTTTGCTATTTATCTGTGATGGCTGCAGTACTAAAATATGTGCAATTCTACTCTAAACTGAAAATCAGGACTCATATCTGAAATAATATTTACATACTCCATGTGATTAAGTCTCTGGACGTTACTTTCTTCTGCCATTTGTCTCCTCAAGATGTCACTTCTTTCCACAATTCAAAGCTCTATCTTTGTCCTAGAATTCTTTTAATCAAATTCGGAGTTCTACCAGAAGAAACATTTCAGGAGATATAGTATAGGGATGCCTATTATAAAGGTTGCAGACAATCCTGATTGTGGCATTTCCTAACTTTTGAGTGTTTGACTTTGCATCATAGAATATCAGGGATGGAAGGGACCTCAGGAAGTCATCTAGTCCAACCCCCTGCTCAAAGCAGGACCAATCCCCAACTAAATCATCCCAGCCAGGGCTTTCTCAAGCCTGACCTTAAAAACTTATAAGGAAGGAGATTCCACCACCTCCCTAGGTAACGCATTCCAGTGTTTCACCACCCTCCTAGTGAAAAAGTTTTTCCTAATATCCAACCTAAACCTACCCCGCTGCAACTTGAGACCATTACTCCTCGTTCTGTCATCTGCTACCACTGAGAACAGTCTAGATCCATCCTCTTTGGAACCCCCTTTCAGGTAGTTGAAAGCAGCTATCAAATCCCCCCTCATTCTTCTCTTCCGCAGACTAAACAATCCCAGTTCCCTCAGCCTCTCCTCATAAGTCATATGTTCCAGTCCCCTAATCATTTTTGTTGTCCTCCGCTGGACTCTTTCCTATTTTTAGACACTCATCCTTGGAGTGTGGGGCCCAAAACTGGACACAGTACTCCAGATGAGGCATCACCAGTGTCGAATATAGGGGAACGATCATGTCCCTCGATCTGCTGGCTAGGCCCCTACTTATACATCCCAAAATGCCATTGGCCTTCTTGGCAACAAGGGCACACTGCTGACTCATATCCAGCTTCTCGTCCACTGTCACCCTTAGGTCCTTTTCTGCAGAACTGCTGCCTAGCCTTTCGGTCCCTAGTCTGTTACGGTGCATGGGATTCTTCCGTCCTAAGTGCAGGACCCTGCACTTATCCTTGTTGAACCTCATCAGATTTCTTTTGGCCCAATCCTCCAATTTGTCTAGGGCCCTCTGTATCCTATCCCTACCCTCCAGTGTATCTACCTCTCCTCCCAGTTTAGTGTCATCTGCAAACTTGCTGAGGGTGCAATCCACACCATCCTCCAGATCATTAATGAAGATATTGAACAAAATCCTTAACAATGTTCTTTTAATATAGCTATGTGTGTGTAATATAGCTTACCTGTACATAGCATAATAATTGAGGATTAGTTTTTGGTTACTAGGATACACACCAGTCAAGGAAGTCAACTGAGATATTAATCTCACAGATACCAGGATTTTTTCGAGGCATGTTGCCTGCCTGGAGCCAGCACTCGAGACATTATGGAAACGTTGCTGAGATTCATGGGCCCCTTTGACTACTACCCCATGCTGCTCATCCATGTAGACACTAATGATACTGCCAGGTCTGACCCTAAGCAGATCACCTGTGATTACAGGGCTCCAGGAGCAAAGATGAAGGGGTTAGGGATGCAGGTGTTCTCATCCATCCTCCTGGTTAAAGATAAGGGCCCAGGAGGGATACACACATCCTGGAGATGAATGCATGGCTACGCAGATGTCAACAGGAGGGTGCAGACTTCCTTGATCATTGGATGCTTTTCTGAGGACAACTGGGAAGAGACGTGGTCAATCTGACCAAGAAGAGGAAGAGCATCTTTGCACACAGACCTAGCAATCTAGATTAGGTTCAAAGGCGGCAGATGACAAAAGCCCACTAGCAGGTATAAAAAAGGTGACCTTATCTGAGGGCTACGTGTGTTGGGGGGCGGAGGAAAGGGTTGGAAATTACAAGAGTGCCATAGGAACAAGAAGAGGGATAAGACTGGGGGAATCTGGAATCTGCTGAGCATGTTAGATGTCTTTACACAGTGCAAGGAGTATAGGAAATAAACAAGAAGAACTGGAAGTATTAGTAAATAACCTAAACTATGACTTAATGGGCACTACAGAGACTTGGTGGGATAAATCTAACGACTGGAACACTGGTATGAGAATACAGCTTGTTCAGGAAGGACAGGCAGAGACAAAAAGGAGGGAAGTTTTGCATTATACATCAAGAATATATCTATACACTTGTTCTGAGGTCCAGGAGAAGGTGAAAGGCAGATCAGATGAAAGTCTCTGGACAAAGATAAAAAGAAATGAGGGGAAATGAGGGTAATGTCATGTTAAGGCTCTGCTACAGACCACCAAATCAGGAGATGGAGAAGGCATTTCTAAAACAACAGAAATATCCAAAACACAAGACCTGGTAGTAACTGGGGACTTTTTTACTGTCTTTACTGTATTACTTGGTAAAGTAATAAGGCAAAACACGTGTCCAATAAATGCTTGAAATGTATTGGGGCCAACTTTTTGTTTCAGAAGGTGGAGGAAGTAACCGGGGCACAGCCATTTTAATTCTGATTCTGCGTTGCAGGAAAATTGGTAGTGAAGGCAATTTGCATGAAAGTGATCATGAAAGGACATATTCCATGATTCTAAGGCAGGGGTGGGCAAACTATGGCCCAGGAGCCACATCTGTCCATCCAGACATTTTAATTCAACCCTCGAGCTCCTGCCAGGAAGCGGGGTCCGGGGCTTGTCCCGCTCCACATTGCTCCCAGAAGCAGCGGCATGTCCTCTCTCTGGCTCCTACACATAGAAGCAGCCAGGGGGCTCTGCACGCTGCCCCTTCCCCAAGTGCTGCCCAAGAAGTGGAACTGCAGCCAATGGGAGCTGCAGGGGCGGCGCCTGTGGACAAGACAGTGCGCAGAGCCGCCTGGCCGCACCTCCACGTAGGAGCCAGAGGGGGGACATGCCGCTGTTTCTGGGAGCGGCTTGAGGTAAGCGCTGCCCAGAGCCTGCCCCCTGACCCTCTTCCATGCCCCATCCCTGATCCCCCTCCTGCCCTCTGAACCCCTCGGTCCCAGCCAGGAGCACCCTCCTGCACTCCCAACCCCTCATCCCCAGCCCCACCCCAGAGCCCGCATCCCCAGCCCCCAATTTTGTGAGCATTCATGGCCCGCCATACAATTTCCATACTCAGATGTGGCCCTCCCAAAAAGTTTGCCCACCCCTGTTCTAAGGAATGGAAGGAGAGAAGCAATGGACTTCAAAAAAGTAGATTTTTAAAAACTGTGAGCAACTACGGGCAGAGCTCTTCTTGACCTGCTGCTCACAAACCGGGAAGAATTAGTAGAGGAAGCAAAAGTAGATGGGAACCTGGGAGGCAGTAACCATGAGATGGTCGAGTTCAGGATCCTGACACAAGGAAGAAAGGAGAACAGCAGAATACAGACCCTGGACTTCAGAAAAGCAGACTTTGACTCCCTCAGGGAACTGATGGGCAGGATCCCCTGGGAGAATAACATGAAGGGGAAAGGAATCCAGGAGAGCTGGCTGTATTTTAAAGAATCCTTATTGAGGTTACAGGGACAAACCATCCCGATGTGTAGAAAGAATAGTAAATATGGTAGGCAACCAGCTTGGCTTCACAGTGAAATCCTTTCTGATCTTAAACACAAAAAGAAGCTTACAAGAAGTGGAAGATTGGACAAATGACCAGGGAAGAGTATAAAAATATTGCTCAGGAATGCAAGAGTGAAATCAGGAAGGCCAAATCACACCTGGAGTTGCAGCTAGCAAGAGATGTTAAGAGTAACAAGAAGGGTTTCTTCAGGTATGTTAGCAACAAGAAGGAAGTCAAGGAAAGTGTGGGCCCCTTACTGAATGAGGGAGGCAACCTAGTGACAGAGGATGTGGAAAAAGCTAACGTACTCAATGCTTTTTTTGCCTCTGCCTTCATGAACAAGGTCAGCTCCCAGACTACTGCACTGGGCAGCACAGCACGGGGAGGAGGTGACCAGCCCTCTGTGGAGAAAGAAGTGGTTCGGGACTATATAGAAAAGCTGGACAAACACAAGTCCACGGGGCCGGATGCGCTGCATCCGAGAGTGCTAAAGGAGTTGGCAGATGTGACTGCAGAGCCATTGGCCATTATCTTTGAAAACTCATGGCGATCGGGGGAGGTCCCGGACGACTGGAAAAAGGCTAATGTAGTGCCCATCTTTAAAAAAGGAAAGGAGGAGGATCCTGGGAACTACAGGCCAGTCAGCCTCACCTCAGTCCCTGGAAAAATCCTGGAGCAGGTCCTCAAGAAAACAATTCTGAAGCACTTAGAGGAGACGAAAGTGATCAGGAACAGTCAGCAAGGATTCACCAAGGGCAAGTCATGCCTGACTAATCTAATTGCCTTCTATGACGAGATGACTGGCTCTGTGGATGAGGGCAAAGCAGTGGATGTGTTATTCCTTGACTTTAGCAAAGCTTTTGACATGGTCTCTCACAGTATTCTTGCCAGCAAGTTAAAGAAGTATGGGCTGGATGAATGGACTATAAGGTGGATAGAAAGCTGGCTAGATTGTCGGGCTCAACGGGTAGTGATCAATGGCTCCATGTCTAGTTGGCAGCCGGTATCAAGAGGAGTGCCCCAAGGGTCGGTCCTGGGGCCGGTTTTGTTCATTATCTTCATTAGTGATCTGGCGGATGGTGTGGATTGCACCCTCAGCAAGTTTGCAGGTGACACTAAACTGGGAGGGTAGGGATAGCATACAGGGGGACCTAGACGAATTAGATGATTGGGCCAAAAGAAATTGGATGAGGTTCAACAAGGACAAGTGCAGAGTCCTGCACTTATAACGGAAGAATCCCATGCACCGTTACAGACTAGGGACCGAAAGGCTAGGCAGCAGTTCTGCAGAAAAGGACCTAAGGGTGAGAGTGGACGAGAAGCTGGATATGAGTCAACAGTGTGCCCTTGTTGCCAAGAAGGCCAATGGCATTTTGGGATGTATAAGTAGGGGCATTGCCAGCAGAGCGAGGGACGTGATCGTTTCCCTCTATTTGACATTGGTGATGCCTCATCTGGAGTACTGTGTCCAGTTTTGGGCCCCACACTCCAAGAAGGATGTGGAAAAATTGGAAAACGTCCAGCGGAGGACAACAAAAATGATTAGGGAACTGGAACACATGACTTATGAGGAGAGGCTGAGGGAACTGGGAATGTTTAGTCTGCAGAAGAGAAGAATGAGGGGGGATTTGATAGCTGCTTTCAACTACCTGAAAGGAGGTTCCAAAAAGGATGGATCTCGACTGTTCTCAGTGGCAGCAGATAAGAGAACAAGGAGTAATGGTCTCAAGTTGCAATGGGGTAGGTTTAGGTTGGATATTAGGAAAAACTTTTTCACTAGGAGGGTGGTGAAAATCTGGAATGCGTTACCTAGGGAGGTGGTGGAATCTCCTTCCTCTGAGGTTTTCAAGATCAGGCTTGACAAAGTCCTGGATGGGATGATTTAGTTGGAGATTGGTCCTGCTTTGAGCAGGGGGTTGGACTAGATGACCTCCTGAGGTCCCTTCCCGCCCTGATATTCTAGGATTCTATGAACTCATGGGGGATAGGTGAGGTCCCAGAGGACTCAAGAAAGTCAAACAGTACTTATCTTTAAAAAGGGGAACAAAGAGGACCCAGAGAATTATGGACCAGTCAGCCTAACTTCCATACCTGGAAAGATACCGGAACAAATTATTAATTAATTTGAAACCACCTATAGGATAAAGGGGTGATAAACAATAGCCTATATGGATTTGTAAAGAACAAATCTTACCAAACAAACCTAATTTCCCTTTTTGACAGGGTTACTGGCCCACCGGATAGGAGGGCCGTAGACGTGATTTATCTTGATTTTTTTTTTAGAAAGGCTTTTGACATAGTTCCACATGACACTTTCATAAGCACACTAGGGAAATGTGATGTAGATGAAATTACTATAAGGTGGATGCAAAAGTTGTTAAAGGACTGTACTCAGAATAATCATCAATGGTTCACTATCAAACTGGTGGGGGGGAGGCATGTAGTGGAGTTCCACAGAGGTCAGTCTTGTATCCAGTACTATTCAATATTAATGACTTGGAGTGTGGGATGGAGAGTATGCTTATAAAATTTGTGGGTCACACCAAGCTGGGAGGCGTTGCAAGCACTTTAGAAGGTAGGATTAGAATCCAAAATAATCATGACAAATTGAAGAACTGGTCTGAAAACAATGTGATTAAATTCAACAGAGACAAGTGCAATGTACTACACACTAAGGAACAAAAAAGTCAAATGCACAATAGAAAATGGGGAATAACTAACTAGGCAGTATTGTTGCGAAAAGGATGTGAAGCTATAGCAGATCACACTGAATGAGAGTCAACAATGTAATGCAGTTGTAAAAAAAATTAATATTCTGGGGTGTATTAACAGTGTCACATGTAAGACACAGGAATCATAGAATATCAGGGTTGGAAGGGACCTCAGGAGGTCATCTAGTCCAACCCCCTGCTCAAAGCAGGACCAATCCCCAATTAAATCATCCCAGCCAGGGCTTTGTCAAGCCTGACCTTAAAAACTTCTAAGGAAGGAGATTCCACCACCTCCCTAGGTAACGCATTCCAGTGTTTCACCACCCTCCTAGTGAAAAAGTTTTTCCTAATATCCAACCTACACCTCCCCCACTGCAACTTGAGACTATTACTCCTTGTCCTGTCCTCTTCTACCACTGAGAATAGTCTAGAACCATCCTCTCTGGAACCCCCTTTCAGGTAGTTGAAAGCAGCTATCAAATCCCCCCCCATTCTTCTCTTCTGCAGACGAAACAATCCCAGTTCCCTCAGCCTCTCCTCATAAGTCATGTGTTCCAGACCCCTAATCATTTTTGTTGCCCTTCGCTGGACTCTCCAATTTATCCACATCCTTCTTGTAGTGTGGGGCCCAAAACTGGACACAGTACTCCAGATGAGGCCTCACCAATGTCGAATAGAGAGGGACGATCACGTCCCTCGATCTGCTCGCTATGCCCCTACTTATACATCCCAAAATGCCATTGGCCTTCTTGGCAACAAGGGCACACTGCTGACTCATATCCAGCTTCTCGTCCACTGTCACCCCTAGGTCCTTTTCCGCAGAACTGCTGCCTAGCCATTCGGTCCCTAGTCTGTAGCGGTGCATTGGGTTCTTCCGTCCTAAGTGCAGGACCCTGCACTTATCCTTGTTGAACCTCATCAGATTTCTTTTGGCCCAATCCTCCAATTTGTCTAGGTCCCTCTGTATCCTATCCCTGCCCTCCAGCGTATCTACCACTCCTCCTAGTTTAGTATCATCTGTAAATTTGCTGAGAGTGCAATCCACACCATCCTCCAGATCATTTATGAAGATATTGAACAAAACCAGCCCCAGGACCGACCCCTGGGGCACTCCACTTGACACCAACTAGACTTGGAGCCATTGATCACTACCCGTTGAGCCCGACAATCTAGCCAACTTTCAACCCACCTCATAGTGCATTCATCCAGCCCATACTTCTTTAATTTGCTGACAAGAATACTGTGGGAGACCGTGTCAAAAGCTTTGCTAAAGTCAAGATACAATACATCCACTGCTTTCCCTTCATCCACAGAACCAGTAATCTCATCATAGAAGGCAATTAGATTAGTCAGGCATGACCTTCCCTTGGTGAATCCATGCTGACTGTTCCTGATCACTTTCCTCTCATGTAAGTGTGTCAGGATTGATTCCTTGAGGACCTGCTCCATGATTTTTCCGGGGACTGAGGTGAGGCTGACTGGCCTGTAGTTCCCAGGATCCTCCTTCTTCCCTTTTTTTAAAGATTGGCACTACATTAGCCTTTTTCCAGTCATCTGGGACTTCCCCCGTTTGCCACGAGTTTTCAAAGATAATGGCCAATGGAGGTAACTGTCCCACTCTACTTGGCTTTGGTAAGGCCTTAGATCAGTCGTCTCCAACCTTTTCACATACAAGATCACTTTTTGAATTTAACATCAACCCAGGATCTACCCTGCCCCTTCCCCAAGGCCTCGCCCTACTCACTCCATTCCCCCCTCCCTCCATTGCTCTCTTCCCCACCCTTCACTCACTTTCACCGGGCTGGAGCAGGTGTGCAAGAGGGGGTGCAGGCTCTGGGCTGGGGCCAAGGGTGTGAGAGGGGGCTCTGGGCTGAGCCTGGGGCAGAAGATTGGGGTGCAGGAGTAAAGGGTGCAAGCTCTGGGAGGGAGATTGGCTGCAGGGGTCATATGGGCACAGTGCACCTAGTCTCATAGAATCCACTGGACATTTCATGAATTTTAGATTTTATTAGTATCATTTGTGGTTTATAGATCCAAAATCCTCCAGGGATGGTCACAAATCAGTGTAGCATTCTCAAATGTGGGGTGTGCATTGGCTGAGCTTGGGGCAGGTGATTGAGGTGCAGGAGAGGGTGAGGGGTCTGGGAAGGAGTTTTGTGTTGGAGGGGGCTCTGGGCTGGTGCAGGGGATTGGGGTGCAGGAGGGAGGCGCATCAGGGCTCATGCCGGCTGCCTGCCTGCCCTGGCCTCATGCCGTTCCTGGAAGCGGCTGGCTGCTGGCAAATCTCTGCGGCCCCTGGGAGGGGGAGTGGGGCAGCAGGTCTCCATGCACTGCCCGCGCCCGCAAACTGTGCTGGGGGCAGGGTGCAGAGCTGCCTCTCCCCTCCCCATGCCAGGGGCTGCAGAGATGTGCCAGCAGCCAGCCACTTCTGGGAGTGGCGTGAGGCCACGGCAGGCAGGCACGCAGCCTGCCTGCCTGAGCCCTGCTGGACTTTTAGCTGCCCGATCACTCTCGACTGGCAGAGGTTCCAGGATCGACGGGTTGGCAACCACCGCCTTAGATAGACTATTATGTTCAGCTCTGGGCCCACACTTTAAGAAAAATGAGGACAAACTGGAGAGAGCTTAGAGGAGAGCAACAAAAATGATAAAAAAAGATTAGAAAACCACACCTATGAGGAAAGGTTAAAAAAAAGACTGGGTGTGTTTACTTTTGAGAAAAGAAGACTAAGGGAGGATCTGATAAGTCTTCAAATATATTAAGGGCTCTTCAAAAGAAGACTGTGATCAATTGTGCTCCATGCCCACTGAAGGTAGGACAAGAAGTAATAGGCTTAATCTGCAGCAAGGGAGATTTAGGTTAGATATTTGAAAAACTAGAAGGATAGTTATGCACTGGAAAATGTTTCCAAGGTAGGTTGTCTAAACCTCCAGTGATGGGAATTCCACAAACACCTATCAAGGATGGTCTAGGTATAGTTGGTCCTGCCTCAGCACAGGGAGCGGGACTAGATGACCTCTTGTGGTCTCATGCAGCCCTACATGTCTGTGATTTTATTATGTGATGAGAAGAGACATGATAGGACTCTTGATTTTGTAAAAAATATATTAACAGCCAGAAAGAATAACTCAATCCATTCACAGATGGTATTTCTCTTTACTTACTACTTCAAAGGAAGTTTGCAGGTTCCACTATAACTCATAATCCCTCTCTCTCTTCTAACTCTGCTCTAGCCAGTGACTCAGTAAATCTGGAATGATAGCACAGAGCTTTGGGACCTCCTGTAGGGTGACAAGATGCTTTCTTACTTTGTCATTAGGATTACTATTTATTAGTTATGGTGCAATATAAGTGTACACAGCCTTTTACAGGAGATAAATTGCAACAGTCAGATAAGGGAATCCCAAACTGGAAGAGATGACAGTCTGAAAAGGCACAGGTAGGGCCAATTCAAAACAACGCAGTAAAGAACAAGTTGACAAATTGTCATTACAGCTGAAATGGAGCTTTACACAGCGGGGGAGGCCACTTGGCATACATTAACGGGCAGGCTGCTCCAAGCCTAACTGATGCTCTCAAATAAGTCCGAGTCAGGAGTAGGTGAAAAAAATTACAGTAATATTCCCATGGCTATTGAGCCATGATATATCCATGGGGGGTTTAAAGAAGCCTGTTTTTAATATCACATATCAAATATTCTGTAGCACACTGAATAATCTAAATTAAGTCAATTCAGTTCCCAACATAATGCAGCTTACATTTGTATTTTAATTCAAAAGACAGGAGAACTAACCCCATATTGTGCTTGGGATCTTTCCAACAGGAAAGGGAGTCCATATGTTGGTGTTTCCTATTATATATTAAGGTGAAAAACGTGTGTTCATTGAAACAGGTTGTGAAGTGAACTGGGTTAAGTTTAGAGCATAGTAGAAGTGTACCAGAAGGTAAGAGACAAATTCACATTTTTCCTAAAAAAATTATTAGTCAAGCACTTACAAAAAGCTAAACACACCCTTTTTAGACGTTCTAGTCAATGTATACTGTATAGTGGCCTAATTTCCAATCCTGATGTTTATACATTATCATGAATTAGTAACCATGCAATATTTAAACAATTCAAATATAGCAGTAAAGTGAGCAGTTAAAGAAAAAGAAAACAGTGGTCTAAGACAGGTGAAGATGGCTATTGAACTAATAAGAAATTCTATAGCAGTCATTATAAATATATTGCTACCAATCACACCTCAGAAGCATGACAGGCTACTTAGTCTACACTGGGGCTAAGTTTTATGATGGTTGGTTACTTTCTGGTTTTTACATTGATTAACTGTAATTTGTGAGTCACAAGGTGCCTAGAGTAAAGGTTAGGTGCCTTTTTGGTACAAACTGGTAGAAATCTAAATAAATACATAATTAAATTGTAATGTTTCCCTCTCCCAGCGTCTCCATTTAATCATCACTCATTGCAGTTGGCAAAAGGCCTATTGGTCAGTTTTGTCCTGAACAGGCACATAGCTGCTTCCCCACATCACAGCTGCTTGCTACACTTATCTGATTAACCTTAGGCTTTTCTGCCCAAGTCTTAGTTTTTTGTGGAATTTTTCAGAACTTCAGGCCCTGCCTTCCTGTCACATAAGCTTCAGACTCTTTCGACAGAGCTGTGTGAAATGAATTTAACATCACTTTAGCTTAAACTACAGAGTTCCACTACCATCTGTTGTCTCCCCAAATCAGCCTAACAGTTCTTTCACAGTTCTTTGGAAGCTAACATCTTCTCTCTTTAGTTCTAACTCTGTAAACTATTTTTGTTATTTAATAAACTGTACCAATTTTACCATTAAGGTTGTCCTTAACTTCTCAAAATATCAGAATTGGAAAAGGTACAGCAAAGGGCAACAAAAATGATTAAGAGTGTGGAACAGCTTCCAGATGAGGGGAGATTAAAAAGAATGGGACTTTTCAAACTGGAAAAAAGACCACTGTAAGGAGATATGAGAGAGGTTTATAAAATAATTAATGGTACGGAGAAAGTGAGTACAGAAGTGATATTTACCCCTTCATATAACAGAAGAACCAAGAGTCCCCCAATTAAATTAAGAGGCAGCAGGTTTAAAACAAACAAAAGGAAGTACTTCTTCACACAACACACAGTCACCCAGTTAAACTCATTGCCAGGAGATGTTGTGAAGACCAAAAGTATAACTAGGTTCAAAAAAGAATTAGGTAAGTTCATGCAGGATAGGTCGCAGCGATGGCTATTAGCCAAGATGGTTAGGGGTGCAACCCCATGCTCTGAGTATCCCTAGCCGCTGACTGACAGAAACTGGGAATGAACGACATGCGATGGCTCATTCAATAATTGCCTGTTCTGTTCATTCCCTCTGAAGCACCTGGCACTGGTGGCTGTCAGAAGACAGGATACTGGGCTAGATGGACCATTGGTTGGACCCAGTATGGCTGTTCTTCTGTTCTTTAGTACCCAACAAACTCTGATCAATACAACCTATTCTGTGGTAATACAGCACAGGACACCATGTCTTCTAAAATCCCAAGGTAACATGAGACAGCCAGATAGGTTTCATAACTGATTTAACTCTTCCCCTCTCCCTACCCGGACTATACTATAATCCTTAAAGTTTCACAGCTTCCTAGTAGGGTAGAATTAAATTCAATAATCAACCAGAATTGATTAAATTTAATCACCGGATGCATTTCCACTGAAAGCGTCCGATGAAGTGAGCTGTAGCTCAGGAAAGCTTATGCTCAAATAAATTTGTTAGTCTCTAAGGTGCCACAAGCCCTCCTTTTCTTTTAACCAGGGATGGGTTACTGAATTCTGAATACTCCTCTCAGTAAGAATGATCCTATATACCTTAAAAAAAAAGACTGAAATTATATTCCTATAAAAAGGCAATAAACCTTTCGGAATAAACAGAGCTATCAAATGAACTACCATTACAAGAACGTGGAACTGAAATCGGAATCAAATTTACAAAACGAAAAGGAGTACTTGTGGCACCTCAGAGACTAACCAATTTATTTGAGCATGAGCTTTCGTGAGCTACAGCTCACTTCAGGGGACGCACGCAGTGGAAAACCTTTGCGTTTGCCCGTGATGTTACAGTAACGGGGCCTTTTCTCCAGCCGCCGCTCTTTGGGGAAACACACCGGGCACCTGCACGCCGCCTCCAGTGGCCTGGAAACCCGCGACCCGACGGTCGCTCTCCGGCTCGCCACAGCACAACGCACGCGGGCGGGGCGAACGGGGCGAAGCCCGTGGGGAGCCCGGGCCAGGAGCGGGCGAGCGGTTCGCGGACACCCCCGCGCCCCGGGCCTTGCGCGCGGGCCCAGGCAGCGTTCGGGGGCTGCGGCCGGGCCCCCGCAGGCCGCCCCGCCACACGCGGGCACGAGGCCCCGCTGCGGGGCGCCGGCTCCCAACCGCCACCCGGGTCACGAGGGCCAAGTCCGCCCCCGGCCCGGGGATTCCCACCCCAGGCTCTCCCCTCCCGCGCAGCCAGCCCGCGCCGGCCACGGGTGGGGGTAATGCGGGGTCGGAAAGGGGGGGGGCAACGGCTGCAGTCACCCCGTGCTGGGCCTCCCCGCTAGGCTCCCCTTTCCCGGCCCGCCTCCTCTGCGGCCCCACCCTCGGCAGCCCCGCGGCGCGCCCAGCCCGCTCCCCGCCGCCCTTCCCTCAGCGGCGCGCAGCGAGCGCGGGGGCCACCGCCCTCGGCTGTGCCCGGCAGCGGGGGAGCGGAGCCGCCTCGCAGCGGGGCGGGGGCGCGGCCTGCGGGCCGAGCCAGGAATGAGGCGGAGGCTCGCCTGGCGGGGGGGGGGACGATGCTGGGGCCTATCGATAACTCGGCGATCACCTCACCCCCGCCCCCCGGCACGCGTCGCCGCACGCCGCCTGTGTAAACGGGCGGGCACGAGCGGCCTCAAGCTCCGCCCACCCCCGTCGCCGCGCGGAGACCGGGCCCTGGGGGGCGCAGGCGCAGCGTGTAAGCTCTGCCGCGGGCGCGGATTCCTCCGGGAGGGACGTGATTCCCCCAGGTGAGAGGCGAGCCCCGCAGGTGAGGGGCCCCGCCCCCCCCGCGCACACTCCTCCCGGTGAGAACCCCCCCCGCAGGTGACGCGCTCTCCCCTCTCGCCCCCCCCCGCCAAGTGAGAACCCCCCCCGCAGGTGAAGCGCTCTCCCCTCTCGCCCCCCCGCCAAGTGAGAACCCCCCCCCGCAGGTGACGCGCTCTCCCCTCTCGCCCCCCCCCGCCAAGTGAGAACCCCCCTGCAGGTGAAGCGCTCTCCCCTCTCGCCCCCCCCGCCAAGTGAGAACCCCCCCCCCCGCAGGTGACGCGCTCTCCCCTCTCGCCCCCCCCCCGCCAAGTGAGAACCCCCCCCCGCAGGTGAAGCGCTCTCCCCTCTCGCCCCCCCGCCAAGTGAGAACCCCCCCCCGCAGGTGAAGCGCTCTCCCCTCTCGCCCCCCCGCCAAGTGAGAACCCCCCCCGCAGGTGAAGCGCTCTCCCCTCTCGCCCCCCCGCCAAGTGAGAACCCCCCCCGCAGGTGAAGCGCTCTCCCCTCTCGCCCCCCCGCCAAGTGAGAACCCCCCCCCGCAGGTGAAGCGCTCTCCCCTCTCGCCCCCCCCGCCAAGTGAGAACCCCCCCCCCGCAGGTGAAGCGCTCTCCCCTCTCGCCCCCCCCGCCAAGTGAGAACCCCCCCCGCAGGTGAAGCGCTCTCCCCTCTCGCCCCCCCGCCAAGTGAGAACCCCCCCCCCGCAGGTGAAGCGCTCTCCCCTCTCGCCCCCCGCCAAGTGAGAACCCCCCCCCCCCGCAGGTGAAGCGCTCTCCCCTCTCGCCCCCCGCCAAGTGAGAACCCCCCCCCCCGCAGGTGAAGCGCTCTCTCCTCTCGCCCCCCCGCCAAGTGAGAACCCCCCCCCCGCAGGTGAAGCGCTCTCCCCTCTCGCCCCCCCGCCAAGTGAGAACCCCCCCACACAGGTGAAGCGCTCTCCCCCCCCCGCCCCCGCCAAGGGAGAACCTCCCGCAGGTGAAGCACTCTCCCCCCCCGCCCCCCGCCAAGGGAGAACCCCCCACAGGTGAAGCACTCTCCCCCCCCCCCCCCGCCAAGTGAGAACCCCCCACAGGTGAAGCGCTCTCCTCTCTCACTCCCCTGCCGCTAAGTGAGAACCCCCCAGACGGTGTGGTGCATGCCCCCCCCCGCACACTCCCCCAGGTGAAGCACTCTCCCCTGTTACACACTCCTTCAGGTGAGAACCCCCGCAGGTAAAGCACTCTCCCCTCTCACATCCCCCGCCAAGTGAGAAACCCCCCCCCCACACACACACACTCCCCCAGGTGAAACACTGTCCCCTCTCACACACACACACACACCCCCCGCCAAGTGAGAGCCCCTCATGGAGTGGTGCATGCCCCCCCTCTATGCACACTCCCCCAGGTGAAGCACTCTTCCCTGTTACGCACTCTTCCCTGTTACGCACTCTTCCCTGTTACGCACTCCCCCCAGTGCGGACCCCCGGCAGGTGATGCACTCTCCCCTCTCACACACCACACACACCCCCACCAAGTGAGAACCCCCCACGGTGCGGTGCGTGCCCCCCCCATGCACACGCCCGCAGATGAGACCCCCGGGCAGGTGAAGCACTCTCCCCTTTCACACACTGCCCAGGTGAGAACCCCCCCGCAGGTGTGGTACATGCCCCCCCCATGCACACTCCCTCAGGTGAGAACCCCTGCCTTGTCACACACTCCCTCAGAGGAGACATTCTTCCCAGCTTCTCTCACACACTCCCCCATGTGAGACCCCCATCCCCATCATACACTCCCCGGGTGAGAGACTTAGGTGAGATGCTTCCCCTCCCAGATACAGTGCCCCAGGTGAGATGCTCATGCACTCCCCAAGGTGAAACCCCCCTGCAGGTGAGACCTTGCTTGGTGCTGTCCTCTCTGTGCCCTCGCAATGGTCCCCACAGGTGAGCCCCTCCGAGCCCCTCTGTATTTCCCCACATGAGCAGTGGTGGTGGGGATATTAACCCTCTCTGACGTTGGGTCTGGCCAGGCTGTGGTGGACAGGTAGTTCAGCTGTTCTTCAGTATTGCCATGGAAACGTATGTGCTTTGCCATTGCAAGGGGGTATTTTATAGGATGGCAGCCTGTCACAATTAACTGCAATGGCGGTGCCTTAAAATGTCATTGCTGTGTATCAGAACATCACTCTGTTGAAATGCGTGGTGAAGTGGTCTAAAATGTCTATTCCTTTATGGGGAGGGAGGCATGAATATAAAATATAGTTATCTAGTAAGTGAATAAAACATACAAACTAAAATATGGGATAACACCCCCATGCCAAAGAACCCAAAGAACTGTTATTGAAATGCATACGTCCAGTATGTACATGAGATAAACTCGAGCCATAATATTTGGATAAGGATCCAAAACTGTCCCCCCAAATTGGTGTTCAGCTCTGGGTTTTGCTTTGGGCTCCTCTCTAATTCGGTATTGCACTGTACAATGCTGAGAACAGACAAGGAGTGGTGTGTGGATGTTGGCAGTTTCTAGCTCCATGCTTATGGAATGCAGGATTTATATGATTCCTAAAAATCATATCAGTGATGGGAATGACAACCCAACCTATTGTATGCTGTTGCCTGAGCCAGGATTCTTCTCTGCTGTCTAGTCTTTGGTGCTTTATCCTGGTGTTAACGATGAGTCCAGGTTTTGTAGGAATCTTTGATGCTATAAATGTAATGAGTTAAACTTACTAGACTTATACAGTATGGATGACATCAAGCTATGTTCATTAAAATGTTTCATTTGCTGAAAAGTACAATAGCACTCATCTGAAAGCTTGAGTACTTTGTAGACAAAGGGACTCATTTATTATTGGTATTGGTGTTTGAGCTCATACGTAACATGTATTGCAAACAATTGTTCGTAGCTTTAACTTATA
This sequence comes from Eretmochelys imbricata, assembly GCF_965152235.1. Taxonomy (NCBI): domain Eukaryota; kingdom Metazoa; phylum Chordata; order Testudines; family Cheloniidae; genus Eretmochelys; species Eretmochelys imbricata. The sequence goes on along the minus strand of NC_135578.1, from coordinate 2,404,398 downwards.
AAATAAACAGGTGTTTCATTGTTGTATCCTGCAGTTTTCTGTAAAGACTATTTTTTACTTTGTTTTTATATTGAAACATTGATAGTCTTGGTGTGGGTAAAAAAGGATATTAATATACATCTGATATGTTAACTTGTATTTTGAGAAAATATATAGCAATGTGATGGACCTCGTTTTAAATATTCAGTATGTAGACTTCATTTGTCTAGAAGATGTTAAAACCTTTCATCTATGATTAACTGCTTTCTCTGTTGTGTTCCAGCCTATCATAAATCAGCATTAGCTTTAGGACTGTTATGCTGAGTTATATGTATTAACAGTCTTATACTAAAGTCTCCTTTCCCTGTCAAAAGTACTAGCTACAAATTCACTTTGTAGCATATCTTCAACAAATACTGTTTACGAAATTCTAGAACCCCAATCTTCCAAACACATGCACATAACTTTACTCTTGTGAATATCCCTATGGAAGTCAATGGGACTGCTCATATGAATCAAGTTAAGCATGTACATATGTGTGTACAGGATTGTGGTATGAGTCCCCACCCACATATCCAAACCCCTGCTGCAGAAATCATGGAGGTCACAGACAGTCATGGAATCCATGACCTCCGTGACAGACTCGCAGCCTTACCAATGAGATACGGAATTCATTTCTTGCACGTAAATGGTGACAGATCATAAAACTGAGATTATGTGGCAAAAGTTCTGACGTAAAGAGTAAATAGTAGGGGAAATGCCATCGGTGCTGGATAGAGATATATTTGGGTCTAAAATGGTGGTGGTGGATGAAGGTAATGAGGGACCCTAGGGTATATACTGTTACGTTGGAGTGAGTAGAAAAAAGAAAAGGAGTACTTGTGGCACATTAGAGACTAACCAATTTATTTCAGCATGAGCTTTCATGAGCTACAGCTCACTTCATCGGATGCATACTGTGGAAAGTACAGAAGATCTTTTTATACACACAAACCATGAAAAGGAGAAGGCGGGTGGTGGTGGTCGGGGACTCTCTCCTCCGGGGGACTGAGTCATCTATCTGCCGCCCTGACCGGGAAAACCGAGAAGTCTGCTGCTTGCCGGGGGCTAAGATTCGCGATGTGACGGAGAGACTGCCGAGACTCATCAAGCCCTCGGATCGCTACCCCTTCCTGCTTCTCCACGTGGGCACCAATGATACTGCCAAGAATGACCTTGAGCGGATCACTGCGGACTACGTGGCTCTGGGAAGAAGGATAAAGGAGTTGGAGGCGCAAGTGGTGTTCTCGTCCATCCTCCCCGTGGAAGGAAAAGGCCTGGGTAGGGACCGTCGAATCGTGGAAGTCAACGAGTGGCTACGCAGGTGGTGTCGGAGAGAAGGCTTTGGATTCTTTGACCATGGGATGGTGTTCCATGAAGGAGGAGTGCTGGGCAGAGACGGGCTCCATCTTACGAAGAGAGGGAAGAGCATCTTTGCCAGCAGGCTGGCTAACCTAGTGAGGAGGGCTTTAAACTAGGTTCACCGGGGGAAGGAGACCAAAGCCCTGAGGTAAGTGGAAAAGCGGGATACCGGGAGGAAGCACAGGCAGAAATGTCTGTGAGGGGAGGGCTCCTGCCTCATACTGGGAATGAGGGGCGATCAACAGGTTATCTCAAGTGCTTATATACGAATGCACAAAGCCTTGGAAACAAGCAGGGAGAACTGGAGGTCCTGGTGATGTCAAGGAACTATGATGTGATTGGAATCACAGAGACTTGGTGGGATAACTCACATGACTGGAGTACTGTCATGGATGGTTATAAACTGTTCAGGAAGGACAGGCAGGGCAGAAAAGGTGGGGGAGTAGCACTGTATGTAAGGGAGCAGTATGACTGCTCAGAGCTCCGGTACGAAACTGTAGAAAAACCTGAGTGTCTCTGGATTAAGTTTAGAAGTGTGTGCAACAAGAGTGATGTAGTGGTGGGAGTCTGCTATAGACCACCGGACCAGGGGGATGAGGTAGATGAGGCTTTCTTCCGGCAGCTCACGGAAGCTACTAGATTGCATGCCCTGATTCTCATGGGTGACTTTAATTTTCCTGATATCTGCTGGGAGAGCAATACTGCGGTGCATAGACAATCCAGGAAGTTTTTGGAAAGCATAGGGGACAATTTCCTGGCGCAAGTGCTAGAGGAGCCAACTAGGGGGGGGCGCTTTTCTTGACCTGCTGCTCACAAACCGAGTAGAATTAGTGGGGGAAGCAAAAGTGGATGGGAATCTGGGAGGCAGTGACCATGAGTTGGTTGAGTTCAGGATCCTGACGCAGGGAAGAAAGGTAAGCAGCAGGATACGGACCCTGGACTTCAGGAAAGCAGACTTCGACTCCCTCAGGGAACGGATGGCCAGGATCCCCTGGGGGACTAACTTGAAGGGGAAAGGAGTCCAGGAGAGCTGGCTGTATTTCAAAGAATCCCTGTTGAGGTTACAGGGACAAACCATCCCAATGAGTCAAAAGAATAGTAAATATGGCAGGCAACCAGCTTGGCTTAATGGTGAAATCCTAGCGGATCTTAAACATAAAAAAGAAGCTTACAAGAAGTGGAAGGTTGGACATATGACCAGGGAAGAGTATAAAAATATTGCTCGGGCATGTAGGAATGAAATCAGGAGGGCCAAATCGCACCTGGAGCTGCAGCTAGCGAGAGATGTCAAGAGTAACAAGAAGGGTTTTTTCAGATATGTTGGCAACAAGAAGAAAGCCAAGGAAAGTGTGGGCCCCTTACTGAATGAGGGAGGCAACCTAGTGACAGAGGATGTGGAAAAAGCTAATGTACTCAATGCTTTTTTTGCCTCTGTTTTCACTGACAAGGTCAGCTCCCAGACTGCTACGCTGGGCATCACAAAATGGGGAAGAGATGGCCAGCCCTCTGTGGAGATAGAGGTGGTTAGGGACTATTTAGAAAAGCTGGACGTGCACAAGTCCATGGGGCCGGACGAGTTGCATCCGAGAGTGCTGAAGGAATTGGCGGCTGTGATTGCAGAGCCATTGGCCATTATCTTTGAAAACTCGTGGCGAACCGGGGAAGTCCCGGATGACTGGAAAAAGGCTAATGTAGTGCCAATCTTTAAAAAAGGGAAGAAGGAGGATCCTGGGAACTACAGAGCAGTCAGCCTCACCTCAGTCCCTGGAAAAATCATGGAGCAGGTCCTCAAAGAATCAATCCTGATGCACTTGCATGAGAGGAAAGTGATCAGGAACAGCCAGCATGGATTCACCAAGGGAAGGTCATGCCTGACTAATCTAATCGCCTTTTATGATGAGATTACTGGTTCTGTGGATGAAGGGAAAGCAGTGGATGTATTGTTTCTTGACTTTAGCAAAGCTTTTGACACGGTCTCCCACAGTATTCTTGTCAGCAAGTTAAGGAAGTATGGGCTGGATGAATGCACTATAAGGTGGGTAGAAAGCTGGCTAGATTGTCGGGCTCAACGGGTAGTGATCAATGGCTCCATGTCTAGTTGGCAGCCGGTATCAAGTGGAGTGCCCCAAGGGTCGGTCCTGGGGCCGGTTTTGTTCAATATCTTCATAAATGATCTGGAGGATGGTGTGGATTGCACTCTCAGCAAATTTGCGGATGATACTAAACTGGGAGGAGTGGTAGATACGCTGGAGGGGAGGGATAGGATACAGAAGGACCTAGACAAATTGGAGGATTGGGCCAAAAGAAATCTGATGAGGTTCAATAAGGATAAGTGCAGGGTCCTGCACTTAGGATGGAAGAATCCAATGCACCGCTACAGACTAGGGACCGAATGGCTAGTCAGCAGTGTGCCCTTGTTGCCAAGAAGGCCAATGGCATTTTGGGATGTATAAGTAGGGGCATAGCGAGCAGATCGAGGGACGTGATCGTTCCCCTCTATTCGACATTGGTGAGGCCTCATCTGGAGTACGGTGTCCAGTTTTGGGCCCCACACTACAAGAAGGATGTGGATAAATTGGAGAGAGTCCAGCGAAGGGCAACAAAAATGATTAGGGGTCTAGAACACATGACTTATGAGGAGAGGCTGAGGGAGCTGGGATTGTTTAGTCTGCAGAAGAGAAGAATGAGGGGGGATTTGATAGCTGCTTTCAACTACCTGAAAGGGGGTTCCAAAGAGGATGGCTCTAGACTGTTCTCAATGGTAGCAGATGACAGAACGAGGAGTAATGGTCTCAAGTTGCAGTGGGGGAGGTTTAGATTGGATATTAGGAAAAACTTTTTCACTAAGAGGGTGGTGAAACACTGGAATGCGTTACCTAGGGAGGTGGTAGAATCTCCTTCCTTAGAGGTTTTTAAGGTCAGGCTTGACAAAGCCCTGGCTGGGATGATTTAACTGGGAATTGGTCCTGCTTCGAGCAGGGGGCTGGACTAGATGACCTTCAGGGGTCCCTTCCAACCCTGATATTCTATGATTCTATGATTCTATGAAAAAATGGGTGTTTACCACTACAAAAGGTTTTCTCTCCCCCCCACAAACCCACTCTCCTGCTGTTAATAGCTTATCTAAAGTGATCACTCTCTTCAAACTTCAAAACCAGACTCCAGCGAGAAACTGTTGAATTGGAATTTATTTGCAAATTGGATACTATTACCTCAGGCTTGAATAGAGACTGGGAGTGGCTAAGTCATTATGCAAGGTAACCTATTTCCCCTTGTTTTTTCCTACCCCCCCCCCCCACGTTCTTGTTAAAGCCTGGATTTGTGCTGGAGATGGCCCACCTTGATTATCATACACATTGTAAGGAGAGTGATCACTTTAGATAAGCTATTACCAACAGGAGAGTGGGTTTGTGGGGAGGGGGGGAGAAAACCTGGATTTGTGCTGGAAATGGCCCAACTTGATTATCATCACTCTCCTTACAATGACAGGTATTCTCTGTGTATATATAGAGTCTGCTGCAGTTTCCACGGTATGCATCTGATGAAGTGAGCTGTAGCTCACGAAAGCTCATGCTCAAATAAATTCGTTAGTCTCTAAGGTGCCACAAGTACTCCTTTTCTTTCTCCTTACAATGTGTATCACTTTAGATAAGCTATTACCAGCAGGAGAGTGGGGTGGGGGGAGGGAAAACCTTTTATAGTGGTAAACACCCATTTTTTCATGGTTTGTGTGTATAGAAAGATCTTCTGTAAACTTTCCACAGTATGCATCCGATGAAGTGAGCTGTAGCTCACGAAAGCTTAGGCTCAAATAAATTGGTTAGTCTCTAAGGTGCCACAAGTACTCCTTTTCTTTTTGCGAATACAGACTAACACGGCTGTTACTCTGGAACCTGTTGGAGTGAGTGAATCAGGCCATGACAGCAGAGCTTTAGAGGGCTCCCTGCAGTGCCATAGGGCCTGTGAGACCTGATCCCTGCAGTCAAAAGATGCAGGTGGGAGAGTCTGTGGTCTCAATAGGGCAAAGCAGAGACCCACAGTCAGGGCTGCGAGGAGGAGCATGACAACAAGCCCCTGGCTCTGGGGGAGGCCACCCACTGCTCTATGGCTCCTACACTATCAATATACAAATAAAATCTGTGTCTCCCATGCCATTCAGATAAATGGGAGTATGCTGTATTTTGTTTTACGGTGTGGAAAGAATTGTGAAACTAATGATTTTTTTAAAAAGTCAGTGTGCAGATCAGGAGCACTGTAAAATAAGTCCTAGTAGGGAAAATGAATACATCTTATAGTGTGACATAAATTTATAACTGCCTTCCCGATAGTCTATCATTGACTTTGATGCTGCAGATTCTGTGTCCCCAGTTGGACAGATGCACTATACTAAAAGTACATGCTGTAGGGCAATAAAATAAGAATTTTGATCCCTGGTTGAAAAATGAGAGAATACTTCTTTTTTTACAGCATTCTATAAAGATGTTTGTTTATTTGAAAAAAATTTTAAAAACTGGAGGACTTTAAATTTCAAGATACCGTAGTTTTTCCAAAAACTCTAGTCTATCTGGATTTTAAGCATTTTTGTTGGTCCAAAAATTAAGATTTTTTTGAGAGGTGTAGGGATGAAAGAAGGTGCAAATCTCAATTTTCCTAGAATGTTCTGCTTAAAGCATATATTATCATAACTCAGACAGTTCCATTAACTGTTGCGTTTCAATCCTTGCAATGCATGAATGTCATGCCCAATATAGGACTATAGTATGGAAACCAATCTGGGAAAGTCTTATTTTCCACTAGTGTTTGCAGTGCAGTTGTATCTGTGTTGGTCCCAGGATATTAGAGACTAATGACATTTAGTGCCTCACAGATGTGCCACTTAGTATTATCATAGTATGTACGCTATAAAAAAAATTGTCATTCATTTTATGTTTAGTATCTCCAATAGCTACCAATCCTCATGCAGAAAATAAAATTAATTGTAGTCTTTTCTATTAAGTTAATGCAAGCACTCAAAATATTACAAGTAGGTAATATATAAGCAAAATGTATTGCAGTGTGTTCCTCTGTATATTTATATTTTAGAAAAAACTATCATTTCATTTATATGTTCACAGCAATAATAAAGCTGTGTGAGATGAGTGAGTTTATGTAGTTTGGCCAGACACAAGTTTGCTTGCTCTTCTTGGGTGTGATCTGACTTCCACTGAAGTAAGTGACAAGACTCCTTTTATTAATTAGGACCAGCATAGTTGTTAGGTTTTTTTGGCAACTCCATGTGACGTTATTCAAATTATGTAATGAGCTAATTTGCATATTGCTAAATCTCAGCTTTAAAAAATTCTGTGGATTTAGTACTGGTGAAAGGCATTAGTTTCATCCCTAGCAAATGAAATCTTCTGTTTCTCTGCACAGCAAGCTTCCAACCCACACTGCCCTTCCAGCTTGCCTTAACCTGGATATGGGGGAAACTTCCTCTAGGTCCAACTGGGGTAGCCTCATCTCCATGGCCTTTGCAGTTCTTAACCTCAGTTGAGTCTGACAATCAGTGGAATGTGCAGTGGGGAGTTTATGATGTCGGAGCTGGAAATGAGACCCACCAACCTCATCTTGTAGAGTATTCACCAGATATCCATTAGATAGAAACAACTTTCAAGCTCTACAGAGCGCTAGGCTGGATTTAAACTGGTGGCTTGCAGGTGAAAGACTCTTTAGTTCATTAAAAGTGAGTATTCTGGTGCCCCAGTAAGTGCTGACTTAAAAGAAGTGAAGGAACATCAAATTTGCAAAGACAAGCATCAGAATTAGGGTTATCTGGGGTATCTTAATTCTGCCCCTTGTGTATCTGCCTCATGATACAATCTTTAATTACATAAGAACAGCCATACTGGGTCAGACCAACGGTCCATCTAACCCAGTATCCTGTCTTCCAACAGTGGCCAATGCCAGGTGCCCCAGAGGGAATGAACAGGCAATCATCAAGTGATCCATCCCCTGTCGCCCATTCCCAGCTTCTGGCAAACAGAGGCTAGGGACACCATCCCTGCCTATCCTGGCTAATAGCTATTGATGGACCTATCCTCCATGAATTTATCTAGGTGTGTATATATATGTATATATATATAAAAGATAAATTCATAATCATCACATGCTGTATTTTTCTCTACATGAGTCATCAGCAGAGTTTGAACTAGGACTTTAGATCTACGACACAGACCTCTTGCGCTTGAGCAGTTGCTAAAAAATTAACTGGTAGCAGAAGTAGGTTATTATCCTCTATGTGGATCAGTTCCCAGAGCAGGAGAAGACACTTTGTCTGTGCGTTACACCTCTATTTGTGAGACAGTAGTGAAGTACTAAGTATAATGATTCCTAGGTTCTGATTCTGGCTCTGGGAGCAAAGTATGGTCTACTGGTTACAGCTGTGCTTGCAGACAGTATACCCAACCACATTGCTAACTAGCTTTGGCACGTTCGTTCTGAAAAGTAGAATGGCAAAGGGGATGAAATTTGAGTCCTTTATATTATAGACCAGAGTTCTGTTCCAAGGTGCATAAGACCATGTTCATCGGTAAGGGTGGTGAACAGCAAAAATATTAACAGCACTCTATGGAAGAAATGAGACAAGAACTCCAGGTATTTGGATTTGCAGTCTAGTGCAACTTCCCCCTACACCATTTTTTTTTTTTTTTATTAGGGGCTCTCTGCCTTACATATCTGTGTGTGACATTTTCCCAGAAATGCTGGAAGGCCTGACAGAAGTGCCAAATGACACTTGGCCAATCTGGTCCTGGTCTTTTGAAGCTGCAAGCCTGTGTAAAAGGGCTTTGGTCTGACAAAAACAAAACACAGCAACAGCAACTCAAACCCTTGGGTGATGGAATCCTCAGCCCCAGACTGACAGGGTGCCTGCCCATCTGGGTCACAATAATAAGTACATTATAAGTACCTACTGTAAGGGGACATAACCTGTGCTATCGCCCTTTCACCACCTGCTTTTCATGTGAATTTTGGTTCAATGGATCAGCACATTGATCACTGTAAGATTTGCTTCAAAGTACGGTATTCTTGGCTAAGGAATGATTTGTGGAATGTTGAACATTCTTCTGGTTTAAAAGCCCCGAATAATAGCAAAGATGAGATCTGAATAGAGGAAAATAAAAATTAGAGCAATAACATTTTCCAGAAATTGTTAATGTACTGCCAGACTACTTTATTTATAGAACAAAGAAATAGTATACTGCTTTCAAACTTGTAAAATGACTAATTCATGGTTGTCAATTGTTACTTAATATAGTTATTAATGTGCCTTTCTTAAATAATTATACCAGTTACACTATCTGTTTCAGTTTCTTTTACTGACAGATAACTTGGTTGTAACAAATAGTGTGGTTTACAGTATGATAATAGCTATGCATCAAAATACTAGTAGACAGTATTGAATCAATAAAATTAAAATATTAATCAGTTAGCTCTCTAAGTCCCTGATTCTGCAAACATGTATGTGAGTAGTTTTACCCATGGAACAACTAGTGCATAAGTGTATGAAAGATCAGGGCATACATTTACTAATTCACCCAGGGGTATGTACCATTTTATAACATGTAAAGCTTTTAAATGCTTTTCAGTTCTGAAAGATCAATATTTTGGTGAAGCTAGTTCTTAAGATAAATGGTACGTGTGATTTGGAGAGATGCTAACCGTCCCTAATTTTCTGTAATCCTGATTTTTACATGTAATTACTAATCCAGGCTTATTCTACTATTTTTCAAGCATGCGCACACATACAGAGTATATAAAAATCTGTGTGTCACTCGCCACCACTTGGGTCTGACAAACACAGCAAAGAGTGCCACGGCCATGGGGGGCATTATTTTCTACCACCTCTATGGCACACGCACAGATTGCAATGAGGGTCTGATAGGAGGCAAGCTACAGCAATTTTGAATGGGTTGGAGTGCTGCTGGATTCATCTCCCAAGCCACAGGCTGCATGTTGCACTTTGTCCCGTGTGGACCCTGCTGGCATGCTGTAAGTACCTAGAGTATGTTCACGTAGTCCATTAGTGTCCACGCAGCCTCTAGCTTGCTGCCTGTCAGATCTTCATTGCACATTCTGGGGGAGAGGAGAGCATGAAGGAGCAGGAGGAGGCAGCGGTGGAGGAGAAGAGGAGGAGGATCATCTTGGGAAGGGGGTCAGACCTGGGACTGTTCAAGGAAATTAAAGGCCATATTTGGCATAAGAGGGCAGCATTCCTGGGGCCAAGCTTTCCCTTCTCCCTGTTTGGGGGTGGGGGTCAGGGATGAAATGAGGGGTGAGGACTAAGGAGCCAAGTCCCCCTACTCCTTGTCCATGGATAGCAAAAAGACTGGGGGGAGGGGGCAGAGAGAGAGAGAGCCTGGTTTCTGTGTGTAGGGGGAAGGAGAGGGAGAGAGAGGGCCAACCAAGATCCCTAATTCTTTTCATAATCATGCTTAAACATCTCAGACATGGATGGCATCTCTGAGTTTGCTGGTAGGCATGTTATTTTGGTCCACTAACAGAACAGTTTCAGGATCTAAGGAAATATCACCATGTCCAAGATCATCTTAATTCTCTGAAGTATTCCATCCCTGAATTTAAGCACAAATGGACATTGCCAAAAGGTATACACTGTAGGCACAGTCCTGCAACTGTGCCCCTGTGAGTTGGTGAGTACTCTCCACTCCCACAGTGAGGGAACTTGCCACCTCCTGGGATTGGGTTCTAGATTAGCATTTAGGGCTTAAACCTGCAGGTGCGGAGCATCTTTTGAGAAGTGCAGGGTACTCTCCGTTCCCACTGAAGTCAATGGGGGCAGTGGGCACTCAGCACCTATTTGGAGGTGCTTGGGTGTTTGCAGAATCAAACCCTTAATTCACCATAGTCCTGATTCTCCCAAGGTGCAACACATCCTTAGTTCTCATTGGCTTCAGCATGCCTCTAGAAAGGCACCTCTGCCATATCATTTGGTTTGATACTTACACTAGCTATCCTGAATGTAGAGTGATGAAATTTTTAAAAAAGTAACTTGTGGAATAAGTCTCTGCCTCACATCTCTGGTTGAAAATGAGGTTTCCATTATATGCATTCCATAAATTTCTGTTTTTGTGTTAAAGTCAAAGCTCTTGTTTAATGGATTTTTAACCTTTTCCAGTGAACAGTTGGTAGCAGTGAGAAATAAACAATATATGTTGAAGATAGTATATATTTACTCATCAAACCTTTCTGAAGATTTTAAAAAGACAAATGGATCCTCCTTTCTTAAAAATAAAGGCTAGGGATAGAGTGGCCATTTTAACTGGGTATATCTGGAAGGTCAGGTTGAATGGTGGTTATGTAAAGAAACATTGCTCAAGAGACACCAACAGTATAAATCAGTTTTCTAATCTTAATTCCTTTGTGGTAGTTTTTTATGCTGAAGAGTTACAAGTTTGCTGTAATGAACAGTATTTTAGAAATGTGCTAATTGACTTTTAAAACATGGATTCCTACTTGATTATAGGACGACTTTTTTGGTGGAATAATGTTTAACAATAAAATCTCTTGTATTTTCAGCAACATCTGTAAGTCTTTATTACTCACTGGGGTGCTGACATTATTTTCGAACTGTGAAATATCTGCAAGAATGTTCAGAAACGAGTATCAGGTAAAGCAGAAATTGCTATTTTTTTTACTTTCATTTACGTCTTCCAAAGCTGAAACGCAAACACCCTTGATGTTGAAACTTTCTTAGGTGTTTAATTGGTCAATATTTTCTAAACCTTATTTGCAAATATAGAAATAATAATTAATTTTTGCAAATAATATCAGATACAAACACACCCAAGTTTGTTTTTTCAAAAACTTTAGTACCTGTCTGAGATCTTGATCGTTCAGTCCTTTAATCTGTGAGTAGATCTATTGACTTCAAGTTACCAGTGCAGTGGGTTTTGTTTGTTCCTTGTTTCCTCCATCATGGAGGAAATCTGGATCACTTGGTAAACTAGGTGCAGGCAAAAAATCTGTGTTATATTATGACTAAATGTAAATGCGTACATCTAGGAACAAAGAGTGTAGGCCATACATACAGAATGGGGAACTGTATCATGGGAAGCAATGACTGAAGATGATTGGGGGTGAGGATCATGGTGCATAATCATATGAACATGAGCTCCCAATGTGACGCTGTGGCCAAAAGGGCTAATGCAATCCTGGGATGCATCAACACAGGAATCTTGAATAGGGCTTGTTTTGCCTCTGTATTTGACACTGGTGTGATAGCGCTGGAATACCGTGTCCAGTTCTGGTGTCCACAATTCAAGGATGTTGATAAATTGGAGAGGGTTCAGAGGAGTCACAAGAATGATGAAAGGATTAGAAAACCTGCCTTATAGTTATAGAGCTTCTTAAATCTATTTAGTTTAACAAAGAGAAAGTTAAGGGGTGACTTGATTACAGTCTATAAGTATCTATATGGAGAGCAAATAATTGATAATGGGCTCTTCAGTCTAGCAGAGAAAGGTGTAAAAATCTGTCCAATCGCTGGAAGCTCAAGCTAGACACATTCAGACTGGAAATAAGGTATACATTTTTAACAATGCGGGTCATTAACCACTGGAACAATTTCCCAAGGGTCGTGGTAGATTCTCCATCACTGACCATTTTTAAATCAAGATTGGATGTTTTTCTAAAATATATGCTCTAGGAATTTGGAGGGGGCAGGTCTGTCACCTATTATGCAGGAGGTCATAGTAGATGATCACAGTGGTCTTTGTGCCCTTGGAATTTATGAATATCTGAAATGGGCCCTTAATTACTAAACTCAGTTAAAGTGCAAAAGTGGCGTCTCAAAAACCCTCAGTAAAGTTCTGTTATGATTCATGATGGATGAAATATTGAAAAATCAAAAATCGACTGCATTGGCTACATCTCTTTACTAGAAATTAATAGATATTCTTCTGTTTAGCTGAGCATTATTCAGAAAATCCTTTTAGGGTGATGTGGCAGGGCAGGGGTAAACCCCTTTAAGGCCCTGCCAAAATGCTGGCTGCAGCCTGCTCTCTGGCCAGGAGGCCAGGGGTAGAGACACAGTACAGGTATTCAGCAGGGAGCCCAGCTGCAAGCCCTAACAAGGGCTGGCTCCGAGGAACACATTAAGCTAAGTACTGACAGCTGGGCTGAGGCACAAGAGGGCTATAAAAGCCCTGGGAAAACCTCAGCGTGGGGGGCTAGCCTGGGAGGAGACAGGAGGGTGGTATCACTGTCTCCTTACCAAAGAAGGAAGCCTCAAAAGCCAGGAGGCCCTGGGGAGGGTCTGTGGAGCACTAGCTGTTGAGGGATCAGGGAACTGCACGAACACTGTAAATAAAAACACTTGGGTGATCCAGCAAAAAAAGGTGTGGAAGATTCTTTATTATACCAGCCTAAACACAGGGCGCAGACTCAAGTGGGAGGAAGCCTGCGGAGACAGGTGAGTTGCAGAAATAAAACACATGAAAATAATAGCCATTCACCTCTTGCATGTTTTTAATATTTTTTACATGCCATGTTTAAGAATTTGGTGGGGGGGGTTTTGTTTGCTTGTTTAGTTTTTTCCTTGCATGCAAAGAAAGGACAATGGTAAAAACATATCCTATTTCCTTTACCAAAGAAGGTAGTGTTGTAAGGAAGCATGGACTCTGATGCTGCAGTAAAATCAGACTATGAAGTCAAGAGTGCCATTTGTTGATTGTGTGTATAAATAAATAAAAAAAAATATATGGTGGTGGTTGACTGTGGTCAATAATATTTATATTAACCAGAGTTAACTATTGTTTCATGAACATTTGCTCTGACCTACTCGGATTTAGCAAACTGTGCTCATTGATGATGCTATGCTCAACACCTGGTTAGAGTGACGTATCCTTAAACAATTTTATCACAGGGTGGCCCATTTGTTGAAATATTCAGTGCTCAAGGCAAGAATCCAGGAGCAAAATGGAAGATCTATGGCAGTCCATCAGCAATTTGGAAAGTAAGTTTTATGGAGGACTTATAAGACCTGAAGTATAAACCGTGGAAAAAAGTACATGAAGCTTAAAATTAGAAGGTAATGAGGGCTTTGACCTGACTATGGAAAAGTTGTCGCTTGCAGTTCTGTCACCATAACAGAATAAATGACCACTTAAATTAGCACTTTATGCCTGCTTGCAAACTGGATTGGTCACAGCTGTAGTTTTATAGCTTAAATATTTCTAGTGGAACAAAGCTTAAAATAGTTTTGCTATTGTGATAACCATTGGGTCAAGTCTGGGCCAGTGGATCATGAATCATGTATCTGTCAACATATTTTATTTATAAAATATATTACGAAAAGCCAGAAATTTACTGAGAATATTATTACCATCTCTGCATTGTTATAAAATTCTTGTTGCTACGTACCTCTTGACAGTCTTAAGAACAATCAAAGTAGCCTAACACTTAGGCTGTAAGTTTGGGTTTTTTGCCATCTTGGACTCCTAGAACCATAGAGTTAGAAGGTTCAGCAAGGCTCATTCAGTCTAATCTCCTGCCAAGATGCAGGGTTTGTTGTGTCTAAACCATCCAGATGGCTGTCTGGCCTCTTCTTGAAAGCCTTCAGTGAAGGAGCTTCCATGACCTCCCTAGGCAGTCTGTTCAGTTGTCCTACTGTTTTTATAGTTAAAAAGCTTTTCTTGGGATTTAGTCTAAATCTGCTATGCTGTAGTTTGACCCCACTGCCTCTTGTCTGCACTCTGTGGCAAGAGAGAGCAACTTTTCTCCATCTTTTTTATGGAAGCCTTTCAAGTATTTGAAGACTGCTATTATGTCACCCCCTTAATCTCCTCTTCTCCAAACTAAACATATCTGGTTCCTTCAGCCTTTGCTTACATGGCTTGCATTCCATCCCTCTGATGATCTTTGTTGCTTGTCTCTAGATCTTTTCCTGTTTTGTTACATCCTTTCTATACATTTGTGACCAAAAGTGGACACCGTACTCCAGCTGAGGCCTAACCAGTGCTGAGTAGAGTGGTACTATCAACTCCTGTGATTTTCATGCTATGCCTCTGTTAATGCAACCTAAAATTGCATTTGGTTGCTTTTTTTTTGGCAACACCCTTGCATTTTTGATTTATGTTGAGGTTGTGATCTACCACAACTCCCAGATCCTTCTCAGCAGTGCTGCTGTCAGGCCAGTTATCCCCCATTCTTTATTTGTGCGTTTGGTTTTTTTCCCCCTAAGTGTAGCACCTTACATTTGTCTTTGTTGAATTTTATTTTGTTGTCTGTAGCCCAGTTCTCCAATGTATCAAGATTCTTTGAATTTTAGCTCTGCCTTCCAAAGTGTTTGCAACTTTTTCCCCCAGCTTTGTGCCATCTGCAAATTTGGTTAAGTCTTGATTAAGAGAATGATAAAAGGTTTGTTTTGTTTGTTTGTTTTTTTTTCATTGTTCCTTTTTGTAGGAATTTGATAAAGAAGTAAAAGGCTTTGTTTTTGTCCTTGAAGGAAGCAGTCAAACAAACAAGATTCAGCTACCAAAGGAAACTAGACAAACTCGTAAGTATTGAGGCATTACAAATATAAGATGTTGTTCTGTACTAATCCAGTACTACTCCAAGATGTAGCTATTTGCGATATTGTCTCTTCCTTTGGGCAGCTCCTCTGTCAGGGGACTGAAAGGTCACTTTTCAGCAAGACAGTTGTTACCAATAAGTAGACGTTTAGAACTAAACACATTGGGGCAGATCCTCAGCTGGTGTGGTTTTTGCCCAAGGTCAAACCTAACTTAGTTTCTGCTCCGGCAGATGTTGTCAATAAGTCTGTCTGTCTCAGCAGGCATTGAATGGGCCTCTTAATCGCTCTTTCATTTTATTCTTAAAATGGTGATATTTACTCACTTTATAGAGCTGTGAGGCTTAATTGTTTGCAAAGAGTTTTTTGTGTTTGATAAAATGTGCTCTACAGTCTAAGATTGATCATTTCTGATTACTTTTTACAAACAGTTAGTTGTTTAGATCCATGACCTTTTTTAAGTTAGAGTAGAAATAACAAGGGATGAGAAGTTATTCAACAGAATAAAACTTCAGTTTTGCAGAATTTCTTACCTGAATATTTTTCATGTGATTTCCCACCCCCCCCCCCCCCCCAGTGGCTCAGGGAACTTAACAAGCAGTATTACAGTCATATCTATCTTAACATTTCAAGAGCTAGCTCATCAGGTTGTTTAAATCCGCATTGCTCCATTAAACTCAATGGAAAGACACTCTGATTTATACTACCTGAGAATCTGGCCCTAAATCATATATACTGTACCTGTTTTGAAATCTGCTAAACTAAACAGTGAGTGCTAGAAGACCTGTTAACTTAAGCTCCATGTCTGCTCCCCCTTCCAAAGGCATGGGATTTTATTTGTTGACTCAGGGTGGGTGGCCAATGGGAACAGAACTCCTACAGGAGTCATGTTGTTGTGGATGAGGGAGTAGCCCGGGCAACTGTTCAGAGGCAGTGAGCTTTTGCATGCTTGATCTCAGCTTCTGAAGACCTCTTGAGATCCATGTTGCTCTTGGAATAATACAGCTTTAGGATCTTAAAACGCCTGCCAATTCAATAAAAAGCCAACTCTCTCCTTCAGTAATGGAACCAATAAGAGGAAACTACAAATTTCAACTCATGGATACTTGTATACCCTGCAAGTGTGTGGCTTTTCCTGAATAGGAAAGCATCTTAAAGTTTTTCTTGTTTGCTCCCCAATTAAGCTATATTTCTACTATTTTAAACTTCAGAACTAGATCTGCCTTATCAAAGCCTCATAGATTCTAAGATCAGAAGGGAACATTATCGTCTAGTCTGACCTCCTGAATAGCACAGGCCACAGAATTGCCCCAGAATAATTCCCTGAGCATAGCTTTTAGAAAAAAAAATCCGATGTTGATTTAAGAATCATCAGTGATGGAGTATCCATGGAAACCCTTGGGAAATTGTTCCAATGGTTAATTACTCTCTCCGGTGTGGGTTTTGTTTTGTTTTTTTGCCTTATTTGCAATCTGAATTTGTCTAGCTTCAGCTTCCAGCCACTGGATCTTGTTATGTTTCTCTGCTCAATTGAAGAACCCATTATTAAATATTTGTTCCAATGTAGATACTTATAGACTGTAATCAAGTCTCCCCCTAACCTTCTATTTTTAAGCTAAATAAATTAAGCTCCTTGAGTCTTTCATTATAAAGCATGTCTTCTAATCCTTTAATAATTTTCATGGCTCTTCTCTGAACCCTCTCCAATTTATCAATATTCTTCTTGAACTGTGGACACCAGAACTGGATGCAGTATTCCAGCAGTAGTCAAACCAATGCCAAATATAGAGCTCAAATAACCACTCTAGTCCTGCTCAGGATTTGCCAATTTATGCATCCCGGGACCTCTTTAGCTCTTTTGGCTGCAGCATCACACTGGGAGCTCATGTTCAGCTGACTACCTGCTCCAATCTCCAAATCTTTTTCAGAGTCATTGCTTCCTAGGATAGAGTCCCCCATCGTGTAAGTGTGGTCTCAGTTGTCATCATTAGGATTGCATTTATGATTTATTGTTTTTGATTAAGTAGTGAGTAATTGCCACATGCTTTTATAATAATCTTGGTGTGAACTTTTATGTGTCTTTGTGGGATATGCTGTTTATATGCTCTCTGAACACTATGAAGAACTGTAAATAAAAAAAAATTACATTCCTTTTATTTTCATAAGAATTCCACCAAAACCACAAATGGGACTTTTTAAAAGGAACATTTTTATTACAGTTTGATTTGGTTTTCTTCGGTTCTTTTCTGCTTTTGAAAGTTGTGTGAAACTTGGGAAATGGTATTGCAGCAGTATAGCTATATGTCATTGAAATGCTAAATGGTGGAGTTTGCTTTGTGTGTGTATCCATAGCTATATATTTCTTTGTCTCTGTTTCTAGTTGGACTGATCCAGCGGTTTCTGGTACTTCAGATTTATGTGCCATTGGGACAAGACTTCTCTACTGAATTGCTGTAAGAGATGCAGAACTTCATAGCATATTTTATGTATAGTAGACACTTGATCAGATGAACCAATACCAACAGCCATTAATTCTGTGTGGCAGATTTCATGTCGAAGAGCGGTGATTTATGACATCAGCATAAGTAATTTTGATCATTATTTGTCAGACACCTCTATTTTCTGACCTTTCCCTGAGAATAGAAAGTAAATTCTATTTAACAAAACTTAAAAATACTTATTGTGACAGTACGCAGACTAAACTATATGCAGCTATGTGGAAAAGATGGGTGCTTTTAAATTCCTCTTAAACTTCTGAAG
The DNA here is from genome assembly GCF_965152235.1 of Eretmochelys imbricata. Lineage (NCBI taxonomy): Eukaryota > Metazoa > Chordata > Testudines > Cheloniidae > Eretmochelys > Eretmochelys imbricata. Next base: position 2,386,691 of record NC_135578.1, on the reverse strand, counting down.
AGTATCAAAAGTGGTGTGTATTAAATATTTAGGCCTCCTCTGGCAGGGAAAAAAAGAAATGCTGTTTAGTTTAAGGACATTTGGGAGAACCCAGTCAGTTTAATTATTTTTGTACCTAAAGGAGAAAAGAATGAAAGTCATTGACTTTGTTCAGCTGTGCATTTAGTGAGATCAGTACATTACTAATGTAGCATATTGGTTCTTTTGGATGATGCTTAAAACCTTCCAGGGTTGCCTGTTGAATTGTTGATAGTGAAGCTAGATGGTGAAATTTACAGATTCACTGAAGTAAAAAGATTCTGCCTCAAGCCAAAAACAGAGTGATTGTTCATTTTCTTGTCAGTAAACTGATTATTTGCCTAGCAAATGGTGAAGGAAAAAAATGAGTTTCTCTTAATGCTCGCTTCTCTCAACTCATAGTGTACCTCTCCTGCTAATCCATTGATTGAGAGGTCACATGCCTGATTTTAAATGGATGTTATGCCTGCTTACATCCAAGACTAAATATGACATGTTGTTTTTTAGTGGATAATGTCCTGAAAATCCTAAAATGTCTTTATTTTTGTCCGCCAGCCTGTTGCCAAGAACTAAACTAAACCAAATGCTGTGTAGGACCAAGACCAAAATTTGTCTTTGTGATGTAGGCTTGATTTGTAGCAGGACATGAGCTGTAAGATCAGACTAACGCTATTGCCAGAGCTGTGCTGATGTTATCAAAGGCACAAACAAACCTTTCTCTGCAACACAGGAAAAACATATTTACTGAATGGAAAAATACAACATTGCTATAAAATTTCATTTACTCTTCTTAGAGGGCATTGCAACCAGTAAAAAGCTTGTAATGAGGCCTCACCTCTCGAGTCCTTTGGCTTTTCCCATTCTGACAATAACCATATGTTCCTGCTACACCATTCCTTATGCATCTTTCACCTTCCAGACAATTCTTCACCACCCCAAAGAAGAGGGTCTTTTGTTTCCCCTACTGTCTGATGTTAAGAGATTTAATGTCCCTAGAATAGCAAATTTGAAATGGGCCTCTTCCTAACAGGTCTTGGGTGCTTTTGTCCTTAGACAATGTTTAAATAAAGGAATTTGGATTTTACCTGCCCACATGAACCATATAGAAGTACCATAGGTGTTACGATACAATGGATACATAGGCTTAGTGCAAGATCATAAGGAAATACAGAAGAGTTCATGTGTAATATAGAATTATAAAGCAGATGTAAGGAATCCATCACCTACTACAAAGAGTTTCAGAAGCTGGAGACAGAGTTCTTAAAGGGTAACTCAAAATTCTAACTTCCATAATTTTTTTTAATTTATTGGTTGTTTAAAACTGAAGTCTTTCTGTAATTTATGAATAATTCCTGAGGGACTGAGAATTATCAGTTCATTTTCTACATTTCCGCTCGTGGGAATGGTATTCTATGATATCTTGAGCACAGAACCTCTATCCAAAGCCTGTGGGGCTTCATTTGAAGTTGGAGGCAGTTTTGCTTCTTGGGACTGCAAGATTGGGCCTTGAAAGCATAGCTTCTGAAAGAACTATTTTACAACTACAATAAATGCATTTATGCTACTTCTAAGCAGGATATTACTGAATATGATACTGTTTTTTCTGCTGTTATCTTAGCAAATGTAGATCCTTTGGTATTTGCCTTTCCTGACCCCAATATTTTGTTATGTAAAGGGGCTTCAACTAATGTTAACCTTCTACCATATTTCCAGAGTTACAGGCATGAGCCAATTTCAATATTGTATATTAAACCTGAGAAGCTACTTAACAATAGAGTTTCTTGCTTCTAAGTTTTTCCTTCGGTGTTGACATATTTTGTAAAGGTAAAACTAATATATATGAGTAGCCTTTCATTCTTGAATTCTTATCGCCCAGAGCCCCTGCTTGTGGATTTGAGTTACTGTCTCAAAACTTAAATGTATAGGGAACTTCCTACCTGATTGCGCAAATTGGGATCTTTAGTATGTGATGGGGAGATGATGGAGGGTAGGGCACTACTCTGAGAACTGAACAGGAATCATGCCTGCAGCTAGGCCCTCGTATATTCTGAGATCTTGTAGAATTTGCTGCAGAATCTATATATACCTCAGAATTGTGCTCCAGAATATAACCCTTCATTTAAAACAAACAAAAAGTACTTGTAGCATTCAGGGTTGCAAAGATAACTTTCCAAATACGAGTCTGTTTTACACTGATGTAGTGTTGTCTACTGGCTCTGAATTATTGCCTCTGAGAGATTTGAACTGTCCCATGCATCTCAATGGGGCATTAATGCTGGAATTTAAGTCTCATAATGTAATTGTCAATATTAACTGAATTATTAATTGTTTTGATCAAATCATCCGGTTGATGTGCCTATCCCACAATCCCAAAGGACCTCCTCCTGCCTGCTTTGGTGGCAAAGTCTCCAGATATACAAATCTAGTTCTCCTCAATTCTGCCTGCAACTTCCCCTCCCTCTTCCCCCCCCCCCTCCAAATTGACAGTGTATTGTTATGCACTGTTCGTGCATTATGTTTAATTTTTTACCAAATTCAACGGAACATTGACAGCTAAAAATGTAAATGCTGCATAGGATTGAATTTAGTGCTTTAAGATATATTTTACAGATTTTTATTTATTTTCCTGTAATAGTTCTTTGGTTTTATGACTTAGAACTTAAGGCCAACATTTTCATATGTGAATATGGATTTAGGGTACCTCAGTTTTTAGGTGCCCAATTTAGGACACTCCAAAGGGCCTGACTGCTGAGCATCCATCCTCTGAATATTTCTAAAGAATCAGGCCCCTTTTAGAAGTCTCTTAAGTCAGGTACCCAAAACCGAGGCACCAAAAATTGGTAATCACTTTTGAAAATCTGGGCCTAAATGCATAGGAATTACAATACTGGATCAGATCTCCTTCTGAACTGAATTAAATGAAGTTAAAAATACATAAATAATTTCCTAATATTACCCTGGCATGCAAGCAGTTGCTGTGGTTTGCAAGAATGTTACGCAAGTGCAAATAAGAAGAGAGGTAGTTCACACAAACTTGACTGGAAGAGAGGTCTCTACAAGGCAATCTTTCTGTTTAGATGAAGTCCAAATTGACAACATTTAGAACCTCTGGTCTAGAATATTAGTTCAAGCAAATATATTAAACTTAGATTTTTTTCCCTAATGAGGGAGTTGACCGCTTAATTGTATGTAAATGTAGTGTTTGTAGAAGACAGGAACTTTAAGATATATTAAAAAGTCCATAGCACAGGTACAGTGTAGGCAGTATTTGTGAGAGGAAGTACCAGAATGTGTGTCAGATATTGTAAGAATAGGATTTCAAGCTTAATAGCTCCCTTTTCTCTTCCTGTTTTTTTCCCTACTGTGTATACCTTTTGTCTTATTTCAGTTGTTTCCTTACTGTCTAAGTGCCTGTTCTTTCTTTATCATTTGTCTTCAGTCCTTTCTACCTTGCTTTGCTTTCTCTTACAATTTGTCCCTTTATTTTTAACCTTGAAAGAAACTTTTTTGGTTTGTACTGCATTATTTAGCCCACTACACACAAGATTGCTTGTGTTGAGCATTTTTAATAAAATTGTGTTAATTTTAATTGTTTGAAAATTTAACAAATTGAAATTGCCTTTAGACCACTATTAACTGTCTGTTTTTTATGCAGTGGTTAGTATTTCCCTCTAATGAGCACAGGACAAGAGGGTTAGAGCAAAGTGTAGTCACCTGCTTCCTCAGCATGGGCATACCACGTACAGCTCTGAAATAGTCTTCTGTTGAAGTAGAAATTAAAGTGCTGTGAAATGTTTTTAATTTCTACTATTTCATTGAAGGGGGTAGAGTTCAGCTAAATGCCTTGTAAGGCATTTTGAATTCCAACTCTGCTATGCTCTAATTTTTAAAGGAGTTGTAGAACAGGAGGCTCCCTTTCTCCACCCTTGATGGATTGTGATCCTCCCCTACATGGTGGTGGTAGGTCATAATATTTCCTGAGTTGATTAGATGACCAACAGGAAAGAAAACAAATTCTCTAGAATATTTCAGAGTAAATGGGAAAGTAGGAACAAAGAGAAAGGAAATCAAGTTGTTTAAATAGGAGAAGAAAACTTTATGGTATGTGAAGCATTTTTGAAAGAAAGGGGGGAAAAATATATGAACGTGGATGGTGGGATGAAAGTAACTCTCCTTTTTGGATGTTAAAGTTTTGGAAATCAGAACGGTAAAGAAGGCACCAACCACATGAGGCTAGAAAATGAGTCCTTGTAGTCCAGGAAACAGACCATGCGAGTTGCTCACTTTATTCCAGGCTAGCAGAGTAACGTTTAAACTTATGCTGAGGTGCTGCACATTTTTTCCACCTGTGCTGAAATGCCCAGTGTATCCCATTATCATTCCACTGCTTAATCTTGTTTATAGCATTAAGTCTGCTAACTAAAGACCACTATATTTAAGTCTGCAGAATAGCTTCCATTGAAACACTCACAACTTACCAAGAACTTCACTTTTTAGGTTGAAACTTTCCATGCTTGGTGTATCTTCAATACGAACATGTTTTGAAAGTTTGAGGAAACTCCTGTAAAACTGAAAAATCTACTTTGCCCTTTAAAGAATAATTCTAACATACTTTTTGGCCCAACTCTCAAACTTGGCATGTGAACCGTCCTCAAAGAGGCTTTATTTATCACTGACGTTCAAAAAAAATAGGATTTATATCTTCAGGTTGTTTGAAAATTGCATACTGAGCAATCCCAGGGGAGGGAGAGAGAGAGAGAGAGAGAGAGACTGACAATGGGGAAGCCTAAATATGCTCTTAACTTGCACCTATTAACATCCTGGCTAGCCCTCCAACTATAGGAATACACTTTTAATTTTCCTGGTCTCTTGAGCTTTGTACCACAGAATTGACTGGGTCCTACAGAACTCAGGATATGTGAAATGAACAGCTGTGGAGTAAGTACAACTTGCTCCTAGTTGGGATGCAGCTCTACAGTATTTTAGGCTCACTGGTTCAGGAAGGGTCCCGAGGCTTATCCCTATTTCTCCATGTCTCAGAGGGTAAATTCCTAATTAGGTCTTGACTGACTGACAGAGGTATGGTTGCAGTCCTTTTAAAAGTGAATGAGTGCTTCAATTAAGTGCTCAATCTTTGAAATACACCTTGCACTATCCGGCCCATAATTTCTACTATTTAATACCTCAAACTTTCCTTGCTAACAAGTAATATCCAACTACCAAAGCCTGCAGGAAGAGATGGGGCCTGCAGTGTGCTGTAAAGGTCAGTAGACTCAGGCTCTGAATTATATATTTAATGTACATTAAGCTGTACTAGTATGTGCTAGGTTTTTGGGGTTTTTTTGAGTGTCCTGAGTTTCCAGGCTAGAATTGAGAGGCAGGAATCAGGGTCAGAGTCAGGCTGTAGTCAGAGACCGGAAATCAGGAGATCAGGCAAAGTCTGGCATGGCAGCAGGCCCAAGTCTGTGGTTGCCCTGTGGCACCCATGAGATTAAATAGTGTAGTTGGCCAATCAGAGAGCTGCAGGATACCATCATTCTGGGGCTCTGAGGTAGTACTTCCTGGAGTGGGTCTGTGGGAATATCAGCTGTCCTAGGCTCTGAAGACCCACATTTTAGTCCCCAGATCCTTACACCAACAATCATACACAGGCTCAACAGAAATTCCAGTGCTAAATTAGAAACAGAAGAGGGACCAATAACACCTGATTAGATTAAAGCAACCCTCAAAGAGCTTAAGCAGGGGAAATCTGCAGTTGACAGAATTCAAGTAGGGATACTAAAGGTGGGAGGTGAAATTCTGATTGAGCAGCTAGCAAAAGATTAAGAAAATATGGGTGAAAGACAGGGAAGGTGGTATCATAGTGGCATTGGCAAAAAAGGGGCAGTCTTACTCCGTGCACAGACTGGAGAGGTATTGTACTGCTGTCAATCCCCAGACAAAGAATTAGCTCCCATTTTGCTGAATAGAATGACGACCGTAGATGAAATGTTACAGAAAGAACAGGCAGGGTTCCATTCAGGTAGATCATGTTGTGAATGGATATTCACTCTTTGACAGATCATTGAAAAAGCTATTACTTGGCAAAAACCCATCTTAATCAACTTTATCAACCTTTAGAAATGTTCAACAGTGTCCACTGAGAACCCTGTGTAATATTGCTAGAAGGTGTGCGTTACCAGACAAGCTGAAGAATGTAATAAGGAGTTTATATGATGGAAGTAGATATGCAGTCAGATCAGATGCAGGCGTGGGGGGATGATTCGATTTTGTGACCGGAGTTAGAGAAGGTTGTATGTTTTGATCAATCCTCTTTGCATTAGCAAAAGACTGCGTGATGAAACTGACAACAAAAGGCATTGTGGCCAGTGCTGAACTCCATAAATACCTGCACACAAACGTTTGTTATCTCAGTTTGTCCTCAGTTTCCTCACTCCTAACAGCCATTTGGGATTTTGGTCAGTGTCCTCTAGGCGTTCTAGGACCTTCCTTCACCCGACTCCTGCTCAGTCTTCTCTTCCTGTGATCTTGTAGTGATCTTTCTGTTGCTTAGAGAGCATGACTCTTTTAAAATCAGTCTTTGACACACCTTTTGTCTTCTCACAGTGGGATTTTCCATGATCCAGGCCTTGAGTGAAACTAGTGGCAGAAGGTTGTTAAAAGTTAATGGCACTCCCTGTAGCCTCCATTTTCCTGCCAGAGCAAGGTTATTCAATTGTTAGTAACACTTAATGGCCTTCTCATTCAGACACCTTGGCACTAACTCTCTTCCCCCCTCCCCTTTTAACATGAGATGGTTTATACAATCTGACAGTTACAGCGTAGCACATAATCAAGCTGACACTCAAAATGGAGGCTGAAATACGACATGGCTTATCACAAAATCTTACTGGGAACACTGACAATACTGCCCCAGACTCTCATAATTATTACTTATATTGCAGAAGCACCAGTCAGAATCAGACTCAGGACTTTATTGGGGGAAAAAAAGCCTACAGAAGTAGACATAGTCCATATATTGAAGACCTCAGTCAGAGAAGACAAGTGATGTACATAGAGTGGAAGGAGAGGGAAATGCCAAAATCTGTCTCATTTGTTGCACTTTATAGCTCTGTCTTTTTAAAGAAAAAGAGCTTCCCACTGCATGCAAGTTTTAACTTCTGAATTAACCCTTTGGTTACACACCTGAAATAGAGATAATTGTTAGTTCCTGGCAATTGTCCTAAGTATTTGCCTTTTTCTCTTGGACTGCATTAAAGATCTTTCATTTAAATATATTTAATACTTCACTTTTAAAATGCTGTTATATATAGCTATGTTTGAGACAACCACAAGTATGCACAATGGAGATTTTAGTTGAGTGTTAGTCATGTTGCAATTACCAGTGATCAAGAGCAGCTTCTGTCTCTTCAAAGACAGAGGCATCATAAACTTTCCCCAAGGTTAAATGCCAGTAGTTTATAATTATGGCATTAAAATGGCTGTTGAAGGAATGGCTGTTCAAATACACACTTGATATGTTAAAATGCACTAGCAGACATCCAGTGAACTTTGACATAACAAAAACAAATTTAGTCAATTTTACATGCTAGAAATGGCATGTTCATTTTATTCTTTTTAGCATTCAAGTTTCTGCAGTATATTCAGTGTTTAATTTAATGTGCAAATGAACTAAGCTGTGTGATCATGAGCGACTTCAATTTGAGCAACATATAGTGGAGGTCTCGTGCTGCCAATATTAAAACATTCTTGGAATTTCTAAATATTATAGATGAAAATTTGCTAACTCAAGAAGTATTGCTGATAACGGGGGGATTCCACGTTAGACCTAATTTTGACATGTAAAGAGGAACTGATCACAGAACTAAAAATTAATGATAGCGTAGGTATAAGTAATCATGACTTGATCACATTTTTAATGTGCAAACAGGATGAAGTCCAGACCATTAATATATATACTTGGTATTTTAAAAGGGCCAGTTTCACAAAGCTGAAAACAATAATGAGCCAAATAAGCTGGAGGAAGAAGTTAATGAAAAAAATATGAATAATTGGGAATTGTTTAAGAACACTACTCGATGCTCAAAAAGTCACAGACCCACGGAAGAAGGCTGTATTGGTTAAACATATGAAACACAAACATTTCTGATAGATGGTTTAGTTCTGATGTACTTAGAAGAGGACAAAAATCAGTTTATTATGGAAAGCTAATCATTACTTAAAGCTGGGGGATTGTTACAATATTTCCATAATAAAACTTATGTAGCTCAACTCCTTTTGAGGGCCAGGGGTTAGGGAAGATGGGGGGGAGAGGAGGAAAAAATCATCATACTTTCAGGAAACTATGTACAATGGAAAAAATTCATTTCTGGGGTAACTTTAATTAAATTAGACCGGAGATTATTTTGAAGAACTGTAATCCACTTCATCGGATGCATAGAATGGAACAAATAGTAAGATTATATACATACAGACATACATACAGACAAGTTGGAAGTTACCATACAAACTGTGAGAGGCTAACTAGTTAAGATGAGCTATTATCAGCAGGATCATTTTTCTAGGATCATTGTTGCTTTGACCATGTCACTCCTCTTTTTGAATAGCTCCCCAATCTCTATTACATCAGACCTTATTACCTTCATTACCTATTCCCTTCCTACCCATCTTTCATTTGCTATCAAAATGTCAGACCCCCGATTGGCCCATGAAGTCGACCTCCACCACACACTTGTTAAATTTTCAAACAAGCACCTTTGTGCTTTCTCCCCGCTAGCCTCATAGTTGGGAGGAGCTTCCTATAAACATGTGCCTGTCAACATTCAAATCCCTCCTTAAAATTCTCCTTCCTAATGATAGCTTCCACCACCCAAAAACAAAGCTTTACAGGGGGTAGACTGCTGGTGTGCTAACCACTGCCAATCATGCTGACCAATGTTGCCTCATTGTTTCCTTGTACTCCTCCGTCTGTCTGTCAGTCTGTTGTCTGTTGTTTTATACTTAGATTGTAAGCTATTTGGGATCTTTTTGTTTTGTGATTGTACCCAGCACCGGAGTACCCATGGAGTCAGCGCCAATGACCTGAGCCCTGAAATTTAGAATTTCAGAGCACAAATATATAATGAGGAGAGAGGGGATTTAAGATTACTGTTCCATAACTATTTTTTCTGGACAGACAGTTCCTACTTCCTCCTCTCTCTTTCTGGAGTAAAGACTCGTTTCCTAAACCAAGAAGAAGGACAATAAAACCAGCAACTTGAAAAATGAAAGACATTTGAATGAGTTGCAAGCCAAGATCAGAGTCTTAATGACGAATGCCTTTGGTGACAAAAAAGAAATAAAATTCTAAAATGTTATATTTTTCTGCAGACTCAAGGCACGTATTCACTAACTGAGCACTTCTCTGAGGCAATGTAATAAGAATTACTGACTTTTAGAACTTGTAGAAGCCTTTCACAATGCTGTTTTCAGGCTATTGCTAGCATTATGTACATTTTGAAATTATCAAATTCAGTTCACTAAATGACTTAGCCCTGGTCTACACTAGGACTTTAGGTCGAATTTAGCAGCATTAAATTGATGTAAACCTGCACCCGTCCACACGATGAAACCCTTTATTTCCACTTAAAGGGCTCTTAAAATTGATTTCCTTACTCCACCCCTGACAAGTGGATTAGCGCTTAAATCGGCCTTGCCGGCTCGAATTTGGGGTACTGTGGACACAATTCGACGGTATTGGCCTCCAGGAGCTATCCCAGAGTGCTCCATTGTGACCGCTCTGGACAGCACTCTCAACTCAGATGCACTGGCCAGGTAGACAGGAAAAGAACCGCGAACTTTTGAATCTCATTTCCTGTTTGGCCAGTGTGGCAAGCTGCAGGTGACCATGCAGAGCTCATCAGCAGAGGTGACCATGATGGAGTCCCAGAATCGCAAAAGAGCTCCAGCATGGACTGAACGGGAGGTACGGGATCTGATCACTGTATGGGGAGAGGAATCCGTGCTATCAGAACTCCGTTTTCGAAATACCAAAACCTTTGTCAAAATCTCCCAGGGCATGAAGGACAGAGGCCATAACAGGGACCCGAAGCAGTGCCGCGTGAAACTGAAGGAGCTGAGGCAAGCCTACCAGAAAACCAGAGAGGTGAACGGCCGCTCCAGGTCAGAGCCCCAAACATGCCGCTTCTATGATGAGCTGCATGCCATTTTAGGGGGTTCAGCCACCACTACCTCAGCCGTGTTGTTTGACTCCTTCAATGGAGATGGAGGCAATACGGAAGCAGGTTTTGGGGACGAAGAAGAAGATGATGATGATGATGAGGTTGTAGATAGCTCACAGCAAGCAAGCGGAGAAACCGGTTTTCCCGACAGCCAGGAACTGTTTCTCACCCTGGACCTGGAGCCAGTACCCCCCGAACCCACCCAAGGCTGCCTCCTGGACCCAGCAGGCGGAGAAGGGACCTCTGGTGAGTGTACTTTTTAAAATACTATACATGGTTTAAAAGCAAGCATGTGAAAGGATTACTTTGCCCTGGCATTCACGGCTCTCCTGGATGTACTCCCAAAGCCTTTGCAAAAGGTTTCTGGGGAGGGCAGCCTTATTGCGTCCTTCATGGTAGGACACTTTACCACTCCAGGCCAGTAACACGTACTCGGGAATCATTGTACAACAAAGCATTGCAGTGTATGTTTGCTGGCGTTCAAACAACATCCGTTCTTTATCTCTCTGTGTTATCCTCAGGAGAGTGAGATATAATTCATGGTCACCTGGTTGAAATAGAGTGCTTTTTTTCAGGGGACACTCAGAGGAGCCCATTCCTGCTGAGCTGTTTGCCTGTGGCTAAACAGAAATGTTCCCCACTGTTAGCCACAGGGAGGGGGGAGGGTTGAGGGGGTAGCCACGCGGTGGGGGGAGGCTAAATACGACCTTGTAACGAAAGCACATGTGCTATGTATGTAATGTTAACAGCAAGGTTTACCCTGAAAGAGTGTAGCCACTGTTTTATAAAATGTGTCTTTTTAAATACCGCTGTCCTTTTTTTTTCTCCACCAGCTGCATTGTTTCAATGATCACAGGATCTTCTCCTTCCCAGAGGCTAGTGAAGCTTAGAAAGAAAAAAAAAATGCACTCGAGATGAAATGTTCTCTGAGCTCATGCTGTCCTCCCACACTGACAGAGCACAGACGAATGCGTGGAGGCAAATAATGTCAGAGTGCAGGAAAGCACAAAATGACCGGGAGGAGGGGTGGCGGGCTGAAGAGAGTAAGTGGCGGGCTGAAGACAGGGCTGAAGCTCAAATGTGGCGGGAGCGTGATGAGAGGAGGCAGGATTCAATGCTGAGGCTGCTGGAGGACCAAACGAGTATGCTCCAGTGTATGGTTGAGCTGCAGCAAAGGCAGCTGGAGCACAGACTGCCACTACAGCCCCTGTGTAACCAACCGCCCTCCTCCCCGAGTTCCATAGCCTCCACACCCAGACGCCCAAGAACGCGGTGGACGGGCCACCGGCCAACCAGCCACTCCGCCACAGAGGATTGCCCAAAAAAAAGAAGGCTGGCATTCAATAAATTTTAAAGTTGTAAACTTTTAAAGTGCTGTGTGGCATTTTCCTTCCCTCCTGGGCTACCTTGGTAGTCATCCCCCTATTTGTGTGATGAATGAATAAAGAATGCATGAATGTGAAGCAACAATGACTTTATTGCCTCTGCAAGCGGTGATTGAAGAGAGGAGGGGAGGGTGGTTAGCTTACAGGGAAGTAGAGTGAACCAAGGGGCGGGGGGTTTCATCAAGGAGAAACAAACAGAACTTTCACACCGTAGCCTGGCCAGTCATGAAACTGGTTTTCAAAGCTCCTCTGATGCGTACCGCGCCCTCCTGTGCTCTTCTAACCACCCTGGTGTCTGGCTGCGTGTAACCAGCAGCCAGGCGATTTGCCTCAACCTCCCACTCTGCCATAAACGTCTCCCCCTTACTCTCACAGATATTGTGGAGCACACAGCAAGCAGTAATAACAGTGGGAATATTGGTTTCACTGAGGTCTAATTGAGTCAGTAAACTGCGCCAGTGTGCCTTTAAACGTCCAAATGCACATTCTACCACCATTCTGCACTTGCTCAGCCTGTAGTTGAACAGCTCCTGACTACTGTCCAGGCTGCCTGTGTACAGCTTCATGAGCCATGGCATTAAGGGGTAGGCTCGGTCCCCAAGGATACATATAGGCATTTCAACATCCCCAACAGTTATTTTCTGGTCTGGGGATAAAGTCCCTTCCTGCAGCTTTTGAAACAGACCAGAGTTCCTGAAGATGCGAGCGTCCTGTACCTTTCCCAGCCATCCCACATTGATGTTGGTGAAACGTCCCTTGTGATCCACCAGAGCTTGCAGCACTATTGAAAAGTACCCCTTGCGGTTTATGAACTCGGCGGCTTGGTGCTCCGGTGCCAAGATAGGGATATGGGTTCCGTTCTATGGCCGCACCACAGTTAGGGAATCCCATTGCAGCAAAGCCATCCACTATGACCTGCACATTTCCCAGGGTCACTACCCTTGATATCAGCAGATCTTTGATTGTGTGGGCTACTTGCATCACAGCAGCCCCAACAGTAGATTTGCCCACTCCAAATTGATTCCCAACTGACCAGTAGCTGTCTAGCGTTGCAAGCTTCCACAGGGCTATCGCCACTCGCTTCTCAACTGTGAGAGCTGCTCTCATCTTGGTATTCATGCGCTTCAGGGCAGGGGAAAGCAAGTCACAAAGTGACGTCACATCCTCACCCGGTATCGCTTTGCCAGGTTCTGGTACTGCATATACTGCTGGATAATGCGTGTGGTGTTTAATGTGCTCCTAATTGCCAAAGTGAGCTGAGCGGCCTCCATGCTTGCCTTGGTATGGCGTCCACACAGAAAAAAGGCGCGGAACGATTGTCTGCCGTTGCTCTGATGGAGGGAGGGGCAACTGACGACACGGCTTACAGGGTTGGCTTCAGGGAGCTAAAATCAACAAAGGGGGTGGCTTTACATCAAGGAGTATTTCAGGCAGGACTTCACGGAGGGTTCCAATAAGAAATGGTGCACCTAAGTTATTGTTCTTATTGGAACAAGGAGGTTAGCCTGACCTCTGATTGATACATGGCTAGATTTACCTCACTGCACCTTCTCTGTGAGTGACTGCAGTGTGACCTAGAGGAATGAGTCCCCTAGACGGGGGAGGAGGCAAATGAATACAAAACAAATCTGGTCTATTTCTTGTTTTGATCCACTCCATCTATCTTTTACATCTTTGGCTGGCAGCAGACGGTGCAGCAGGACTGTTAGCCATCCTCATCTCTTGCCTGCCCGGCAGAAGATGATGCAATAGGACTGCTAGCAATCCGTATCGCCTGCCTGCTCACCATAAGACGGTTCAATAGGACTGACTGCAGGACTAAAGAGAATGACCTGGTCAAGTCACTCCAAATTTAGTCCCTGCGCCCATGTCTGCCCAGGCGCTCCCAGCCGACGTGGCCAGGAGCACCTCTGACATGATGAGGACAGCTACCAGTCGTACTGTACCGTCTGCTGCTAGAAGGCAATGGGTTGCTGCTACTGTGTAGCAATGCTGTACCACGTCTGCCAGCACCCAGGAGACATAGGGTGACGGTTACCTGAGCGGGCTCCATGCTTGCCGTGGTATGGCATCTGCACAGGTAACTCAGGAAAAAAGGCGCGAAACGATTGTCTACCCTTGCTTTCACAGAGGGAGGGAGGGAATGGGGGCCTGACGATATGTACCCAGAACCACCCGCGACAATGTTTTAGCCCCATCAGGCATTGGGATCTCAACCCAGAATTCCAATGGGCAGCGGAGACTGTGGGAACTGTGGGATAGCTATCCACAGTGCAATGCTCCGGAAGTCGACTCTAGGCTCGGTCCTGTGGAAGCGCTCCGCCGAGTTAATGCACTTAATGCACTTAGAGCATTTTCTGTGGGGACACACACACTCGAATATGTAAAACCGATTTCTAAAAAACAGACTTCTATAAATTCGACCTTATTCCATAGTGTAGACATATCCTAAAAGTATAATGGGACCAACATGGCTACAGGAACACTGCATACAGTAAATGACTAAAAGTCAAGAATTAAATATTGGTCAGTAGTAACTAAACATAGGGAACTGCTGATGGCTGTTCACTGCCCTATGTGAAGTGAAGTGGTGGTCTAACTTTCTGTTCCCGGTAGATAGGTATCTACAACATAGAAGACTGTGAGATTAGTACCTTGGTAGATGCCAAAGATGGAATAAGCCATGGGGAATGAGCCAGTCTGTCAGTCCTCTAAGTTCGTGCTACTCAAAGTGGTGGTCCGCAGACCAGGACCGGTCTGCGAGCTGTCGGCTGCTGGTCTGCGCGCACGTTGGGAGAAAAAAAAATGCCGGTCCCCCACCTCAGATAGCTTGAGAAGCACTGCTCTAAGTGATCCTTCCTGAACAGGTTTAACCAAAATGTCAGGGCATGAAAGCAAATTTCTACTGTGCTACCAATGCGGTATCTGTTCCATGAACAGAGCACATCAGTGTCTGGAGCTAGGAATCCAGCATCTTTCAAAAGCACTAAATACCACTTTAAAACAAAATTAAGACAATGCTACGTATATAAGATGATTTTTGATCAAGGGTAGTATAGATCTAATGTCTGACATGTCATATCCTACCAGGTGATACTGTCCTGTACAGCAGGGGTGGGGAATCTTTTTTCCATCAGGGCCACTGACCCACATTAAAAATCAGTAGTGGACCACACACAGCCCTGCGGGGGGTGGGGTGGGGGGAGCAGAGGCTTGGGGCTTCCCCTAGGCTCTGGGGTGGGGCCAGAAATTAGGGGTGCAGGGAGGGGTTCCAACTTGGGGCAGAGGGTTGGCGGGCCGGGGAGGGAGTTAGCGTGCATGAGGGGGTTCCGACCTGTGGCAGGAGGTTCAGGGTGTGGGTTCCGGTCGGCACTTACCTCAGGTGGCTCACGGTCGGGGACCCACCAGGGCTAAGGCAGGCTCCCTGCCTGCCCTGGCACCGCGCTTTTCCCGGAGGTGGCTGCCGTGTCCAGTCGCTAGGTGGAGGGGCAAGGAGGCTCTGTGCAGTGCGCGCTGCCTACGCCCACAGGTGCTGCCCCATCAGCTCCCATTGGCCACAGTTCCCGGCTAATGGGAGCTACAGAGCTGGCACTGGGTGAGGGGGCAGCGTGCGGAGCATCCCTGATTGCTCCTGCTCCTAGGGGCTGCAGGGACATGATGGTTGCTTCTGGAAGCTACGCTGAGCCAACTGGACTTGTAATGGCCGGGCACCCTAGCTTTCCCCTGTAGAGGGGTGATCCAGCGTTCGCGGCTCCAGCCCCGCGGAGGGAGTGCCAAGGTTTGGGGCTTCCAGCCCGCGGCATGGAGACTTGCTGCGGGCCGAATGAAATCAAGCAGCATGCCAGATCCAGCCTGCGGGCCATAGGTTCCCCACCCCATATTCCTGGGGATGGACTTGATAAACTAGTAGATCTTTTCAAACTCATTTTCACTATTAAGCATTTTATAGCATTTCACGTGTTCAAGTGTATTCTACAACTATTAGTCATAATACTACCCCAGCAAGATAGCAGGTAAATATTATTATTCCCATAATACAGATTGAAGAATTGAGGTTTTAAAATAAAATTGAGAAAATGCTACTGAGATGGAAAAGTGAAGTGACTTGCCCATGTCATGTTGCCTTTCTGCTAGGATTGTGTTATGCATTTTCTCACATGAACAGGTTTACTTATTTGTTGTAGAACTTATCAATTATAATATGATTTGCCAGTTTCACAGCTTACATGAAAACTGACATGTAAAATAAAACCATCTGTTATAAATTGTGACAAATGACTGGCATCATAGTTAGTACTTCAAAAAGAATGAATGTGTGTACATTTGGTCAGACTCCAAGCAGCAGAATTACTCGCACCTGCACATGCCCCATATTTTGGAGCATTTACCAAAAATGCCAGTGCAAGCCAGATGCTGTTTTCTTTCCTACCCAAATGTTTTCCAAACATTGAGCTACTTTTGTTATTTCAAAAAGGTAGCAAAATTTCTAAAACTGAGTGTTAAGCAATTGGCTACTATATTTACAGCAGATGGCTGTACCCAGTATTACTAACAGCCTTGTTATTATTTGCTTCAAAAAGGATACATAAATTACATGCTCTGCTGCTTTAGTTCTAATTTTTTTTCTATGTTTAGGGATTAAAAAAAAATTTAATCAATTTAAATATTTGCCAGCCAGACCAACACATTGACTCCTAATGTGACAAATGTTAACTCAGTCTCTTCCACCTCATGCCACCATACAAAATATCAGCCTGTATTTCCACTGAAATTGCTTTAAAACAGATAGGACAGCTAATTTAAACAGTTGTTTGCACATTCAGTATTTATGACAGGAATCTCGCATGACTGGCTGGTAGCAGCAAGTTAGAAGGTTTAGCTCAGCTGCTGCCACGAGTGATGGATGGCCTTGAAGAATTTCTTGTTTGTGATCAGATCAATCACAGAACAGAATACGAAAAAGGGGATCAGCCTCAAACTAGATTCAGAACATTTCCATCTGTATGCAAAAATGGGACAGGAAGAAATGTACCATAAAGTACAGCTATTAAAAATTCACAAAGAACGTTTTACATAAAGCATATTTGAAGGTGAGGTAGTTGATAATATGCCTTGACTTTTCATGTAGTGTTATCCAAAGATTCAGATGTAAGAAATCATCCTGTGACTCAGAATATGTTTGTTTTGTATATATTTGATAAAACCAAAGGAACTATGCAAACTCAAACTCTGGAGTTTAAACTATGGAGTTTAAAATTCCAGACCTGTCTTTGATGGTATATAAGAAATGTGCAGTCAAAGGTTGCTGACTACTTAGTGTATAGAAGAACCACAAGATTATATGAAGTTTAAACTGTTCATAGCCTGTGGACTATTACAAATGAATGGTTTCAAAAAATTTGGAAAATGGTTGTAATACTTAACTACTTCACAAGGATGGTGCACAGGGTGCCAGAATACAGGGGCAGAGTTAAGATTGTGTGTTGACCCAGATTTCCAGACTTTCAAGCATTTGTTTTGTTTTTAAAAAAACTTTAGCTTAGAATTTTCTGGCTTTTAAACACTTTAGAGCTAGAATATTCTAAGGTATTTTCTGAAATAATTGATAAGGTTTAATGAGGTTTTAATTGTCTATCAATGTACTTAAACTTGAATTGTTTGCTATCATAATTAGTCTTGTAGTTCTGAGGACAGTGATATGATAAATTATTCATGCTTGCTGTAAAGACATAGCATGTTTTCAGATATAGTGCAACAAAGAATGCAAATTTCATGTTTAGCATTGTTGAGCTTGGAATGGCCTTGTAAAATTAGAAGCAGAAAACAGATGATCATTCCATCATTTACTTTTGACAGCATTGAAGATTTTAGATAACAGGCTGAAGGTAAAAGTTCATTGAACAGATCTACCTGGTGAGACCCATTTGAAATTCAGAAGCTGGTGGTTAACTTTTAATAGCATGTAGCTTGCTCTTTCGATTTTGCGAAATAAGAATGAAATGTGGAAACAACTTTTTTTTTTAAGTAAATTAAGTACATTTATTTCTATAATTTAAGGAAAAGATTAGCTCGTTCATTCCCAGGCATTGTACGTAGGAAAAAAACCCCTTGCTGTTGCCCTTGTGAAGGAGGCAGCAGCACAAATCTGGTAGCAATGTAGAAACCTGATAATCCCAATGAACACTTGCGGGTTGTCTTGCTTGGCGGGTGTGTGAGGATCAGTGCAATTTATTATGGAATTAATAGTAATAGGCACAGTCACAGCTGAAAAATGAACCTCTGTTGTGATTAGTATGTAGTCTTAAAGAAGATGAACACTTTTTTCCTCCTACTCAGAATTAATTTCTTAGCTTCCCTTTGGAGATAGATGCCTTTAATTCTTGGCATTTGATCACATTCACTCTTCCCTTGTCTGTGAATATGTTCAAATGTTGCATTTTTAGGAGGTGTTCTTAAATTAAGAATCATCCGGTCCATAGACTATCAGGGTGGGAAGGGACCTCAGGAGGTCATCTAGTCCAACCCCCTGCTCAAAGCAGGACCAATCCCCAATTTTTGCCCCAGACCCCTTAATGGCCTCCTCAAGGATTGAACTCACAACGCTGGGGTTAGCAGGCTAATGTTCAAACCACTAAGCTATCCCTTGCCCCTGGGTTTTTTTCAGTTCTGTTGTACAAAACCTTAAGCAAAACCTGTGGTATTACTGAAGGGTCTGAAAATCTTATTTCCTGGCTACAAAATATATCTATGTGGAGGAGACCTTTTCAGAGTGATAGGGAAGAGGAAGAAAGACTACTTTTTGCATCTCAACCTCTTAAGTCTCCTCTGTAGAAACAGTATCTTCAGAGTAAAAGCAGTGGCTAAACATAATGACCCAATAGTCATTGCAGTAAGAGAAATACAGGGGCTACAGTTGGAAGATTGGAAGGGCATAAAAGGAATATATTTTTAAAATAGAAGAGACAGGTTGAAACTATGAGAGAAATTGCATGTTAGTAGGGTGACCAGATGTCCCGATTTTATAGGGACAGGCCCAATTTTTGGGTCTTTTTCTTATATAGGCTCCTATTACCCCCCATCCCCGTCCCGATTTTTCACACTTGCTGTCTGGTCATCCTACATGTTAGTCTCCTCCCCTTTCCCCATCATACAAAACTAGATACTAATGGACAGCGTTATAGATTTGCCTACCAGGTAGCAAAATTGAAAGAAATTGTCATTCAAGGTTAGTATAAAGGAACCGTCCTACACATTTCCCTCAGACTTTTAGTTTCCGTCATCCTGACAGCTCAAAGCCTATGCCAAAGTCATATTTTTTCCTCTCCATGTTAACCCTGTCTTCCTTTGAGTCATCCAAAGAAAAATAAGGGAAAGGGGGTGGGGAGGAGGAATCAAATAAAATATTTTACTCTAGAGATTATTCTAACTAACCTCCTTTCTAGCAAAATTTTCTTTAACATATCTGAGGAGAGTGCCTTCTTAGAGTTGCCTTTCTCCAACTCTGTGTCCTTGTACACGTCCAGGCTTAGCCTTTGGCTATAAATGAAACCTCTGCTCTTCAGCACTATACATTCTTTTCAGAAGTCAACAATTTCTACTTCTCTTCTCTATCTACCTAAGGTAGGCACTACCTCTTTGAGATACTTTTCCTCTGACAAGTGTAAGTGAGGCTGCTTCTCAGCAATAATTTATTTATTTCTTAAGTCCTCCTGGTCTAAGACTTCTTTAAGCCAGGGGGTTTTCCTGCCGGATTTATCTTGCTCTCATGTCCCCTCCAAATGCAGAAGCATTTGGAGTAGATTCCTGGATATATTAATCAGTCTATGTTCCCTCAGACTTCATTTGTCTGCAAGAGGTGCTTAGTGTACTCTGCATGCTTCCTTTTCTTCTGTCCTTAATTTGAGTCCTTGTCCAGTTTTTAGAAGGTATCCAAGAGGGAGTATGAGTGGGGTAAAACAGATACAAAATTATACAAATATGGAATTGAGGCCTTCTGCTTTATTTGAATAATAAATGATTGGCTGAGCCCTAATTTCACTGGACATAGAAAGTCCTCCAAAGTCCAGTGGATAAGCATTTAACAGAGCTGCTCTGAAAAGGCACTTGGTATCTCACTTTTTGGCCATTATTGAACAAGAAAGGTCTCAGTGGACAAGTCTTTGTTTTTCCCACAATTGTGAGGCAGGGCCTCAACTTTTCAGAGGATTCAGACACATTTCTCGTAGCTTGCAATGTGGAGTCTTCTGTCAAGCACACAGTTCCAAGATTACTCTATCAATAGACACAATAACTTCCATACCAGATATAACTGAGATATACAGTCTGAACTAACTTGCAGAATTATATTGGGCTGTTTTAGCCTTAAGTGGCTGTACTATTTAAATTTGTTTCAAGGGCCATTCAGAAGAGTTTGGAGAAACCATCCCCTCAGGTGTCCATGGCAGTGGCCTGAAAGCAAGTTATTAAGTTTATTTTTGGAATCTGTAGAACATACTTCTTTAATACAATGCAGTTTTTGAAAGCACATGGCTGGCAGCTAGGGCTCTGAGCACTGCCACCAAAGTCTGGATTTGTGACTTGGGTACTGGAACCCAAACTGAGGCTTTAAGTCCAAATGTC
This sequence comes from Eretmochelys imbricata, assembly GCF_965152235.1. Taxonomy (NCBI): domain Eukaryota; kingdom Metazoa; phylum Chordata; order Testudines; family Cheloniidae; genus Eretmochelys; species Eretmochelys imbricata. The sequence goes on along the minus strand of NC_135578.1, from coordinate 2,366,449 downwards.
CCTTCCCGCCACGCCAAGCAAATAAGCTGTTTTAAGACATAATAACAGTCACTGAGAAACACTATCTGTTCTCTCTTCTGTAACTATGAAACTCACCTAGGTTTTATACAGAGGGGTATCTCTATCGTCTTTCCTGTTTCCTACTCTTCTTTTGTTTCTTCTTTCAGGAGGTTTCTTCGGAGCTAGGAGTTCTCACTTCTCCAATAGAAGAAACTGTAGACATAGATGGGACTCGCCCAACCAGAAACTCTCCCTTTTCCCATCTGTAGTTCTACTGACCATACTCTTTTGTGATCTTCTTGGTCTTTTCCTCCTGTAGGAGTCTTACTGCAATGGTTTTGGGTTTTAGTTTTGTTTTGTTTTTTAATTTAAGAGTAGGGAAGAACTTTGGATGCTCTCTCTTGAGGTTTCACCCCGGGATTTCTCCTAGCTTGAGTTCCAGAGAGAATGACCTTGCCTTTATTTCAAGGAACAGGGCCTGGAGTTTTATTTCTTGGTATTTCCAAATTCATAAGAGGGTTTTTCCTATATTGGATCTGCACTTCCCCAGTATTGGTAGATGCAGACCCTTTTCTGGGTAGAAAATATAAGGTTTAGGTCATTATTCCAGGTGTTGTATCTGCTCCACAGACTAGAAAGGTCCCTATCTGCATGCTTACATTTGCCCTTCCCACCAGTGTTTCCTTTGTTGTACCTATGAGAAAGACATCAGCTTTGCTCCCTTCCCTGTAGAGTGTCCTCGGTTTAAGAATATTAGTGAGAACACAACTGTGAAGTAGCCATCATAAGGGGACAGTTCAAGAAAGTTGCTGATAAAATGCTTTAAAACTTCTCTCAGCATATACTTTACAACATTGTAAATAAAAGTTGCTAGGCAAATTGACTACCACCAGAAAGTATGTACTACATTATAAGTATTGTATCCTATTCTAATCCATGCTGTTTGAATTGGTGGACTGATTATTATCAAACATATTTTATTTTTCTCCATTATATACTTAAACAAAACTATCATGCTTCTATTTTTGTTAATATTATCATTTGTAAACCTAAGTTGCCTTTTCTTCCTAATTAACCACTAGCTAATAGGTGCAAATAAGCTTTGTCTTCCAGTTTTCATTTTCAGTGCAGTCTGTTAAAAGCTTATGATACAAAACAAATGTGGGGAAAATGACCTACTAAGAGCTCTAGACTGTCACATCAAGGCTGGAAATAATTTCTCAGATACACACTTACGTCTACTCTGCCAAATGTAAATTTAAATAGCAAAATGTCAACACCTTGTGCCTTTTGTAACAAGTAATTTTTTTCACATTTTGGATATTAGACTGGCTAACATTAAGGAACGTGTAATGCTGAAAACTAAAATCTACTTAATTTGGTTTAAACTTGAGCCTGACTCAGAAGAATCTCCTGTTTTGTATGAAAGATATTTTTACTTGGTCCTCTGATTCCTAAAATCTTTTCGATCAAAAGGTGCCACTGATGCCAAATTGTATCTACAGATCTGTGGCACAGACTAAGGACAAAATCCTTCCTCTGGGGACATGCATGAGCAGATCTCCCCATTTTTCTAAAGATCATGGCAGAATAGAGTACAGTAGCAGAAAATGGACCTCCTCTTGCCCATGTCACATCTTGTGGAATATCCTATAAAATTTGCAGTCTTTTATGTTAAAGTGATATATTAGAGGGATTCATGACTGTCAACATAATATATTACTATCTCAAATAAGATTACCACCTATGGAGAGAATTTTATTGTCTGTTGAAAGTGAGGCAAAGCAACTACTTAGTATTTAGAAAAAGACATTCCAGATAGAGAGGAAGGAAGGTAATGAGGACATTGGTGCTGAATAAGCATTCTAAATCATTGGGAAACTGATCATGCCTGCCGAGCCAGATGGCCGAGAAGTGGGGAGTTGTCATCGCCAGCTATTATGATGATTTCTTTAAGTATCAATAAATGGATCAAACAGCAACCTATCTTGCTAAGAACGTAGAATGTGAAAGGGTGAAGTAGAGCTCTGTGTAGCTCAAAAGCTTCTCTCTCTCACCAACGGAAGTTGATTCAATAAAAGAAATTACCTCATGCACCTAAATCAATCCAGAGGTATTAAAAATTAGTCTTTTAAGAAAAGGTAGTGAAAGATGAATACCTCACCATGTCTTGATCAAAAGGGCAAAGACTGAGAAAAAGTTCTTACCATAAGATTTGTCACTGGCACGAATGTGGTCAGACAGACACATGCATACTTAGACTTCTGTAAGACTTCTATAAGATATAAAATTAACTGGCTAACTGTACTTGTAAACGGGGAATCATCAGCGAGCAGGTTGTTTCCAGTGTAGTCCCACAAGGATCAGTTCTTGGTCCTATGTTATTTAACATTTTTATGAATGGCCTGGAAGAAAACATAAAATCATCAGAGATAAAGTTTGAAGGGGCCTGCAGCAAATGGGAGCTGTGGGGGCAGAACCTATGGGCAGGGGCAGAACCTGGGGGCGGAGGCAGTGTGCAGAGCCACCTAGCCACGCCTCCACCTAGGAACAGCTGGGATAGGTTGCTGCTTGTGGGGATCTGCCTGAGGTGAGTGCCCCCTGGATCTGGCATCTCGAGCCCCCTCCTGTGCCCCAACCCCCTACCCCGAACTCCCTCTCAGAGCCCGCACCCCCCTCCCATGCCCCAGCCCCGCAGTCCCGCCCACTCTCCAAACCCCTCGTGGCTGTTCCTCCACCTAGGAGCAGCAGGGATATGTCGCTGCTTCCAGGGAGCCACACAGAGCCAGATAGGGAGCCGCTGGCCCCGCGCCAACCGAACTATCAACCGGACTATCTATGAAGATTAGAAATGCTGGTTTATAGAGCTTTCCGGTTGGTCCAGGGCTGGATAACAACGATTTTACTGTATACACTATTACCATTTTTAAAGAAAAAGTTACAGATTTCGGTTATCCCAGCAGTCTGACATTTCAAAGGATAATTTCATATGAAGTTTCATTTTTTTCTTAAATGTATTCATGATAGGAGATGCTGCTTCTGAAATTTCAGCTAGCTGTCCTGAGGAAAATGGGTACATGTGTCCGAGTACTGAGATACTACGGTGATGATCATGATATAAGAACCTATATAGAATAGCGTAAGTGGTATAGAAAAAAACCCTTCCAGTGATTGGTGGGGAAATAGCTAGATCCCTGAACTAGAAACTGACACCACTGCCCTTCTTATAGGGACTGTGGAGTAACTCTGCCAGGGAGGAATGGGACTTGGTTCACCTGCAGATGAGGGGAAAAGGTCAGCAAAGAGTTGAGGGTTTGTGACCATTTGCTCTGGGAGTTGAATGGAAATGTCAGTAGACTTTCCATGACACAAATGTGTAGCAAGAAGGAGACTGCAGAAGCCTTACTTAAACTTGGCTCATTGTGGCTGGTTGCAAAAGCTTTTTTCCTGTATTGTCTCTGTGTAATTTGTCTGAAGAACAATTTTGTGTGTGAAGAACATGAGAATGACTGGAAGATAACTAATGTAACACCAGTATTTAAAGGGCTCTAAAGGTGATCCTGGCAATTACATACTGGTAAATCTAACGTCAGTACCGGGCAAATTAGTTGAAACAATAGTAAAGAATAAAATTGTCAGACACAAAGAAGAACATAAATTGTGCAAAAGTCAACATGGTTTCTGTAAAGGGAGATCATGTCTTTCTAATCTATTAGAGTTCTCTGATGGGGTCAACAAACATGTGGATAAGGGGGATCCAGTGGACATAGTATACTTAGATTTCCAGAAAGCCTTTGACAAGGTCTTTCACCAAAGGCTCTTACGTAAATTAAGTTGACATGGGATAAGAGGGAAGACCCTTTCATGGATTGAGAACTGGTTAAAAGACAGGGAACAAAGGGTAGGAATAAATGGTAAATTTTCAGAATGGAGAGGGGTAACTAGTGGTGTTCCTCAAGGGTCAGTCCTAGGACCAATCCTATTCAACTTACTCATAAATGATCTGGGGTAAACAGTGAGGTTGCAGGGTTTGCAGATGATACTAAACTGCTCAAGATAGTTAAGTCCAAAGCAGACTGTGAAGAACTTCAAAAAAATCTCACAGAACTAAGTGATTGGGTAACAAGATGGCAAATGAAATTTAATGTGGATAAATGTAAAGTAATGCACAGTGGAAAAAATAACCCTAACTATACATACAATATGATGGGGGCTAATTAGCTTCAGCTAATCAGGAGAAAGATCTTGGATACGTCTGAAAACATCCATACAGTGTGCAGCGGCGGTCAAAAAAGCAAACAGGATGTTAGGAATCATTTAAAAAGGGAGAGAGAATAAGACGGAGAATATCTTATTGCCCTTATATAAATCCATGGTACGCCCACATCTTGAATACTGCATACTGATGTGGTCCCCTCATCTCAAAAAGGATATACTGGCATTAGAAAAGAGCAACTAAAATGATGAGGGGTTTGGAATGGGTCTCATATGAGGAGAGATTAAAGAGGCTAGGACTTTTCAGCTTGGAAAAGAGGAGACTAAGGGGGGATATGATAGAGGTCTATAAAATCATGAGTGGTGTGGAGAAAGTGAATAAGGAAAAGTTATTTACTTGTTCCCATAATATAAGAACTAGGGGCCACCAAATGAAATTAATGGGTAGCAGGTTTAAAACAAATAAAAGGAAGTTCTTCTTCGCTCAGCGCTCAGTCAACCTGTGGAACTCCTTGCCTGAGGAGGTTGTGAAGGCTAGGACTATAACAGGGTTTAAAAGAAAACTGGATAAATTAATGGAGGTTACGTCCATTAATGGCTATTAGGCAGGATGGGCAAGGAATGGTGTCCCTAGCCTCTGTTTGTCAGAGGGTGGAGATGGATGGCAGGAGAGAGATCACTTGACCATTACCTGTTAGGTTCACTCCCTCTGGGTCACCTGCTATTGGCCACTGTTGGAAGACAGGATACTGGGCTTGATGGACCTTTGGTCTGACCCAGTATGGCCATTCTTATATTCTTATGGGAAAGAAGATCTTCCATGGTGTGGATATCCATCCTATGGTGGAGGCACTAAAGGATGCACAGAGCTACTTTAGCCATCAGTCTGAAGCAGCCTCCCTGTAGTGGCTCCATAGCCAGTGTAGCCTAGGAAGGGAGCTGTTCTCCCCACTAGTACCTTTCCTGAATATTGGTACAGCCCATTTTTCAGGGTAAGAGCAGAATAGAGGATTTAGCCTGTAGTCAGAGGAAGGGTATAGGTGGACAAATTGGAGAAAGTCCAGAGAAGAGCAACAAAAATGATTAAAGGTCTAGAAAACATGACAATTGAGGGAAGATTGAAAAAATTGGGTTTGTTTAGTCTGGAAAAGAGAAAACGGAGAGGGGACATAACAGTTTTCAAGTACATAAAAGGTTGTAACCTGGAGGAGGAAGAAAAATTGTTGTTCTTAACCTCTGAGGATAGGACAAGAAGCAATGGGCTGAAATTGCAGCAAGGGAAGTTTAGGTTGGACATTAGGAAAATGTTCCTAACTGTCAGGGTGGTTAAGCACTGGAATAAATTGCATAGGGAGGTTGTGGAATCTCCATCATTGGAGATTTTTAAGAGCAGGTTAGACGAACACCTATCAGGGAGGATCTAGATAATACGTAGCCCTGCCATGGGTGCAGGGCACTGGACTAGATGACCTCCCATGGTCCCTTCCAGTCCTATGATTCTATGATAATTATACTTGCAGATAAACTCTTGATGTGGTATTGCTTGCCCATTATTGCCCAGTCTTAGGCCTTCTCTTTTGGGAAGGCCAGTAATATTCAGCTTCTGGTGTTCTTGGATACTAATGACATACTATGTAGGTTCTGGCCTTTCTTTTTGGAGTTGAGACCACAAAGGTCAGAATCATGAATGATTTCTGCTGGTTTTAGATCTGGATTGGCTAGTCATGTAGGACTATTCGTTTGCTTTTGATTCAGTGGATTAAGAGACATTGTTAGTTTTGCCTGAATCTGCAGATAGATAGACAAGGTGGGTGAGGCAGTATCTTATATTGGACCCACAACGCTGCAGACACTGAAAATAGATGTCAGTTAGTGGCACTAGGCAATTTGCATCATCAATGAAGGGATTGGTAGTGTGTGTAGTATCTCTGAAATGGGGCCTGTGTTGTCCAGTGTGTACAGAAGATCTCTCTGCAAGATTACTTACAAACATGAAGCAGAGCATCATCAGTATGCAACTATACATCTTGCCCAGTGGGACTGGGAAGAATGCACAAATGATATTGCCAGCTGGATGTATCCGAGTGACCTTGTAGCCCACACTGGGAAAATGCTACATAAAGAGTATATGTATAAGGTGGCTTGCCAATCTTCTTGTTCAGGGGTTTTGTTCACAGGTCTAGTGAATTAGGTTAAGAATCTCATAGTCTTTTCTGACCACTCCCTTTCTAATTAAAGCCATGTTTCGGACAAAGTATAGCATTTCACTCAATTGTGCATTTTGCATAAGCTACCCCTTAAATATTCTGTGATCTCTTAACACTAGCATATACCTTCATGACCACAAGGCTTTCGTATCCTATTTCCTTCCTATCAAGGCTTTCCAGCATTTGCATCACGTGCATAATGCCACAGAGTGCTTATTTGCTGCAATGAATAGCCATAATCATATCCTTCTGGCCATTCATTCTTTACCTTGGCAGCTAATGAAGTGGTAGATTGGCTTCAAATTGGCAGTGCCTTCCTTGCAGTCCTCTCAGTGTGGCAGGGACAGTCCCTGTTTTTTCAGTTTAATCCTGCCCAGTGTCCCAGGGAATTATAGCTTCTTCTGTGAGGGTGTGCAAGGGTGGCTTTGGTGAGGGAGATGGGGTCTAGTTTTGAGAAGTTTGTTTTCCTGTTGTTTGTTAAATGAAGCTTTTGGATTTTGTATCTAAAAGTTCAAAAATAAAGTCTGTGCCTGGTCAGGCTAACATGCTGGAGAGAGCTCACCCCCTTTGTCAGCTAGACCATTTCTAGTCTCTCTTTCTACTCAATTTCCTCTTGCTGTCTAAAAAGGACTGTTCAAGGTGGAGCAGAGAGTCTCCTTGATTATCTCAGGCTGTGAGCTTCTGGCTGACCCGTAAGGAGTAGTACACTCCTTCACTGGGTCCCACTGTTGTGTCTCAGGTTGACAGGTGATGGTCCTCTTGGTTACTAAGACACTAGGTTGGGGAACCCATTTCATCTCAAGATATCTGTCACAGTCCAGTTCTCCCACTTTATTTAAAGGGGAAAAAAATTAGCAAAAATAGGTATACTTAATACCTAAGAAATAGGTATTAAGACAGTAAGTATCATAATGCCACTATATAAATCCACATTACGTCCACACCTTGAATACAGCGTGCAGTTCTGGTCACCCCATCTCCAAAAAGATATTTTAGAAATGGAAAAGGTACAGAGAAGGCAATAAAAATGATTAGGGGTATGTAACAGCATCCATACAAGGAGAGATTAAAAACCCTGGGACTGTTCATCTTGGAAAGAGAAGACTAAGGGGGGGATAGGATACAGGTCTATAAAATCATGCAAGGTGTGAAGAAAGTGAATAAGGAAGTGTTATTTACAGACAAAAGGAAGAACTTCTTCACACAATGCACAGTCAACTTGTAGAACTCATTGCCAAGGGGTGTTGTGAAGGCCAACACTGTAACAGGGTTAAAAAAAAGAACTAGATAAGTTCATGAAGGATAGATCTATCAATGGCTATTAGCCAAGATGGTCAGGGACACAACCCCATGCTCTGAGTGTCCCTAAGTCTCTGACTTGCAGATGCTGGGACTGGACAACAGGGGATGGATCATTTGCTGATTGCGCTGCAGGATGGATAAAAATCAATGGTTTTTTTTTAAAAAATCGGATTTTTTTTAATTTAAATCAGATTTTTCTGATAAAATGCTTTTTGAGGAAAAAACCTATCTAAAGATAGTTTTAATTAAGATACATTATAGCTCAAATATATCTCATAATGGAAAAGGGATTATAAATTCTAATTCTATAGTATGAGACAATATATTCATGTAATGTTTAAGAAAAGTTTTGTAAATGAGTTCCAATAGCTCATGTATTAGGGACCCAATCTTATAGGGTTCCACGGGCTTCTGTATAGATTATTTAGGTTAATCTTTCTATCTACCCAATGGGACTTAGTGCTCAGTCTAGGAGATACCATCTGAGATGCTTAGTTTTGCAGTTCTCAAACTGTGGATGTGTGTCTCCAGAGTTAACATGCTTGTTATTAGCAAAAATGTTTTAAATAAATAAATTAATATATAGAGGTGAGAAATAACAGACTTCAACTCTATTTTCCCTATGCAAATTTGTGTACACACAGTCAATCCCTTACCTCTCTCTAAAAGTGCAAAGTTTTAAAAAGTTCAATGAACAGAAGATTGTTGGGGGAAGAATAGATCTGCACAAGGAGAACAAGTCTGGAGATAAATGTGAGAAGTGAGGGACATATGCTTGTTTTGTTAAAATATTATATGTTTGCTGTTGAAGAAAAAAATCCAGAATATTTAACGTTGTTGTTTTTAGTTAAATAAAACAATTTAAATATCTGTCTGGTGATGTTCTCCTCTTAATACAGCATGACAAGAAAATCCTCCACATATTAATGATTAACCTGTTGAATAATGGAGATAGTTCACCTCCCAATTACTTCATAAATAGCTGCTTCAATTACCTTTGTTAAATAAAATAACCAATCACTCACTCATTTTCTGATATAGCTGTAAAACTAATCTGAAAAGTTTTCAAAATAAATCACTGTTTAAAAATGTGTAGTGTGTACCTTCTAAAAATGAAACCTACATCTATCTCTGAGTTGTGAAGAATATGTATTAAGGTTATAACAACCAACAAGAATGCACCTTTATGTAGAAAACCATGATTAAGTCGAGCCTTCCTGACTCGTGATTTAAATCAATTTAATTTAAATCAAATCCACCCTGTTGCCCTGTTCTGTTCATTCCCTTGGAAATATCTGGTGTTGGCCGCTGTTGGAAGACAGGATACTGGGCTAGATGGACCATTGGTCTGACCCAGTATGGCCATTCTTATGTTCTGCTGTCATGTGGCCCTATCTGAGAATGCTGCCTGATCTGATGTGTCCGTGATACTGGCGGTCTCTTAGAAAGCATAATTTGTATTCATTAGTGCTGGAGCTCAGATAGACTGTTACAGTTGTTGGTGTCTATATCATCATCAACAAAGAGAGAGACAGATTTGACAGAAGCATGTTTTGCATGGGAGTGTTGTGAAGAAGTTGGAGTTGGGGGTGCTGGAGAGTGAAGGGGACAGAGTGTGAATGGTAAAGTAAAGATTCCTGGCTGCCACAGTCCTATAGAAGGTAGAGATCCTGGGAATGGATGTTTGTAGTTACTGTCTACCCTACTGGCAAGGTTAAAATGCCCTTTATTTCTGATTGTTCTCAAATGTATATATTGTTTTAGCCCCAAAACAATTTGCAAAAAATTACGATCATATTTGTTTCTCATTAGTTTGGTATGTAGGAGGGGGGGAAAGCATCCCAAAAAGTGCTCTTAAAGAAAACAGAGCAAATTATAATTTGGAAATGCATAAACTTTATTTTGACATGTAATTAGACAAGTAATCATATTTTGCAATGGGTGAAAATTGTAATTGCATGCTTAAATAGCGGTCTATGCCCCTGGCCCACTCAGGTGTTTCTCATTTGGTCTCACAGTAATCTTTGCTACTGAGTGCCATCATGCTGAAAACTATTAAACAGAAAATGTGACTCATATACCCACAGAGACAAGGCTAGAAGTAATAAGCGAGGTCGTTGGTTGTTTAGATACATAATTGTGAAGCACTTTATGTATCCTGAGTTTTCAAGTACTCCCAAAATGTGTGTGATCATTGCCTTGTTCACATGTTGAAAACATATTTTAAAAGCCCTGACTAAATATTTATGCCCAAATATGCCCAAAACTGCTCCTATTTCTTTGTTCCTTTTGTTCAATAAAAAAAAATAAATGAACAATATTCCAGGATCAACAGCTTTATTTTTAAATGATTGATTTTTATTGCTAGAGAACTTCAAAAAATCCAGTTATTTTTGAACACCAAAGGTATAACGGGTCTCTTTTCTTTTAAATATCTGTACATGCTATTATATTTTCACATTGTATAGGAGAGTGTTTTCTCTTGCACTTTATAGATAAGGCAGTTTTATGCCAAGACACAGATTAGGAGAAATCTAAGGTTACAATCATGTGTAAAACTTACAACTCTTCTAAAATAAATGTGTCACAACCAATAATAAATGTCACAACCAATAATAAATTCCATTGTTGGGGGGGGATATAATATAGGTTAATATATGAAAGGTTGAATATTTATTTGTGAAATGCATGGCATGAGAGAACAAAACAGAAATATAAATAATTAAAACTATGACTTCAGAGGTAAAAAAAAAAATCCCACTGCCTTGTAATTGTGAAATTTAAAAAAAAAATCCACAACAAACAACATTGTAGAAATACATAAAATCTAGCTATGAATGGTATGAACAGAAATGGCAACAATGTTTCTATGGCAGGCTAAACTGAACATAAATAGCATATGCTGGAGTAGATGTTAGGATACAATTTGAATGGGAGGGGGACGTGGAGAAATCCTTGGGTTTTTTGTTCAAATTATGCTACAGATTATGGCCCTAGTCCTGCAATCTGATCTGTATGAGCAGGCTATCAGCATGAGCTCAGCACAGATGAGGATTGTGACTTAAAATGTATCCAGTAACAATTTCAAAAATGTATTTTTTTTTTTAAATCACTTGACAAAACCATTTAACTTACTACTTGGATCTTGGGATCGTCGTTTCCCCTTTCCATCTAAAGAGACCAGAGCAAAAATGAGTTCACAATAGTTCCACTCATATCAGAGTAGAACTAGCCTCATATCAGATTATTTTTTAAAATTGAGAATGAGGGAGGGTTAACACAATGGGCAACTGAGCATATAAACCTTGATTTGAATAATTTTGCTGCACAATAAAAGAAACAGGAGAATGCAATCAACATACGGTTATGAACTCTTTTCAATGAAGGAATGAACAAGAATGAAAATGTTATGCACATTATTACCCACCATACTAAATTCATTTCTGTAATAGCAATTAAATCCTAATTTTAGAATGGAGAAGGGTATAGTCCCAGATTTTGCTGCCTCTGAGAGAAGATCTGCCAGCGACTTCAGTCTCTTAGGTGGAGATTTCCTCTTGTTGGCAAGAGGTAATCAGTAATTTGCTTAGTGTCATATTAGAAAATAAATACTGTGGACCCATATTCAGACCCTGTGTAATTCTGTTGGGGTCCAAGCCATTTACCCTAGACTTGACTCTAGGTCCTTGGCTCAAAAAAATAAAAAGAACCATTTCAAACTAAAATTCTTATTATATGTTTCCACTTCCACATCCTGCCTTGAAATGTATGTAGCTCCCAATACAACATATTAAATATATTCAAGTTGCTAGTTTACACCATTTAGGCTTTAGATTCTAGACTAACAATCATCATTTACTAAAAGTACCACTAATCCTTAAAGTAAAGTGCAAATGTAGCTTGATTATGAAGTTAATGATATTGTAGTGCTTATTGCTAGACCTTGCTGTCTCTATGAAGTGTACTTTTAAAAAAAAATCTGAATATCAAATTCTTGCTTATGATGGCCCATAATCCTAATCAGATGTAAATAGATTGGGGGAGAAAATATATGTTCCCAGTCTTTCTGCTATAAAGTCCTGTCAGTCCCTCAAATATGCTTCTTTGGGGACATTCTCTTTTGGGTCCTTCAGGGGATAGGGTGTCTGAAAAATGTATACGTTACGAACATTACCATTCATGTAAGGTCCAGTTGGGTAGAATGATGCACAAAAACGCAATAACCCAAACTTGTTTCACATACTTGTTTCTGTTTATGCCAAATCACCACTGCTTCCAGACCAACCCTGAGTGCTTGTCTGTACACTGAGTTAGTGTATGGCAAGCCAGTGTGTGAATCTACAGTGCACTAACTTTCTGTGCGGTCATTGCTATGATGCAGTGAAAGTCACAGCGTTCAGTTTAGCACTATGAGAAGCTCCATGTCAGCTTTGGAATAAGGAGCTTTGGAGAAAGAGTGCTTCCCCCTCCAGGTTACTGATCCTCCATGGTTGCTCTTACAGCGTTTTGGCCAGAGTGCACTGCACTCTGGCAGTTCACAGCTAGCACAACACCCGCTTGGAGCCATTTAAAGCCAGCCTAAATTAGAGTAGACTTTATGGGGTGATAAAGGTAGTAAGCAGCCACTTTTCCAGCCTCCCTCCCTCCCCCGTCTCCCCAGGTCTTCTGCCAGGCACAGCTCAGCCCAACCCAAGGATCAAGGTCATGATCTCTGTGTGTTGTCATATTCCTATCTAATAGTCTCAAAACTACCCTAGAGATCTTTACATTGTAACCAATAGAATTTCATCTTTGATGAAGTATATCCCAAAGCACTTTTGAGTTGAAATATGAAATGTTTTGCTTCTCCTTTGATAAGATGTATGCTGTTCATTTCAATGGGCTATAGAGGTAATTCATTATAATGGACTTCTTTAGTTTGCTTGGTATGACTCATAATATCCTTTTGTCAGATTATGTTCTGATAATACCACAAACGAAATTATTCTTTAACATGGACTCTCCACAGGAAAAAAATATTATTTATTATGTAACCTGTGTTGGTGGTTCAGTTTAATGCAAGATGGAAGGACGATTGAATTCTGTTTTTTAAAATCATGTCAAGGTTCCTCCCCCACTCTGAACTCTAGGGTACAGATGTGGGGACCTGCATGAAAAACCTCCTAAGCTTATCTTCACCAGCTTAGGTCAAAACTTCCCCAAGGTACAAAATATTCCCCCCGTTGTCCTTGGACTGGCCGCTACCACCACCAAACTAATACTGGTTACTGGGGAAGAGCTGTTTGGACGCGTCTTTCCCCCCAAAATACTTCCCAAAACCCTGCACCCCACTTCCTGGACAAGGTTTGGTAAAAAGCCTCACCAATTTGCCTAGGTGACTACAGACCCAGACCCTTGGATCTTAAGAACAATGAACAATCCTCCCAACACTTGCACCCCCCCTTTCCTGGGAAATGTTGGATAAAAAGCCTCACCAATTTGCATAGGTGACCACAGACCCAAACCCTTGGATCTGAGAACAATGAAAAAGCATTCAGTTTTTTACAAGAAGACTTTTAATAAAAAATAGAAGTAAATAGAAATAAAGAAATCCCCCCTGTAAAATCAGGATGGTAGATATCTTACAGGGTAATTAGATTCAAAAACATAGAGAACCCCTCTAGGCAAAACCTTAAGTTACAAAAAAGATACACAGACAGAAATAGTTATTCTATTCAGCACAATTCTTTTCTCAGCCATTTAAAGAAATCATAATCTAACACATACCTAGCTAGATTACTTACTAGAAGTTCTAAGACTCCATTCCTGGTCTATCCCCTGCAGAAACCAGCATATAGACAGACCCACCGTCCCTTTGTTTCTCTCCCTCCTCCCAGCTTTTGAAAGTATCTTGTCTCCTCATTGGTCATTTTGGTCAGGTGCCAGCGAGGTTACCTTTAGCTTCTTAACCCTTTACAGGTGAGAGGAGCTTTCCCCTGGCCAGGAGGGATTTCAAAGGGGTTTACCCTTCCCTTTATATTTATGACACGCCCCCCAAATCTCAGCTAGGGTGAAACACTGGCTGGGATTTCTTCCTGGAGCTCTAGGAAAAACAGAGTTAATAAGACACATGCATCTCTAAATATACTACCAAGTACATAAAGACTAACAATATTTTCCACATCTCAAGGACGATTTTAACCAGTTGATTCTGGGAAACTTTCACGGGAGAGTGCATCAGCCACTTTGTTAGAAGCTCCTGAGATGTGTTGGATGTCGAAATCAAAATCTTGGAGAGCTAAACTCCACCGAAGAAGTTTTTTGTTAGTTTCTTTGACGGTGTGAAGCCACTTTAGTGCAGCATGGTCGGTTTGCAGGTGGAAATGCCGTCCCCAAACATATGGGCGTAGCTTTTCCAGAGCGTAGACAATGGCGTAACATTCTTTTTCAGTGACTGACCAGTTGCTTTCCCTCTCAGACAGTTTTTTGCTGAGAAACACTACAGGGTGGAATTCTTGATCAGGTCCTTTCTGCATTAAAACTGCTCCCACACCACGCTCAGATGCATCTGTGGTTACTAGGAACGGTTTGTCAAAGTCTGGGGCCCTTAGTACAGGGTCAGACATGAGTGTCGCTTTAAGCTTGTTAAAGGCCTTCTGACACTTTCCGGTCCACTGAACAGCATTTGGCTGTTTCTTTTTGGTTAGGTCTGTCAGTGGGGCAGCGATTTGGCTGTAGTGCGGTACAAATCGTCTGTAATAACCGGCCAAGCCTAAGAAGGATTGAACCTGTTTCTTTGACTTTGGGACAGGCCACTTTTGGATGGCATCCACTTTGGCCTGTAGGGGGCTGATAGTTCCTTGACCCACCTGGTGTCCAAGGTAAGTCACTCTGTTTAGGCCTATTTGACACTTCTTAGCCTTAACAGTTAGTCCTGCCTCCCTTATGCGCTCAAGGACTTTGTGTAGATGTTCCAGGTGGTCTGCCCAGGAATCCGAAAATATGGCCACGTCGTCAAGGTAGGCGACTGCATATTCTCCTAATCCCGCTAGGAGACCATCTACAAGTCTTTGGAAAGTGGCGGGTGCATTTCGCAGCCCGAAAGGGAGTACATTAAATTCATACAGCCCGAGATGTGTGATGAAGGCTGACCTTTCCTTGGCAGATTCATCTAGCGGTACCTGCCAGTACCCCTTGGTTAAGTCCAAGGTAGAGATGAACTAGGCCCGTCCCAGTTTCTCTAATAGTTCATCTGTGCGTGGCATTGGATAGTTGTCTGGGCGAGTTACAGCATTTAGCTTACGGTAGTCCACGCAAAAACGTATTTCCCCATCTGGTTTGGGAACTAGAACCACTGGAGATGCCCATGCACTTTCAGAGGGGCGGATTACACCCATCTAGGATGTACCTTTCTATTTCCTCAGGAACAGAGAACCTGGATTTGTGCAGGAAATGGCCCAATTTGATTATCATGCACATTGTGTAAAGAGTTGTCACTTTGGATGGGCTATCACCAGCAGGAGAGTGAATTTGTGTGGGGGGGTGGAGAGTGAGAAAACCTGGATTTGTGCTGGAAATGGCCTAACCTGATGATCACTTTAGATAAGCTATCACCAGCAGGACAGTGGGGTGGGAGGAGGTATTGTTTCATATTCTCTGTGTATATATAAAGTCTGCTGCAGTTTCCACGGTATGCATCCGATGAAGTGAGCTGTAGCTCACGAAAGCTCATGCTCAGATAAATTGCTTAGTCTCTAAGGTGCCACAAGTACTCCTTTTCTTTTTGCAAATACAGACTAACACGGCTGTTACTCTGAAACCTGTGCTGAATCTGTAACTTGAAGATGCAGTATTAGTAAAAAAACAACAACGTAGTATGGCTGTTTAAAGGACAAGTCGGTTAGCAATTCATAATAGAAAAACTCTCAGCAATTAGAACTGAAACACAACTTATGTGGAAGAATTATCACCGTACTTACAGAAGTATTATATCACAGGTATGAATTTAACCTTTTCTTTGTCTTTAAACTTGAAGGGACAGATTGTCTTGTGAAAAGATAATTTTACGGAGAGGAGAACAAAATGAAAGAGATAGCAGCCAATAAATGAAAGAGAAGAACCAACAAAATTAATTAGAATCATAAATAGCCACATTTTTAGGCATAACCAATCTAGGTTTTGGAAGAGATGCATGTGCTGAACATTGCACACATTTACACTCATTACTGCATCTTGTCTGTACTGAATAAAGTAAAAGCTATTTTGTGGAATTACATTTTCCTAGATTATCTGACACAGATAGCCAGGCTTCAAAAAAGCAAATCACTGTGCCATAAAATTGAATTTGGAAATATTTGAAACCCAAGAAAGGAGGCATTGAGCTGAGCTATATATATATATATTGTAGTGGGGTGGTTATCCACTCCTGCCCTGTGGGGCTTAAAAGCCAGTCCTGGGAGAGAGCCAGGGCTGAGGGCAAGAGAAGCTAGGCAGATTGGGGAAATGGCCACAACTGGGCCATGCCCCAATCAGGCCGCAGCTGGACCTATAAAGGGGCTGCTGGGCTGCAGCTTAACTAGAGTCTCTCTCTGTGTTCAGAGAAGGAAGGGCCTGGCTGCAGGGACCTGAGGGGATACCTAGAGTGGAGCAGGGCTGAGGGGGAAAGGCCAGGGGAAACCCCCTGAAAACCCCCCCGGCTGCAAGGCCTAGATTAGGGCCTATTAGGCACTGTAGTTGCAAGGAGGCAGACCACGGGTAGACAGAGGCATCAGGTCCAAACCCCTTTGCCTGTGATGAGTGGCTGATACACTGCAGTCTGCCCTGGGGAGTGGGGTTAGCAAAAGCAAATATATTGCAAGATTATTACTGGAAATTTTCAGTAGATAAGTCATTCATTCATATCAGCTGCCTTTTAACCTTATTGTGAACTCTTTAACACACACAAAAGACATGAGTCTGGTCACAGATATGACTACTTTGGTCAAAGATGTCTAATTTCAAATTGATTGTAAAGAGGACTTTGTTTTTTTTTAAAAGCAGGTGAACTTAGAAAAGTGATCAATACTCCATTGGTTCTGTGAACAAGATGATGTACATAATACTAATATGCTTTGAGATGTTAGATATGATTGTTTGGCAAAACCTAGCTCTGCATATTATGTATATCTTCAATCTTTTACAAAATTATACACTCTTGTTTCCAGTAGCTTCCAAAAGCTGTGGAAATCTTTCCCATTGCTTTATGTGGTATATAGGCAGAGCTGCTACCATGTTGCTCAAGATGCTAAGACTAGTAGATTCCCAGTACACCAAAGCAACACATGCACAAATCCTTTTCAAACTCTCATTTAATAAACTGAAATGAGAGAGATGAATCTGAAGATGAATCTGAAGGAGTTAGTTTTCCCAGAAACACCAAACCCACATTACTGTTGATCTCAATATTTTCATTTTATATTAATAGGTTTGTAGCATCGACCATAACCTTATGGTCTTAAGTCCTGTGCCAGTGGTTAGTATCTGCCAAACCAAAATAATGTGTATTCTCCATTATGTTTTGCCAAAGATCCACTGTTTGTATCTCTATATGGGCATTCATGTGGCCACCATCACAGATGTATTTGAGCGCCTGATTATTTATATGTTTAAAACATGCTGAAGGACTTTTGGGGATGTTTGTTTTACTTAAAAAATACAAAGCAGAGGACTAACACAACATATTTTTATAGTACTAAAAATATATGCTTCCAGTTGCAGAAAATGAAACTACATAGTAATGTTCCTTCAGAAAGTTAGATTAGATCTCTCTAAAATCTGCTTATCATTCAAATGGGAGATAAGTTAGTAAAATGCTGTCAGAACTGTATAGCCGTCTACATTATATTCTCAAGTTTTAAAAATATTAATCATTTGACCATAAACCTGTTTTAACAGAAACCTTTCCTGTGACTTTTACATTTAACAGATTCCTGAAACTGTCTAATTTAATATAGTAATTAATATTAATAAATTAATAGAACACTTTCTCTCCAAATTCAGTGATTATGAAAACTGTCAGAGTATATGTGGTAAAGCTGCATTGATAGTTTCACAGGGCCACCTTTTTTTTTTTATTTTTATTTTTTTTTTATTTTAAATCTGCCCAGCCCCATTCTCCACTTGGTTCCTTTGCCTCTGGCAGCCTCCCCAAGGTCTCAGTAATGCACCCACTCCCTTTGTATGTTTTATGCCCTCCATAATCATCCTGCCATAGCCTCTTCCCGAGACCAGCTCTTCAAAGTCCCCATACAGTTTCCAAACAGTATAGCTTGAAGAGTTACAGCCTTGGTTCGTGCTATCAGCATGTACTCAAAATGTGATTCAATTACAACTCATATGTTCAGTGAAGAATTATTGCATGTAAGCAAGTACACTCTCTTCTCCCACTCTCCTCCTGCATAAATAACCCTTACTCTAAACGTATATAGTATGGCTCAGCACAGGTAGTAGAATTTGCCTTCAGGTAATCAGGGGGCTCTGTTCTCAAGGCAGTAAAGGTGGGGCACTAAAAAGGAAACCAGCTAGTAAAAGGAATTAAGTGTTTGGAGTTATTCATAAAACGGCTTTACAATATACGAAGTTGTGAGAATAGTGATAACAACACCCTTACAGGTTTCAGAGTAACAGCCGTGTTAGTCTGTATTCGCAAAAAGAAAAGGAGTACTTGTGGCACCTTAGAGACTAACCAATTTATTTGAGCATGAGCTTTCGTGAGCTACAGCTCACTTCATTGGATGCATACCGTGGAAACTGCAGCAGACTTTATATATACACAGAGAATATGAAACAATACCTCCTCCCACCCCACTGTCCTGCTGGTAATAGCTTATCTAAAGTGATCATCAGGTTAGGCCATTTCCAGCACAAATCCAGGTTTTCTCACCCTCCACCCCCCCACACAAATTCACTCTCCTGCTGGTGATAGCCCATCCAAAGTGACAACTCTTTACACAATGTGCATAATAATCAAGTTGGGCCATTTCCTGCACAAATCCAGGTTCTCTCACTCCCTCACCCCCCTCCAAAAACCCACCCCCATACACACACAAACTCACTCTCCTGCTGGTAATAGCTCATCCAAACTGACCACTCTCCAAGGTTAAATCCAAGTTAAACCAGAACATCTGGGGGGGGGGGGGGGTAGGAAAAAACAAGAGGAAATAGGCTACCTTGCATAATGACTTAGCCACTCCCAGTCTCTACTTAAGCCTAAATTAATAGTATCCAATTTGCAAATGAATTCCAATTCAGCAGTTTCTCGCTGGAGTCTGGATTTGAAGTTTTTTTGTTTTAAGATAGCGACCTTCATGTCTGTGATTGCGTGACCAGAGAGATTGAAGTGTTCTCCGACTGGTTTATGAATGTTATAATTCTTGACATCTGATTTGTGTCCATTTATTCTTTTACGTAGAGACTGTCCAGTTTGACCGATGTACATGGCAGAGGGGCATTGCTGGCACATGATGGCATATATCACATTGGTGGATGTGCAGGTGAACGAGCCTCTGATAGTGTGGCTGATGTTATTAGGCCCTGTGATGGTGTCCCCTGAATAGATATGTGGGCACAATTGGCAACGGGCTTTGTTGCAAGGATAAGTTCCTGGGTTAGTGGTTCTGTTGTGTGGTATGTGGTTGTTGGTGAGTATTTGCTTCAGGTTGCGGGGCTGTCTGTAGGCAAGGACTGGCCTGTCTCCCAAGATTTGTGAGAGTGTTGGGTCATCCTTTAGGATAGGTTGTAGATCACCACCAACCTCAGCCTGGTCCAGTCCACACAAGAGATCCACTTCCTGGACACTACAGTGCTAATAAACAATGGTCACATAAACACCACCCTATACCGGAAACCTACTGACCACTATTCCTACCTGCATGCCTCCAGCTTTCACCCTGACCACGATCCATCGTCTACAGCCAAGCTCTGCGATACAACCGCATTTGCTCCAACCCCTCAGACAGAGACAAACACCTACAAGATCTCTGTCAAGCTTTCTTACAACTACAATACCCACCTGCAGAAGTAAAGAAACAGATTGATAGAGCCAGAAGAGTTCCCAGAAGTTATCTACTACAGGACAGGCCTAACAAAGAAAATAACAGAACGCCACTAGCCGTCACCTTCAGCCCCCAACTAAAACCCCTCCAACGCATTATTAAGGATCTACAACCTATCCTAAAGGATGACCCAACACTCTCACAAATCTTGGGAGACAGGCCAGTCCTTGCCTACAGACAGCCCCGCAACCTGAAGCAAATACTCACCAACAACCACATACCACACAACAGAACCACTAACCCAGGAACTTATCCTTGCAACAAAGCCCGTTGCCAATTGTGCCCACATATCTATTCAGGGGACACCATCACAGGGCCTAATAACATCAGCCACACTATCAGAGGCTCGTTCACCTGCACATCCACCAATGTGATATATGCCATCATGTGCCAGCAATGCCCCTCTGCCATGTACATCGGTCAAACTGGACAGTCTCTACGTAAAAGAATAAATGGACACAAATCAGATGTCAAGAATTATAACATTCATAAACCAGTCGGAGAACACTTCAATCTCTCTGGTCACGCAATCACAGACATGAAGGTCGCTATCTTAAAACAAAAAAACTTCAAATCCAGACTCCAGCGAGAAACTGCTGAATTGGAATTCATTTGCAAATAGGATACTATTAATTTAGGCTTAAATAGAGACTGGGAGTGGCTAAGTCATTATGCAAGGTAGCCTATTTCCTCTTGTTTTTTCCTACCCCCCCCCAGATGTTCTGGTTTAACTTGGATTTAACCTTGGAGAGTGGTCAGTTTGGATGAGCTATTACCAGCAGGAGAGTGAGTTTGTGTGTGTATGGGGGTGGGTTTTTGGAGGGGGGTGAGGGAGTGAGAGAACCTGGATTTGTGCAGGAAATGGCCCAACTTGATTATTATGCACATTGTGTAAAGAGTTGTCACTTTGGATGGGCTATCACCAGCAGGAGAGTGAATTTGTGTGGGGGGGTGGAGGGTGAGAAAACCTGGATTTGTGCTGGAAATGGCCTAACCTGATGATCACTTTAGATAAGCTATTACCAGCAGGACAGTGGGGTGGGAGGAGGTATTGTTTCATATTCTCTGTGTATATATAAAGTCTGCTGCAGTTTCCACGGTATGCATCCGATGAAGTGAGCTGTAGCTCACGAAAGCTCATACTCAAATAAATTGGTTAGTCTCTAAGGTGCCACAAGTACTCCTTTTCTTTTTGCGAACACCCTTACAGAAAATTACTCCTGTTTAGTAACTGTATCAGGGTCATGCTTTCAGGTCCTACCTTAAATTAATGTAATGGATTAAAAAAGCTTATAGGGAGGGTTCACAAATGCCCCCTTTTTTTGATTTCATAGTTGCGTGTATTCTCAAAGGGCTTCTATGTGTCAACTCCTTCTAGACACTCCGCTTTGTGGGATTTGAGTCTCTTTCTGAGACTTTCCACTGATGCTGTTTTTTTAGGGATACTAATTTTTTTATTCTCTCAAGAATAGGTATGAGATCCATGGAGGGGAGATCTCATGATGTAAAGAACAAGGTGCCTATTTGTAACTGGAGTTCACTAGATCTGTCACTTATCAGCTATCTTGAGTATTTTAGTTTTAGGATTCTGATGGATTGTCAACACAACTACATCTGTGATAGGGACGGAACCAAATTGCTTTGGATTTTAGGTCTTCAAACAGCCAGTTAATGCATTATACAGCTTGTTGGGACATCAGGTTATACACAGTGCATAAAATAAGGCACTAAGTAAATATAAACTATTGCTGAATGAGAGAGTTGTGGCTGTGACTTCACCTTTCTGTTCCTCGGTTTCTGTAAAATGGGGATGATGCTACTAACCTACCTTTTTATAAAGCACGTTATGATCTATGGGAGATGAGCTCATCTCTGGGTTAAGTGCTGTTAAAATATTAAAACTAAACATTTGTATCCTCATACCAATAATTCTAAAGTTTTACTAGCTGGCTGTCTATCGGATTTCAGAACAAAAGTTTCAAAGTTCTAAATGAACAGTGAATTATATGGGAGTTCCTTTTTCACATTAGTGAAAGAAGATTTGCTTTCACTACCTGTTAAGTTTCCATGTTGAGTCATTTAAAAAGAGAGGAAGCAGCTTCATATTTAGAACAAGTAAGTCTAATAAATGAAGCATCCGTTCAGCAGCCTAACATCAGCTTTTTTTCAAGTTCATTTAAGCCTTGAAGTGAACATTAACAAATGGCTGTAAATTATTGTCTATACAGTAGCAAAGTGAATAGGTAATCTGAGTAGATGAGTTTGTCTAGACTCATGGGTAGTCGCTCACCATTTACTCACATTCTCGCTATAGTTGCCATTGTGAGGAAAATAGTCACTCAAAGTTGAAGATATAAAATAGAATTGAAAATTGAATTGAAAAGTAATTTTACTTTCAAATGGTTTGCAAATGTAGATGTTAAGTGTGAAATGAATGTCGTTAATGACCATAGCTGGGAGAGTTATGCACCTGCTGATCACAGGAATATTATAAATGAGGTTGATTTTTTTCTTGTTGACTACTTCATTTTTTTTTCCCCTCAGCGTGGTCTCATTACTTTTCTATCACATGTATGACCCTTAAATATGAATACTCAAGCACAGACACAATAAAAACACATTAACTCTTATATGGCTTTTTTCATGAGTACAAGGAGCATAATGCAGATGTTTCTTGTGTTCATAGGCTTAACATGGGTTTTGTTTTTGATAGCAAAAATAAAGGCTGAGTTTCACAGTACGTACCATACAAGTAATTTTGCAAATAAGATTCCTAAATTCTAATCGCTCAGTATCTGCGTTCTCCCAAATAAGAGCTTCTTGATGGATGTGTTAACTGTTCAGACCTCTCAGTTTAGTTATAGCCCGCAAAAAGTACTGTAATAAAAGTATAAAAAGCTATACTAAATCTTTAACAATTCCGTTTGTTTCCCAAAATAAATTACTTTGACAGCATATTAAGCAATGCCTGTTTCTCCAAGTCTACCTCTGACTGTTCAAATGTAGTCCCTGAACAGAATATAAATATGTATGTGTTGATTTACAATTTAGATCAAGAAAGAACAAATAATCTTCCGGTGTAATTATAATCACATCTCAGTGGATTACTGTTTATACCACAAATATGATCATGGAAACCATCACATTTAACTCTTGCATTTTACCGCTAATGGTATAAAATGGTCATCATTATCTAAATGACTGTGCTTTGCACTGCACATTTGGATATCACGGAGCTGCACCCATGCCAATGGCTTCTTTATTGCTGCAGTAACATATTTCAGAAGGGAAAAGACATAAATGAATAAAACAGGATAAATTATTACTTTTAAACATATGTTGCAAACAAATCTTTAAAGATGTGGGGTACTATTATGTTTTTGTTGCCACTTATTTGGAAAAGTGTGAGTAACTTACTCATAGGCTCTCACTTTGATCCAGTCTTACTCACAATGTTTTGCCATTGGCTTCACAGGGAGCAGTACTCTCCATTGGCAATTGTGAAGTTAACTAAGTAAGTAAGATTGGGCTCTGTTCAAGTCAGTGGTGCCCAAGCTTTTCCTGTTGTGCCCCTCCCTTACCAATAATGGAATCAGTCCATGCTCCGCTTCCCCCCATTACTGATGTGGAATGCACCCTCAGCAGATGGCATGGATTGCACACTCAGCATCATTAATGATTTGGAGGATGGCGTGGATTGCACCCTCAGCAAGTTTGCAGATGACACTAAACTGGGAGGAGTGGTAGATATGCTGGAGGGTAGGGATAGGATACAGAGGGACCTAGACAAATTAGAGGATTGGGCCAAAAGAAATCTGAGGTTCAACAAGGACAAGTGCAGAGTCCTGCACTTAGGATGGAAGAATCCCATGCACTGCTACAGACTAGGGACCGAATGGCTAGGCAGCAGTTCTGCAGAAAAGGGCCTAGGGGTTACAGTGGACAAGAAGCTGGATATGAGTCAACAGTGTGGCCTTATTGCCAAGAAAGCTAATGGCATTTTGGGCTGAATAAGTAGGACCATTGCCAGCAGATCGAGGGACGTGATCATTCCCCTCTATTCGGCATTGGTGAGGCCTCATCTGGAGTACTGTGTCCAGTTTTGGGCCCCACACTACAAGAAGGATGCAGAAAAATTGGAAAGCATCCAGCAGAGGGCAACAAAAATGATTAGGGCGCTGGAGCACATGACTTACGAGGAGAGGCTGAGGGGAATGGGCATATTTAGTCTGCGGAAGACAAGAATGAGGGGGGATTTGACTGCTGCTTTCAACTACCTGAAAGGGGGTTCCAAAGAGGATGGATCTAGACTGTTCTCAGTGGTAGCTGATGACAGAACAAGGAGTAATGGTCTCAAGTTGCAGTGGGGGAGGTTTAGGTTGGAGATTAGGAAACACTATTTCACTAAGAGGGTGGTGAAACACTGGAATGCTTTACCTAGGGAGGTGGTGGAATCTCCTTCCTTAGAAGTTTTTAAGGTCAGGCTTGACAAAGCCCTGGCTGGGATGATTTAGTTGGGGATTGGTCCTGCTTTGAGCAGGGGGTTGGACTAGATGATCTCCTGAGATCCCCTCCAACCCTGAGATTCTATGGACAGTTTGCTCAGCAGAGGAGCTTGGGCTGAAGGAGGAGCTGGGGCTAGAGGCACTGCTGGGCTGGGGGTGGAGAGGTATGAGGGCATAGCTGAGCTGGGAATGGAGCAGGAGGCGGAGTGAGCTGCAGCTGGGGCACAGAGCTGGGCTGGCGGTGGCACAGAACTGTGGCGGAGCTCGGTGATGGTCCCTCCTGCCCACTGTGGGGGCTGGCCCAAGCCCTGCCATGTGCCCCCCCCCAAGGGGGGGCACCCCACAGTTTGGGAACCACTGGTTTAAGTAATAAGAAAAGGAGTACTTGTGGCACCTTAGAGACTAACCAATTTATTTGAGCATAAGCTTTCGTGAGCTACAGCTCACTTCATCAGATGCATACCGTGGAAACTGCAGAAGACATTATATACACAGAGACCATGAAACAATACCTCCTCCCACCCCACTCTCCTGCTGGTAATAGCTTATCTAAAGTGATCACTCTCCTTACAATGTGTATGATAATCAAGGTGGGCCATTTCCAGCACAAATCCAGGTTTTCTCACCCCCCCCCCCCCTTTTCCCAAAAACCACACACACAAACTCACTCTCCTGCTGAAGTAATGCAGTCATTACAGCTAGTGGCCTCTCCTATTAGTTGCTCGACTGTAGACACCAACAACCTGATCTTATGTAAGCCAATGGAAGCTAGGCTTACATAAAAGTACCTCCAGCCAAACAACAAGAACAGCAAGGGTGTGAATTCTGCTTCCCCAACCCATAAGTGTAGCTCCTTTCTCTGTGATGGATGGGGTTCTGTGGGGGCTGCTGCAGAGGGAGCATCTGTTGAACTGTTGCTTCCCTCTGTTTGGTTTCCCTGTGGGTGCTTGTGATAGAAGGCTGGAGAAAAAGCAGAGGGCGCTGGAGAAAAAGCAGAGGGCGCTCAAGGAAAAGCAGAGGAACAGCAATTTGTGGAAATTTGCCAAAAATTCCATTGTCCTTGTAGTAAGCTGCCACTAATACTAGGGAACAAGGAAAGGAGCTAATGGGTGCTCTGAAGCCGCTCCTTCCTGTACCCACTTCTGTCTGCAGCTGCCAGCAGAACCCCTCTGAGATTCACATATTTAGGGGATGGGTTGTGTTGAATCCATTTTGGTTGAAAGTTTAAATTACCTAAAGTTGGTGACAGTAAAGTCATTTCAGTGTGTAAACATATTATGTAAAACTTATTGTTGAAAGCACAGAACAAAGTGAAAGGATGTGAACTGAGGTTTATTTGTTTTTTTTCCCCCAAACTAAAAACTTACAATTAGGGGTTTTCAAAGCTTCTGGTGAGGTTACAAAACTATTCTAGGAAGAGAGAAGGTCAACAAATACGATTAGGTGTATGGAACAGCTTCCATATCAGGAGAGATTAAAAACACTGGGACTTTTCAGCTTCGGAAAGAAATGACTAAGAGGATATGATAGAGGTCTATAAAATTTTGACAGGTGTGGAGAAAGTGAATAAAGAAATGTTGTTTACTCCTTCATACAACACAAGAACTAGAGGTCACCCAATGAAATTAATATGCAGTAGGCTTAGAACAAACATCTTCATGCAACACACAGTCAACCTGTGGAACTTGTTGCCAGTGGATGCCATGAAGGCCCAAACTATAAGAAGGTTCAAATAAGAACTAGATAAGTTCATGGAGGATAGGTCCATCAGTGGCTATTAGCCAGGATGGTCAGGAATGCAACACCATATTCTGAGAGTTCCTAGCCTCTCTGTCAGAAGCTGGGAGTGGACGACAGGGGATGGATCGCTCAATGATCCTTCTGTTCATTCCCTCTGAAGCACCTGGCATTTGCCACTGTAGAAAGACAGGGTACTGGGGTAGATGGACCATTGGTCTGGCCTGGTATGACTGTTCTCATGTTCTTAGACCAGAACTATTTTAAGAGAGAGAATTATCTATATATAAATCATTGAAACTTGGACAAGGATGTCACACCTTTTGGATATTTCTTTAGTGGGGACTACTTACTAACATTCTCAATGTTGCAGTGAGGCTGCAGCATCCGTATCAAGCCCAGTAGCACTATTATAACTGCTACCATCATGGCATGGTGAGAGATGGGGTTTGCCATCACACTATTAGGCCTTCTCTTCACTGAACCCGAGAGATGGTCTAACCTGAGGAGAAGGCAGTTCTATTTACACTAGGGAAATTTTTCAAAAGTTGCCCAGCATTCCTAACGTTATGTTCAGAGTCACTACAGATTTATCTTATTCCACTGCCAATGTCTGAAGAACAGGCTGAGGTTCAGACGGCTGAAGGCTCTCACAGTTCTGAGGGAGCTGATAGGTTTTAGTTTACCTTGGGAAGGTTGTCTTCACCACTAACAAAAAGCTAGAAACTGTAGTCTTTTTTTTTTTGTAAAATCAAAGCCTAAATTTTGCAGAACAGAAGGGAAAGACCTGACACATGTGAGGGACAGTTTCTTACCATTTGAAACTGTTACACTGCATTTAGATTTCACATTTACTAAGTAGGTTTAAAAAGAAAAAAAATCAAACTCTAAACATTGATTGAAAGTTGACAGAGAGAATGAATCATCATCTTCTTAGGGGGGCTTTAAATTTTAGAAAATTATCAGTCTGATAGAAATAAAGGTGTTTTAAAATATCAGATGAATTAATCCTGATTTCCAGGTATAAAATATAGCCTTTAAGGTAACATCAGTTCTCAGTATAACAGTGTGGGACAGGTAGGATATATTAAGCCTGTTCTGTTACACCTGAGACCTGAAGGAAGCAGAACATAAAAATGAGCCTCTTTATCAATTTTAAGCAAACCTAAGCTTTGATCATGGCTGTGGTCTAAACCTATTACAGATGTTCAAATTCAGTCTCCTTGGTGTCACTGGGAGATGACCTGAATAGTGAGCAATAAACTTATTTATTATAATTCAAGTTTAGAGATACGTGCTGAGGAAGTGAAAGTGGCAGACAATGTTTTGTCTATCTTTAAGCCAACAAAAAGCCTATATAAAATGACAGGTGCATTTTTAGGAAAAGAAAGCCCATAATGTTTTCCTATTTAGTAGGTGACAGTGTGTCCCAAGATAACACAAGCTTAAGGGACCAAAATAAGCATCATTATTAGAGGCTAGTGGCTTCTGAGTTCATACAAATTGAATTCTTTCATAGGCTGAAGGGCTGTGGAAATCCAGCGAAGAGTGTAGAGCTCTGAAATAAAATTAACATGTAAAGTGATTTTATATATGCAGGTCTGCAGCCACTAAGTTTGAATTTGAGAAAAATCCCATTACTTATCTTGTAAAAGAGAGAATTCTTAAATTCCCCATTTGCTATCCCTGATATAAAGGTTCTGCATATGAATAAAAGTTTTCTGTGGTTGCCCAAAGATAGAGGTTATTGAATTGACCAAGATCCATTTCTTCTCATTCCCCCCCCCCCCTTTCTCTTTACAGGGTAACTGATTTAGGAAACATTAAAAGAAGATTGTATTTATCAACGGTCCATAAGGAGTTGTCTGTAACCCCTCTGCATGCAAAACTTCCTCTTTTTATGATCAAACGCAAAATAGTAGGTATCTTGGATATGTTACTTAAAGTACTGTTGAACAGAATATTTCTGTTTGTATCAGAAGACTTAATATATATATTTTATTTTATCAGGTCTGTAAAGCACGCGCGCGTGCTCTCTCTCGCTTTACAGTCCTCATAAAATCCTGTTGATTCAAGACACTTGAAAGAGAGCTTTGTCTAACTGAACAGATACGCTTGCATACGCACCAGATTTTGCATACGTGTAGATATTTTTATGTATAACTGTTCTCTACTTGATATCAGAACTGCTTATAGTGTGGAAGAGAAGAATCTGAGTTCTGTCTCCTTTACCACTATGAAGATCTGAGTGATAATCAAAATCTGAGGAGGCTGTGGATCTGTTATAATTGGTGCCCTATATCTATTGTAAAAACTTTGCCTCTTCCTATTCTCTCACAATCCATTTATTTTTTGGTGCTTTCTCTCTTCTCACAGATTTCTTCATCCCCTCTCTCTGTCTGTCTTCTCATAGCTACTGGCTATTAGTCCTATTCATGACCTTCTCTGCATATAAACCCACAACCACCTCGTCTCCTTACTACCCTGGACTCCCTTCTTGTCCTTTAGGCTCTGTTTTCTCTAACTGCTGTCTGTTGCTGTTGTCTGTCCTCCCACCTGCTGTCCTTCCCTTCCAATACATTTGGAATTCCTGCTCCGTTTCCAAGCTCTCTGCCATTCATGACCTATTGATCTCTTACAAGCTCCATCTCCTTAAGGTGACCAGATGTCCCAATTTTATAGGGACAATCTGGATATTTGGGGCTTTTTTATATGGACTCCTATTACCTGCCACCCCCTGTCCCAATTTTTCACACTTGCTATCTGGTCACCCTACATCTCCTCAACATTGCTGAAACATGGTTTTCCTTACTGATTCTGTTTCATTGGCAGCCCTCCTTTTCTCTCTCACCCTCACCTGAAGTTAACTTTATCACCTTTAGTGGAACTCCGACTAAGCATTAGCGCCTATTTTAAAATGTCACTTATTTTTACATAGAATTCTACACAGGTAGCTACAGGATATAAGACATAAGAAAAAATATTTCATAGAGAACTCTAAAATTAAGGGGTTATTTTATTATCATTTAGTTGAAGACAGTTATGTTAATTTCTACTTCTAACTTCCCTTAGTTTTCTACTTTCTGGCAAGAGCTGTTTTTAAGAACAGAATATGTACCAGGCCATACCACTGAAGTAGTCATTAATTCAAGATCCATTGAAATAAATTATTTTTCTTCAATACCATTTCAATTAGTTGGTCTTGGTGTCAGGCTAACACTAATGTGTCAAGACTAAAGTATGCATTAATGTACAGTAAATTAAATTCAATCAGAATATGAACTTCAATTACAGGGTTTCATTCAGATAATAAATCTTTCATCAGAGATCTGACTCAATATTCTGATCAAATACAATGACAAAATGTTTTAATAACCTTAACCTCTGAACAGCCAAGAATTTGCTTGTTCAAGAATGGGTCTGAACTCTGTGAGCATCGTGAGTACTTGACCATTTTTTTAAAAATCTGATGGTTAGCTGCCTGTTAATTGTAGCAGATATTTAAAGAGGGGCATGTTTGTTTTTAGTAATAAAAGGTTGCTTTTCTCCACGGCCAAGGTTGCATGACTTTTTTTAAAAAAAAATTATATAGATGCTGGTAATTAATAGTGATATCTACTGTGTTCAAATGTAAACCCCAATATTTTTATTGAACTTTTAGTCCCTTAACATCTACCTCTTATATCATACTTTTCATCTGTCAATCTCAAAACACATTGCAAAGGAGTAAGTATCATTTATCACCATTTTAAAGATGGGCAAACTAAGACACAGTGAAGTGACTTGCCCAAGGTCAAGCCAGTTGGCCAGTGGCAGAGCTGGGAATAGAAGCCAGGTCTCCTGAGTCCCAGTCCTGAACCCTGCACAGCTCTATCCACTAGGGATTGTATTTTTGTCATGTGTAATTCAGTGCTGTTTCCAAACACTTCTTCTTTTGTGTTGAAACCAGATGTAATGTGCCTTACATTCTCATACATAGGCATCCTGCAGTGCCATTTTTACAAATGATTGCCGTGCTTCAGCAAGGCGGCTGCGCCAGTAGCAGACTTAGAAATGTCAGTTATAATTAAAAATTGTGTTTTCATTAACTTGCACAGTTTATTCCTAATATATATTTCTGACCTTTTTGAACTTTCAGATTCAGGAGCAGAAAAATAATGGATGCAGTTTTCTTTTAAAACTACTTGGGATTAAATTAATTTGTGCACTGAATTCCCCCCCACCGTATGTTTTACATTTGGCATGTAGATACTGGGGGTTTTTTTATTTATATATAATAGGACCTTTTTAAATTCTATTTTTCTAGGGAAATACTGATTTTCATTATGTTCAACATGATGTATGTTCAACTACTTGTCTGTACTGTACAAAAATCAACTTTATGCACAGATGTTAAGTTCTCTTCGAATGAAATTGAACCTGACAAAAGTGCAGAAGCTATTGGAGTAATATAAGAGACTAGTGCCATAATACAATTTTTGGCTGTCTATTCTTCCACTCGGTAAAAAAAAAAAAAAAAAAAAATCACCAAGGTCTTGTTTGTACTAAGAAATTGCATTGTAGTTAAACACTATTTAACACTGGTTTTAACCATCCAGTTAGCTAACATAATGCTGACCTTGACTTTGCAGAATGTAGACAAGAACAGGACAAGTTCAGTATTGTGTCATAACTATCTAACATGATGCGGAACGTAACTGGTTGTTAAAGTCGTGGGTGTCACTGTGTTAGCTAACTAAATAGTTTTAAAAAATTGTTTAAATATAGTACAGTTTCCTAATGCAGACAGACTACTAGTCACCGTGTACCGTTGTTTTGGAGGATGTGAGGGGACAGCACCTCTTGCAATTCATGGGGAGAAATCTTGATATAAGAAGTTACCAAAGTTTTTAAGCACAGTCTATAAAAGTAGTTAAAAAGCTACAGTGAAATTAAACAACCTTTAAAGTATTGAAAGTAGCCAAACTTTGTATCCATACACTTGCAGTTAACAAATGCTTCTCATAATTCGCTTCTCCAGTTGTGTCTGCAAAAATATCTTTGTGAGGATACCCTGGATGATTGTGCTCATTTGAGCATGCAGTCACCAATTTTATATATGCAATTACTAGTTTGTATATATAAATGACTGTTGCATGTGTAACTACCGCAATGGTAACAGATTATTTTTAAAATAGTGAAATATTATGCATAAAGGAAAACTGTCAGTGAGCCCAATCCCGTACTGCAAGTTTAGTTAGTAGAGAACTAGACAGTCTTCAAATATGTTAAAGGTTGTTAAGAGGATCATGATCAATTGTTCTCTATGAAGGTAGGACAATTAGTAATGGGCTTAATCTACAGGAAGGGAGATTTAAGATATTAAAAAAACCCTTTCTAACTGTAAGGATAGTTAAGCACTGGAATAGGTTTCTGGTTGTGGAATCCCTGTCACTGGAGGTTTTTAAGAATAGATTAGACAAACATGCAAGTTGTCATCTAGGTATACTATAGAACCTCAGCACAGGTTTTGGACTAGATAACCTCTCGAGGTCCTTGCCAGCCCTAAATTACTATGGTTCTATCATTTTTACTACATTGCAATAGTTTATGTAAGGATTGCACTAAAAATATTTTGTTTCTTTATTCTAGTGGTGCAATTTGTGCATTGACTTGGTAGCATTCACCAGTGAAATATTCAAAGGAGCTGTTTTCCAGTCTTTGGATGGAATTATCATCTCGGCTAACTGTAAACTGAGAAAGATCTTCACTTTGAAATCAAAGCCTCAAGATACAGCTGAGGAAGATGGTGTGTTACAGATGATATTATGCTATCTCAGTCATTACTGTTCATATTGTAAAAACAAAAGCTCCTTGACCACAATCTTTGAATTAATCATTTTGAGAAATTATGTGATTTCATGAAAACTGAAATGTGTTTAGGTCATACACATCTAGTCTTCTTGGACAATAGATGACGTCAGGTAAATGTAGCTATGTACATTTTATAGAGTGCCAGCTTCATGAACACTGTTGTGTGGGAAAGGTCTCCTCTTTGGTTTAGAATGCCTTTTAAAAACTTTTCTGGCAAAACTCTATGTGGAGTTGTTTTATCATGTCGATTGGAAGATAACTTCTTGCTTAATTATCAGTGGCTGCTTCTGCTTGAAAAAAGGAGATGTCCTTCCCCAGGGTGGCTTTCGGTGAGGATGAAAAACATGTACATTAGCTGTACTCCAGCAGTTCCTCGATTAGCTCTAGCTTGGAGATTTAACTGTTGATGAAGGCTTTCTCCTTTAAACAATCCAAGGAAATGTTAGCTGGGAGACTGCAAGTCACTGTTCTACTTCCTGATGATTTTAAGGTGCATTAAACAGAGAGGTTTTAAACAGTCTTAGATTATTAAAATTCTAATGGCAATTTGATGCCATCTTCTCATGGCAAAGAATCTAAAGAGAACTGAAAGTGGCCCAATGTGGAATCTACTCTTCTCATAAAGACTGCAAGAAAGGTAAATTATACAAATGAAAGATACTGAATGACCACAGATACTACATGATCCCTGTTGCCATAGTATCTGAGTGCCCCACAGTCTTTATTGGGTTTGTCTTCAAAATATCCTTGTTAGTTAAGGAAGTCTTATTCTCCACATCTTACAGGTGAGGAACAGAGACTGAATTACTTTCTCAAGGTCACTCAGGAATTCCATAGTGGAGCAACGCCTTGCATAATGACAGGTTTCAGAGTAACAGCCGTGTTAGTCTGTATTCGCAAAAAGAAAAGGAGTACTTGTGGCACCTTAGAGACTAACCAATTTATTTTAGCATGAGCTTTCGTGAGCTACAGCTCACTTCATCAGATGTATCTGATGAAGTGAGCTGTAGCTCACGAAAGCTCATGCTAAAATAAATTGGTTAGTCTCTAAGGTGCCACAAGTACTCCTTTTCTTATAGTGGAGCAAGACATTGAACCCAGGTCTCTAGAATCCTAGGCTAGCACCCTAACCATTAGACTGTCATTTGCCTGATGAGACAGATTCATCCCTATACCACACCCAGCACCAGTACAAGGATGGCTGGGAGACAACGTGCACCTCCCCTATTTAGGGTCTGCGCATGGCCAATTTTGTCTCTTATGCAGGCTAGAGCATGGGCCTTGTTTCGCTAGCATCTATGGCCTATTGCGGTGACTTCTATTTCTACACCAACACCAAAAAAATCGCTTTTTCCATTAGTCTGTCCACAGCCTACCACAGAACACCCCCTATTAATTATGTATTGGGTACCACCATTCTACTTGGCCTTGCACTAAACCTAGAAGAAAATAGGGTCCCTGCCATAGGATGTTACAGTATAAATTGGATACATGGTACCCCAGATAACAAGATGACCAGTTCCAAACCAATATAGATACCAGTAGATATTAGGAATTTATTATATAGAGTTATGTATCGTGAGTTTCTTTGGGGACTAACACTGAAGGACTTCATGTAAGAAGTTTCAGAGTAACAGCCGTGTTAGTCTGTATTTGCAAAAAGAAAAGGAGTACTTGTGGCACCTTAGAGACGAACCAATTTATTTGAGCATAAGCTTTCGTGAGCTACAGCTCACTTCATCGGATGCATCCGATGAAGTGAGCTGTAGCTCACGAAAGCTTATGCTCAAATAAATTGGTTCATCTCTAAGGTGCCACAAGTACTCCTTTTCTTCATGTAAGAAGTGTATTTTCAGGAGGGATATGGAGAGAAGGCACTTGATTGCTGTACTAGAAAAGTGTTCCATGCAGAAGGGGAGAAGATATACAGAGAACATTAGGAGAGGGATTCAAAGGGAGAGGCCAAGTAAATGACTTGGGAGCAGGAAGAAATGGTCATACAGATTTAGGGTGGATTTTCAAAAGCATTCTGAGCATTAAGTAGCTGATTCCTAGTGACTTTTAGTGGGAGTTTGGAACAATGCAATCTACTTTTTAGGACTGAAATAGGAAGTCTCTGCACGTCTGGCTCCTGCCCATTGGTGAGGCTCTCTCCCTTGCTTTCACAGATGTGCAAAATACAGCAAGCAGTTATCATTCAAGGTATATATTGCTTGGCAGCTTTCAGCCTCCTCATGAGAAAATGCCATCTTCTTTTCAGCCTTCCAAATGCACACTCTGCTGTCATTCTGCAGCTACTCAGGTTGTAGATGAACAAGTCCTTTGTGCTGTCCAAATGTCCAGTAAAAAACTACATAAGCCAGGGAAACAAAGTGTAAACTTGGTCTCTCAGAATGAGAGTGGGAATCACAACACCATTCATGTCCATAGTGGTCCTATAAGAAAAATTCTTTTTTTCATTAAAGAAAATGGGTGAGAGTTTCAAAAGATCTGAGCAACATGGAACTTTCCAGACCACCCAACGTTGTTGGTCAGCCTGTTTTGGTGATCAACCAGGCCTTAGAGCAACATGGAGAAATGCTGGGTTTTTTGTATGATGTGTGAAGCCTGTGGGGAGCAAGACAAATAGGCATATGGGTCTCATCAGAGGCTGCAGTACAGTTTGGGTACCCCAACCCTGCAAATCCATCAGTCTCCTGTGCATTGCCAAGCTTTATGACCCCCACTATCAGCACCTTCTTTAGAGCAGCACACACCTCTTCTACAACAGCCCCGGCAGTCAATATACCAGTAGCAAATTGGTTAGCTACTGACTGGTAGCAACTGGAAGTGGCGAGCTGCCAGTTGGCAATGGCCACATGCTTCTCCACGCAGAGAGGGGTGTTCAGGTGAGCTCCATCCAGACGTATTGGAAAGTACCTGCTGTTCGCCTGAAATTCTGGCACCACCACTGGTCATCTCTGGACTGCATCGCTATCCTCTCCCAGCACTGCCAGCTGCCTTTCTAAAAGATATGCTCTAGATCAAACAAAAGTTATGCGCTTGTAATGTGTCTGGATAACAAACTAGCAACTTCGTTTTTTTAAAAAGTTGCTATTGTGGGGGGTTCACAATTTCTTCATCCAGACCTAAGCATTAAAGTAAAAAATAATTTATCTTTACGAAAGGAAGAGGTAGAGTTTGAAACACTGACTCCCATTTTTTAACCAGCATTTTCCAGATGCAACTGCTGCAGGGCTCTCTATACAGAACTACATCATGAAACTACACAGAAGATGTAGTTCTGTATAGAGAGCCCTGCAGTACTCCAGCCTACTGTACCCCTTTCAGGATGCTGATTTGTTTTATGTACTCCAACTCTCACCTCACTGAAAAACTACTTGCTTACAAAATTAGAAATTAAAAATAACAAAAGTGTCACAGCACACTATTACTGAAAAATTGCTTACTTTCTCATTTTTTGCCATATGATTTGTGATGGGGCAAGGCCAGATGGCTATAGAAAAGTAGTGGGAGATAGATATATTAGCTCCAGGCTAAACAAATCTCTGGTACCAGGATAAGTGAAATGGCAGCTGCTCCAGGTCAGTTAAGACACCTGGGGCCAATTAAGAACTTTCCAGAAGGCAGGGAGAAGGCTAGGTTGATTGGGAAACCTGAAGCCAATCAGGGGCTGGCTGAATCTAGTTAAAAGCCTCCCAGTCAGTCTGGTGGGTGTGCATGTCAGGAGCTGTGGGAGGAAGTTGCGCTGTTGGAGAGGCTGAGTAGTACACACCATATCAGGCACAAGGAAAGAGGCCCTGAAGTAAGGCTGAAGTGGAGCTTGAGGAATTGAGGGCTGCTGTGGGGGAAGTAGCCCAGGGAATTGTACATGTCATGTTTCTAAAAAGTCAGCTACCATAGCTGATACTATTAGGGTCCCTGTGCTGGAGCCCGGAGTAGAGCATGAGTCCGGGCTTCCCCCCGCCCCCCTTTGTCCCCTGATTAATCACTGAGACTGGGAGACAACAGAGACTGTGCAAGGAAGGATAACTTCTCCTCACCTCCCTCGCTGGCTTATGATGAAAATAGCTCAGTAGACTGTGACCTTTGTCTCTAGAGAGAGAAGGGTTACGTGGAGAGTTACAGTGAGCCTCTGAGGCTAGGAAAATCCACCAGGAAACACAGGACCCACAGAGGCAAGGACAGAGCTTTGTCACAGATTATAAAATAAATCAATCGGAATACATTTCAGTGTGTATATAGAGCAGCATAAACAAGTCATTGTCTGTATGAAATTTTAGTTTGTACTGTCTTCGCTAGTGCTTTTTATGTAGCCTGTTGTAAAACTAGGCAAATATCTAAAGGAGTTGATGTACCCCCTGGAAGACATCTGCGTACCCCCAGAGGCATGCATGCCCCTGGCTGAGAACCACTGGTGTAGAAGGTGGTTTAGTTAGGTATTTCGACATCTCTATGGCCTTAATTGTGGAAACTACTAACTGGGAGCACAAAAACAGACCCAGTTAATCAAGGTGGAAAATTTGGCTATTAGCATCTGTAGAACAAACATTTCCTAGTAAATCTAAATTATTTCAGGGTATAGTTGCATCTTCCTAATCTGCTCACACACCTTTTTTATTGTTAAAATAAACTAATAAAAACTACTGTTTGTACCTACCTGAGCTAAGTTTAATACTAGAGTTTTGCAGTATTTACTAGCAATTCAATATTTGCTACTTTAGCAATTGTACCAGCGATCAGTGCAGTATTCTGATGCGCAGCATGTCTGAAAATCAGAAAACTGAAGTATTAGAACGGAAACTAAACGTTTGTCAAAATAATGAACAAAGAACATTTTGTGACCATAGCTTTGTTTACTTACTAAACCACGGAATTCATTTACTCACCGTGGCTATCCCAGTTGTTTGCACAAGCTAGAAAGTTTAACTAGTTAACATTTGGGCCCTAATCAACTTGACAGTGTTGTTTTAGAATTAACAAGAACATTCTTTGAAAAATCTATAGTTGCACAAGCTTTTCAGTGACTACGATGTGTTATAAATATGTCCAATCACATAAACTGGCCTTTATAGCCCAAGTAACAAATAATTTAATCCTACTGCATTTCTGACCACGTTAGTTATAAAAAAGTGAAGTCTTTGTCTTTAATTCCAGATATATTTGGTCTTCCATTCACAGCTAATGACCCCACAGATACTATTCCTCGAACCTGCCAGCTAAATACAGATGTGCCACAAGTCACACAACTGCTGAACATGACTAAACTTCGCCAACCAGAAATAAGATTTGGAGGTCGTCCCTTAACTTCATCAGAATCAGGTATACTGTCTTACTAAAATTACTCTGTGTGTGTGTGTGAGAGAGAGAGAGAGAGAGAGAGAGTAATATAATGTGCATACAGTTTGATGTGTCCTATAACACATTTTAAGGGTCCAGTTTTCTCTCCTAGGCACCAGTTGTACATGCCTAAAATTGTATGCACACACAAATGCACCTACATTTTGTAGGTGCAAGGATGCGTGCAGACTTGAAGAATTCTAACACGCATGCTTGCAAAGTCCTGGGATTTAGAAGCACAAAACCCATTAGAATGAGTTTTTGTAGGTGGAAATTCTAATGTTTGTATGCTCAGTTGTTAGAATTTTACAAGTGTACACATGGGTGTTTTGCCAGTAGAATAACAAAGCATCTGGAAGATCATAGAAGATTAAGGTTGGAACAGACTTCAGGAGGTCATCTAGTCCAACCCCCTGCTCAAAGCAGGACCAACACCAACTAAATCATCCCAGTCGGGTCTTTGTCAAGTCGGGCCTTAAAAACCTCTAAGGATTGAGATTCCACCATATCCCTAGGTAACCCATTCCAGTGCTTCACCACCCTCCTAGTGAAATAGTGTTTCCTAATATCCAACCTAGACCTCCCCCACTGCAACTTGAGACCATTGTTCCTTGTTGTGTCATCTGCCACCACTGAGAACAGCCAAGCTCCATCCTCTTTGGACCCCCCCCTCCAGGTAGTTGAAGGCTGCTATGAAATCCCCCCTCACTCTTCTCTTCTGCAGACTGAACAAGCTCAGTTCCCTCAGCTTCTCCTCGTAAGTCATAGTCACTGCTCACTAATCCTTTTTGTTGCCCTCTGCTAGACTCTTTCCAATTTGTCCACATCCTTTCTGTAGTGGGGGGCCCAAAACTGGATGCAAAACTCCAGGTGTGGCCTGACCAGTGCTGAATAGAGGGGGAATAATCACTTCCCTCAGTCTGCTGGCAATGCTCCTACTAATGCAGGCCAATATGCCATTAGCCTCCTTGGCAACAAGGGCACACTGCTGATTCGTATCCAGCTTCTTGTCCACTGTCATCCCCAGGTCCTTTTCTGCAGAACTGCCACTTAGCCAGTCAGTCCCCAGCCTGCAGCGATGCATGGGATTCTTCCGTCCTAAGTGCAGGACTCTGCACTTGTCCTTGTTGAACCTCATCGGATTTCTTTTGGCCCAATCCTCCAATTTGTCTACGTCACTCTGGATGCTATCCCTACCCTACAGCGTATCTACCTCTCCCCCCAGCTTAGTGTCATCCACAAACTTGCTGAGGGTGCAATCCACCCCATCATCCAGATCCTTAACGAAGATGTTGAACAAAACCGGCCCCAGGACAAACCCCTGCGGCACTCCGCTTGATACTAGCTGTCAACTAGATATCGAGCCATTGGTCACTACGGGTTGTGCCCGACGATCTATCCACCTTATAGTCCATTCATTCAATCCATACTTCTTAATGAACTTCATGAACTGCTGTGTTTAACCAGCATGGATTCTGAAATGGAAAATCATTTCTCACTGATCTGTTAGAATTCTTTGAATGGGTCAGTAAAATAGTGCATGAAGAAAAACTTTTTGACGTAATTTATTTAGACTTCTAAAAGACGTTCTGTGAGGTTCTGCAAAAAAGGCTAAAAGCTAATAAAGACTCTAAGTAATCACAGGGTGAGAGTGACAAAGTACTGTCTTAGATCAAGAACTGGCTAAGAGACAGAAAGCAAAGAGGATTCAATTTTCATCATGGCAAGATGTTAACAGAGGGGCCTCAAGATTCTAGGCTCGAGCCCGTGGTGGTGTTCAATATATTTATTAATGAACTGCAAAGGTGAGTGAATAATGAGGTAGTAAAATTTTCAGATGACATCATTTAGGTTGGTCAGAGCCAGAGAGGACTGCGAAGAACTTGAAAGAGACCTAAAAGAGCTTGGTGAACGGGCAACACAATGAAGCTCAGTGTCAATAAATGCAAAGTAATGCACATTGGAGGAAAAAAAATTGGAGGAAAAAAACTACTCTTATACTTTACTAGTTTCTAATTTAACTGTTGCAACCCAAGAAAGGGATCTGAGCATCATTATAAGCAGCTCAGTGAAAATGTCTGTTTAATGCACAGCTGCAGTCTAAAAAGCTAACAGGATGTTATGCTGCGTAAGCAATGGGATGGAGAACAATAGTAAAAATATTATAATGCCTTTATTTAAATCAATGGTGTATCCTTCCCTGGATTACTGTGTGCACATTGACCAGCCCATCTCAAAAAGAATATTGTGGAACTAAAGGGGTTCAGAGAAGAGCAACAGAATGATCAAAGACCTGGGTTAGCCAGTCTCTAACTCAAGGGTGGCCAACCTGAGCCTGAGAAAGAGAGCCAGAATTTACAAATGTATATTGCCAAAGAGCCACAGTAATACATCAGCAGCCCCTCATGAGCTCCCCCATTCCCCCGCCCTCCCAGAGCCTCCTACCCACTGGCAGCCCTGCCGATCAGCGCCTGCCTCCCTCCCTCCGCACACCTCATGATCAGCTGTTTCGTGGCATGCAGGAGGCTCTGGGGGGGAGGGGGAGGAGTGAGGGCACAGCAGACTCGGGGGCCGGGGCGGGAAGGGGTGGAGTGGGGGCAGGGCCTGGGGCAGAGCCGGGGGTTGAGCCGTGAGCCCCCCCCCGGCACTCTGGAAAGTTGGCGCCTGTCGCTCCAGCCCCGGGGTCGGTGCCTGGACAAGGAGCCGCACAGTAACCTCTGAAGAGCCGCTTGTGACGAAGTGGGGCTGTTCTTAATGGTTCCTCTGAATAGTGTGGGGGTGCCTCAGTTTCCCCTAGGCAGTTCTTAAGTATCTAGGGGGTGGGGTAAGGGTGTATGATCATTGCAGAGCCCTAGAGGGCAGGTGTGTGCAGGGGTCTGGACACAGAGAATGGCCAACACCCTGTTTCCTGGCAACTGATGGCCTGGGCCCTTCCCCCCTGCAAGGTGAGAGCTGAAGGGTTGGAGAACAAAGGAATCAGGTGACCACCTGGCCCGGGAAAGGAACAAAGCCCAGAGGAGGAGAGGCTGGAGGGGGTTTTCAGTTTGGGGCTGGCTGGGACATGGAGTGAAGTGCAGACGTGGTTGTCTGGCTCACTGCCCCCCAAAATGGACCCAGCTGAGGGGTCCTGTTCTCTGCACCTGCAAGCTCTGTTTTAGACCATGTTCCTGTCGTCTAATAAACCTTCTGTTTTACTGGCTGGCTGAGAGTCACGTCTGACTGCGAAGTTGGGGTGCAGGACCCCCTGGCTTCCCCAGGAGCCCCGCCTGAGCGGACTCGCTGGGGGGAAGCGCACGGAGGGGCAGAGGATGCTGAATGCTCTGAGGTCAGACCCAGGAAGGTGGAAGCTGTGTGAGCTGTGTGTCCTGAAGACAGGCTGCTCACAGAGAGGAGACTTCCCCAGAGTCCTGCCTGGCTTCATGGGGAGCAGTTCCAGAGCATCGCCCAGGGACTCCGTGACACCGCATGTGCCCCAGAGCCCCAGGTTGGCCACCTCTGCTCTAACTATTAGAGATCAGGATGAGACCTATAATGGGGGAGCCAGATTGTTCTGCCTACTTCGGGATTCTGCTGTCCTCTGAATCATATGGTTCTGGCCACTGTCAGAGTCAGGATACTGGACTAGATGGACCCTTGAAATGTTCCCTATGGCAGTCCCTATGTTAATATGTTTGCATCTGCAAAGTGCAGGGGTATGTATGCAAAATGTTGTGTATACCGAATGTGACAGGGTCGGGCCGGATGGCTACAGGAGAGTAATAGAAGGCAGATATATTAGCCCCAGGCTAAGTAGGTCCTTTTTCCCTGGGTAAGGTAACAGGGAAGGTTCCAGAACAATCAGGAACCTTCTGGAGACAATTAAGACAGACAGGCTGATTAGAACACCTGCAGCCAATCAAGAAACTGTTAGAATCAATTAAGGCAGGCTAATCAGGGCACTTGGGTTTAAAAAGGAGTTCACTTCAGTTTGTGGTGTGCGTGTGAGGAGCTGGGAGCAAGAGGCACTAGGAGCTGAGAGTGAGAACACGGACTGTTGGAGGACTGAGGAGTACAAGCATTATCAGACACCAGGAGGAAGGTCCTATGGTGAG
The DNA here is from genome assembly GCF_965152235.1 of Eretmochelys imbricata. Lineage (NCBI taxonomy): Eukaryota > Metazoa > Chordata > Testudines > Cheloniidae > Eretmochelys > Eretmochelys imbricata. The sequence continues at coordinate 2,325,128 of NC_135578.1, read as the reverse complement.
GATAAAGAAGGGGTTGGGAGGAGGCCATGGGGAAGTAGCCCAGGGAGTTGTAGCTGTCACACAGCTGTTCCAGAAGGCACTCTAGACAGCTGCATTCCACAGGGCCCTGGGCTGGAACCCGGAGTAGAGGGCGGGCCTGGGTTCCCTCCAAACTCCTGGTCATACACAGGAGGAGTTGACCTGGACTGTGGGTTCCCAAAAATGGCCAAACTGAGGGCTGCCGTGAAGCGCCAAGGCGAGCAAATCCATCAATAAGCTCAAGACCCACCAAGGTAGAGGAGGTACTTTGTCACACCAAGTAGAGGTTAGGCTGCTGAAAAACTGAAACTGAAATTGACTGCATTATTAATTAATTTTTTTTATACCTGAACTAAAAATTCTTGATCGAAATTGTAGTCGAGCTTGTCCATTGATAAGCAGATGTGCATCACTATGTGTCTTAGCAAGGATCTGAACACAGAATCGCATTAAATGATATCCTCCATTTCATTTCCTAAACACCTACACACGATTTAAATGCCATCTAAAGTATAGGCAGTATACCATATTCTGGTAATCGCTTTTCAGGCCAAATCCTGCTCCCACTGAAGTCAGTGGTAAAACTCACATTGACTCGAGAGGGAGCAAAAGTAGGCCCATGGTGGTGTACACTTTTATTATCCAAGAATAAAGACTGATTAGAATACAAACTTAAAAAACAGATGATCTTTGAATATAAATAAGTGTCTTCACTTGTACAATAGCATATGCTTGCATAAATTGTAACATTTGCTTCCAAATGTACATGCAGTATGAGGAAAAAACAGAAAATACTGGCATGCACATTGCATGGGTCCTTTTTCAGGATTTTTATTTCATTAACAGATTACAGTTTTTCCAAAATTAAGAGCATGTTGTTGCTTCAAAATTGTCATGTAGGAGTAATTTTCTTGAATTACAAATAGAGATGTAACCTGTTCAAGAGCAAGAGTGTTTTGAATGTTTTCAATTAAATTAATAAAACCAGCATGTATCCAGTAAATCATTGTGTCCAATTTAACTAAAAATTTACACTGTTAATTCCTTCAATTCCCAACCCACATTAAGTAATGGCTGTCAGTCAATGTAGGACTGTAGGAAGTAATTTTTTTTTTCATTAATGAGACCTCAGTTTAATTGAACACAGAATCAAGTCTGGTTATTTAAATTGAGTAGTTCAACTCACTAATGACAAGATGTAGTGGTCCACTAAGCACAGCTCAAAACCAGTAATTTACTTAAAAATTAGTACTCTATTTGCCTGAGTGCTTTCATTTCCACAGCAGCAACATTGTGGGTTGTTTTTTTTCTTTGCTTTAAGTAAGGGCAGCCATGTTTCTTTTGGACTGTATGTCAATATGAAACAGGAAAGTATCCTGGAACATGTTATCTGGGCACCTCTTCTAAGAAATACAAGCAAGCTGTGTTTGCCGTAATGTGTTTTGAAACAAAGATGCATACAGTATGGGAAGATTCATATGTCCTCCTACAGCAGATTTTTATTCCAATTTTGTTCCAGTTTTCCCCGTCTCTTCACCTTTTTTATGAATTTATAAACTTTTCAGTAACCAGATAAGGTACTAAAAGATTATATCTGAGAAGTAGAACACATATCTTGGACGTCTAACATATTGAAAGCTAATGAAAATGAGGTAGGATCAGAGGCTAAAATAGGGAAAGAACAAATTAAAAAATACTTAGACAAGTTAGCTGTCTTCAGGTCACCAGGGCCTGATGAAATGCATCGTAGAATACTCAAGGAGCTGACTGAAGAGATGCCTGAGCCATTAGTGATTATCTTTGAAAAGTCATGGAAGACGGGAGAGATTCCAGAAGACTGGAAAGGGGCAAACATAGTGCCAATCTATGAAAAGGGAAATAAGGACAACCCAGGGAATTACAGACCAGTCAGCTTAACTTCTGTACCCAGAAAGATAATGGAGCAAATAATTAAGCAATCAATTTGCAAACACCTAGAAGATAATAAGGTGATAAATAACAGTCAGCATGCAGAATTTCTCAAGAACAAATCCTGTCAAACCAACCTAATAGCTTTCTTTGACAGGGTAACAAGGCTTGTGGCTGGAGGGAAGCAGTAGATGTGTATAGTATATCTTGATTTTAGTAAGGCTTTTGATACTGTCTCACATGACCTTCTCAAAAACAAACTAGGGAAATGCAACCCAGATGGAGCTATTGTAAGGTGGGTGCATAACTGGTTGGAAAATGGTTCCCAGAGAGTAGTTATCAGTGGTTCACAGACAAGCTGGAAGGGCATATGAAGTGGGGTCCCGCAGGGATCAGTTCTGGGTCTGGTTCTGTTCAATATCTTCATCAGTGATTTAGATAATAGCATAGAGAGTACACTTATAAAGTTTGCAGGTGATACCATCGTGACCGAATCCTTAGGGTGAAGCCTGGGACTGTGGGACTGCTGTGCCCCCTTAACTCTCCAGCCTGAGCTGTCTCTCTCAGTGCTTTGTAGTCAAAAGCAGCAAACCGCTCCAGGCTCTGTTATCACACAGCACAACCATATGTGGAGCCCCACACCCAGCTAGATGGCATGAATGCTCCCAGAGCCACTCATGAAATCACACAGAGAAAGGCACCAGCCAAATCCCCCCAGCTCCCAGCCTTGTACCTCAGGAATATACCGTCTTGCACTGTTCAAGACCCTTTCTTGAGCAATGCAAGTTTATTAATTGGTTCACCACTTCAACAATGGAAAGTGGATATACACCAGCCTTTGTAAACCTGAGCAGATTTTCCAAGCAAATCAGGCAAACTCACTGATAAAGATACAGTAAAACAAGTTTATTGATTACAAAAGGTAAATTTTAAGTGATTGATAGGCAAAGTCAGAGTGGCTAGCCAAGGAGCAGCCCTGGACCCCACTGGACCCTCTGCGGGGCCAGCTGGGCCAGCAGCCCTAGACCCCATCATCTGCCAAGAATACTGTGGGACACCATATTAAAAGCTTTGCTAAAGTCAAGATTTATCACATCCACCGCTTTCCCCATATCCGCAGAGCCAGTTATCTCATCATAGAAGGCAATCAGGTTGGTCAGGCATGACTTGCCCTTGGTGAATCCATGTTGACTGTTCCTGATCATATTCCGCTCCTCCAAGTGCTTCAAAATGGATTCCTTAAGGACCTGCTCCATGATTTTTCCAGGGACTGAGCTGAGGCTGACTGGTCTGTAGTTCCCCGGATTCTCCTTCTTCCCTTTTTTAACGATGGGCACTATTGGCCAGGTCCACAGTTCCTCAAAAAGCCTCGTGATTGGAGGGCACAAAGGTAAGACTCGTGGCATAAAGAGAGAATTCCTCTTCTGCATTGGTAGAAGACGAAACATTGTTGGGACAGGGACTAACAGGTCAAAAGAAATGCCAGACTTACAGCGGCAGTCATTTCTGTAACCATCCCTTGAACCTGCTTCACAATGGACTGAATGAACTACAAGAGCTCAGACAAGTTGATAGGCTGTACCCTGATGCCAGCCAAACCCCCTTCCACCCTTCTCTTCTGGTTCCACTGCCCCAGCAGTTATCAGGAGTAAGGGGTTCAGTCACACTAGTTTCACAGGTGAGACTATCTGCTCTGGAGCAGCTGGAGTGGTCTCATGGAGTTTAGATTTCCTGCCCAGGGTGAAGTTGCTGTAACAGTAATGCTTGAAGCAGGAGCAAACTCTTGCAGCTGAGTGCTGCAGCACTTCAACTGTACTCTGCTTTCTTGCTGTCCCCTGCAGGAGAACAGTTCAGGGCAGACCTTTTGGGAGTTTCCTGACCGCACCACTGCTTGAGACTTATATCTGAAATTAGGGGCAAAAGGGTCAAGTAGGATGTGCACATCTGGAATCCTTCAGTGTTCAAGCTACTCTTAGTACCTAGATGTGTTCAGTACCCAGTTTAACAGCTTGTTCTAAAGAAGTTGCCACCTTTCCTGGCATTTGAACCAAACACAAGTCTGTCCTGTTCATGCATGCTCTTGATAATGTGGGAGAAGGGATGCTTCTAAAATTCCCTTTTAAACCGACTCCCTTTTATTTTAACCAAGGCTTATACTGTTTTCTTTACTCACAAAGCTCTTCTATCACCTGCATTCATTTTGTGTCTAATGTCAGATGCTTTTGCAAATTCTTAACCTTTTGCCCCGTGCTGAATCAACTCTCAGTCAATGAGGGTTCATCTTACACTACTGAAGTTAATGGTAGTTTTTTTCATTTATTGTGTTCAGAGCAGGATTGGGCCCTTAATAGTTTTACTTGTTTAAACTGGTTTTTAACATCTTTTCATATGCAAGAATATTTATTTGAAAATCAGAGTAATACTCAAAGACAAATAATATTTGTAGTATTTTTTCCCTCAGAAATAGTCAAGCCAAAGTTCTGTTAAAAAGTTTCATACTAATTTTATTGTTAGATAGCAAAGAAAAGCCTGGAGTGTGACCTCTCCATGACAATAGATTGAAAAATCAGCACTTTTTGTTCAGGCTTTGGATGAGAGGGGTGTAAAAATTAAATGACTAAAATAATGAGAATGATGTATCTAGAGAGAAAAATGAATGCTTATTTTAAAAAGGACAATTAGACGGTGAGCCCTCAGGTTTTCCTATCTAACTACAAAGGCATAAAGCCCTTGGCAAAGTAGTAAAATAATTAATGGTAACATCCCTGACCTACACAAAGTTTTGGTTTTCGCTAACTAGAGAAAATGAAATGCCTTGAGCTGCGGGTTTAATCTAATCTTTGTTTTTAACCTTGTACTATGACTATAATATAAGTTCTCCCAGACACTCCTTTCAAAGTTCAGAAATCAGGCCTTCCTGCAAATGGAAGCTTTGATAAGTTTAAGCTTCAGTTTAATTAGAAACTTTTTCTTTTTATCCACTAAACTTCATTTTGTTTTACTAATCAAAAGCTCAAGTTATTTTTTGGTCATATCTTCTTTTAACTACACATATTTGTTCATTGTGGCAGATGTGTTGATGTAGGCAATTAATTGCAGTCAATTAATATGAACATAAACAGAGAATTTTCATGTTAATCAGCTTTTATAATTGGTGTGTGGGCAAAAGGCTTCCCAAAGTAGTCAGCAAATTAAAGAAATTGACAGTAAACTGAATGGGTCATCTAAGCTATAGAGATGGCAGCTGTTAATAGCAACTGAATGTCACTTCAGGAAGAGGAGAACAAGGAACTCATGGCATACAGGGACTTCTTTTGTTATGAGTAATACTAGTGAATGATGCTAGAGAGTGGTAAATATGTGGACTTGTTGACATTTCCTAGCTGAAAATGAAAGTCAGACTGATTTGAATTCAAATTTAACCAGTTCCACCATTGTAAAAACGATAAACGAGACTCTCAGAAATATGCTTTGGTATTACTTTATTGTTTTACAGAAATATCACATCTCAAAACAGAAAATTAGATGTTAATTTAGTCTGTGTTAAAAGAGAAGAGGGCGAGGGGAGAATGCTTTGTTTGTTTTTCTTAAAACAGCGTATTAGAGTAACTTTTTCTTTCTGAACTGCAATATTTTGTTGCCAAGACATCCTCGATCTTTATCAGCTCCTGAAGTGGTGATCCAATGAAATAAGAATCTTTGGGAATCTTTTTTAAAGCGCCTTACCTACAATTGTTCTCTGAAGATGAGCTATATTCCACTGCATAACCGCTTATCCATCTTTCACCACAAGACATTTTCAACGAAAATGTCCATCTACCTTTTGGTTTGGTTTGGTTTCTGACCAGCTATCAAGCTGGTTGACATTTTTCAGTTTTTTTCAAAGAAGTTAATTTTTTTAAATGTTCATGGGAAAAATAAGAGTAAAAAGTTTGAGCTGAAAAATTACCTGTGTATGTATTTGCAGGATTGGAGCCCAAATGTTGAAACTGAGGTGGCTCTATATCTTCAGATGGTAAAATTACACATAAATAATTCTTGTATCAGATGCTTTACAGAACTTGTAACTGATATCTTGACTGGCAAGCTACAGCTTTTATCTGAATTCTTTATGAATTTGAGCTGTTCCTTCTGCCTGTTTACAACATACACTTTATATTGTATTCCTTCAGTAATCATGCAGAGAAAAATGATACTTTTATTTACTTCTAACTCAGTTTTTAAACCACAGTATTTAAACAACTGTTTCAAGCTAAGAGTGTACAGAAATAACCTTATAATGTTGACTTGCTTCAAGTTGGGTGTGTCCGTTCCCAAGCTAACTGCGCCTCTGATTTATTTGTGACCTGCTTGAAGGCACATCACTTAGATCTCAGGGTCTAGCTGTCACCTTTCTCAGAGTGGAGTCCTGGGACACATTCCCTTCTTGGTTGAGAATTTAGGCTGCAGTTCCTCTTGCAATTCACTGTGATCACCTCAGGAAGTCTGAGTTCATTTCAGCACTTGCAGTCCATCTGTCTCAAGGGCAACGACAGAGTTAACCAATGACGAGCCAGCCTTCATAAAGAAAAGTATTAATTATCCAGAACAAAAATATTACACAAAAATACACCTTAAAAACAATAAACAGCTTATATGTATGTCTACCTTACCAGGTGTCCCCACTTACCACATGGAGACCCTGGCAGGTTTCAGAGTACTTCAGGGCCTCTCACAGGGGCTGTCCCTTTGGCCACAGTCTCACAACAGTTCTTGGGTCAGGTGAGATTGACCTCTCCCCACATCAGGGTGGTCATATTATCTTTTTCATTTATTTGTTTGAGCTGGGTCAAATTAGTATCGGCAATTTACCCCAGGGGCTGAGGCTTCTCCAGATTTGCTGCCTGTTTTAATTATTCCTGCTGGGAATAAAAGTTGGGAAACAGAGTCACGACCCCACTCTATTTAGGCTAAATCAATTTTCACCTTTATTTATACAATTTCAGACAGAATTATTGTCACAAATAGAGTCTGCATGTACAGTTATGCCAGACAAATAATAAGAGAAAACAGAATTGGTAAATGGGCCCAAGTTACCACATTCTGGGGCACCAGGAAGAAGTTCTACCTTCCATGATAGTCATCGCAGTCTCTGATCCCTTGGTCTGGTGCTTCAGTCCTGTTCTTCAGTTTCTGGTCTAATGTTTCTTGAGTTTGGATCCATATTCACTTAGGTCTTTTATGCTTTTCTGTATTACAGATTATGTAATCCTTGTCCGATAGGCTTTTCACACATCAACCCTTTTGATTTTATGTAACCCAGACATTATGCATGTACAAGCTTCAATTACCCCAATTCTGTATTTTTCCAACTGGTTTTGCAGTTTCTGGGTCATGTTTTTGTGTCACCCTGCTCTGGGTCTTCCCAGAAGAAAAAAGAAAGGGGGGGGTATTTATCATTACACGATATGTCTTCTTACTTATATCTTCCAACGCATGTGATCTTTTTTCTATCACCAATAACATTTTAAGCAGATTAGCAATTCTGTGTAAAGGATGAATTGACAATACCACACTTATGTCAGCAAGGACTTGGCATCAGTGTTACCTCATCTGTACTCATTCACTATACATTATTACAAATAATTAAAAATCTAGCTATCGAAGCTCTTAATCTTACCATTAACTATTTTTTTTTCTATTTCAATGGTATAACTAAGTATATGTGTATTATCCTTAGGAGAAGGCGTTATGGAAAACATGGTGATAGTTTATTGTCAGCATTTCTTATCTTCTTTAAACATGTCTTTTTCTTTCAAAGCCCAGGGCTTTGCTATTGAGTTGCTTTTAATGATGTCCCAACACTTCCCAGTGATTTTAGTTTCTGCAGGAAAACCTGTAACTCCCACATGGAGACAGAATACAATCCCTAGCCCATAGAGGTACATGAATCATTTATAATGATGATATAATATTCTTTGACTATTCCATGTGTTTATAGTATCTGTTGCACTGGGCACACTGTCAAATGGAAAAGGAAGGAGATACATTTGTATTTTGTCAGCAGTAATATATATACCTGTTGTGGTGTTAGAAAGATACATCAGTTATTTCTTGGAAGTATGATTTTTTCGTATATGATTTATGAAATAATTATTTAAATGAATAGAAAAGCAAGAATGAAGAAATAAGAATTTGCTGTTGTGTCACATACTGTGATATATCATGCTTATAAATATGTTCAGTCTAAAGCATCATGTTTGAAAAGGTGTCTTTCTTTTTTAAGTAGATCAGTTAATTAATAGAGGACAAGGCAGTACACACAACAGTAAAAATCAAGATGTGTCTCACATTGCATTTGGATCCAAGGTCCTCGGTCCACCTCCACCTTCTGGCAGAAGATTCAACACAAGGGTATCTGGAGAGGTAAGACGAAGGATTAAACTATCACAAAACCAGTACCACATATCTGAAAGGAACTATTACAGTTATTATCTCTTGAGAGCCAGACTCCAAATTATGTTTGTATATGATGGAAGAACAAAGGTTTTGCAAAAAGGTTTTCTTCAGAATTAATTTCTTTTCTCTTGAGTACATTTATTTTTCTCATAAAGTTTATTTTTAAAGTGCTAAATTTTTATGTTTTTGTAAGTAAAAGTAGGAATGAAGTTTGACAAAAGCAAGATTTTTCCATGTGTTTAAGTGGAATTTTTCCCTGATAAGAGGGCCACCATGCAAGAGGCAGACTCTCCATTCACATATGTAGTGAGTGGGTGATTCGTTGTGACAATGAATAGTGTTTGGGCTATGGAAAGAGAGCGAGAATAACTCTATAGCTTGGTGGTAGAGCGTTGACCTAGCAGATGGGAGACCAAAATTCAACTCCTTAGTCCAGTAATTATTTAATTATTTATACACAGCAGAATGCCTTCAACAGGAGAGACTGAGAGAAACCAGCTCCTCCAGAGAAGGAGCAGTGGTTCTTGAGAAGGGAAAGGGAGGAAAAATTGTGGTTTTTAGTCTGCTTAATAAAGTGTAAAGTGCCTTAATTCGTGCCATTATCAAAAGCTTAAAGTGTTAAAACTATGAATGATTAACATGTAGCAGACCCACATAAAAATATTAAATGCATTTTAATGGATCATCTATGCTACTATAAACACAAAAGATATCCCTAGCCTCTGCATAATAGTAGCCTCCTATTTGTAGCTTTTCACAACCGAGAATCCTCTGGTAGAGGTCGCACCAGTAATGTCACCTGATTCCTTTTGTAATTTCACCCATATCCTGATGCACATCTGTGATTCTCACCAGCAGTGTCCCATAAGATGCTATAAACATCTCCCTGCCCCTAGGGTATATGTCCCAACAACTGAGGACAGAACCTCCATGCAGAGGGAACCTGCTACAGGGTAAAATGCAGTGTAAGAGAAACTCCTTATAAGCCTCAGTGAGTGTCATAATAAATAACTGATGTTGTTATTGGCTTGAAATATCAGCTTTTTATGGATGAGAAAGGGAATCAACTTAAGCATGAGCTTAATTTTAAATTAATTCTGGCATGGCACATCTCCATCTTCCATTGCCTCCATTTCTTCCCCTCTCCTGTTAATTTTTCCCTCCCTTTCCCACCACATAGTTCTCTCTCTTATTTTCAAAGTATTTACACCTTTGCTGAAAAATTATCTAATGGTTACTTTTGGTACTCTCTGTCATTAACCCAGATGCAAGCACCATAGAGATCCCAAGTTTTTTGAGAAACTCATTTTGCTCAGCTGTATCCTAAAAGGCATTTTACGTGTAGGCAAAACTTGGTGGAGCTGAGGATTCCGAAGAAATCAGGCATTGGGCTTACAGTGAGAAAGTAGCTGTAAGCAAGGAAGAGGTGACGTGGGTACCTTGGTTATTTTTTTTTCCTGCAAAGTTAATGTAAAAAATAAAATGGGCTGAGGAAAATCTATTGTGAAAAATAAACTTTATCCAGAATCTGGTTTTAGTTCAGTTTAGAGAGCTAATCTTAAAGCTGTCATGTGACCTTTTATTCAGATTTTTTTTCTTAAAGATAACAAAGTCCTTGGGTAGCCGAAGTAGCAGATCATGCCAACAACTGACATTAGAAAAAGGAAGCAAGTCAATACGAGATACCAAGAGGTCTGGACTGTCTCCCTCACCGTTCTGTAAGGCTTTTGATCAAGGGGACAAAGAAAATATTCACCAAACAAATCAGATTACAAGTCAAAATGGTAAGAAACTAAAGTGAACAATATGTGAAGACTGATTGATAGCAATACTATCTAACAGCCATACTTTCCAGCTGCAAAAAGCTTTTGCATTTCACTTAAATGTGAGTCTCTTAATCTCTTGATTTTCATAATGTTTTTGCCAAGCTTGCTCGTTGTTGAAGACACTTGTGGTAAACAATGGTTTGTTGCCTTCCTATTTGATCCGACCACGAATGAAATCATAATGCTGATGGTGATACTATAGACGGGGCTGGTGGTGGTGGTACGGCGCTCTGACACGTTCCATGATAAGCCCCATTCTTTTCCGTTGCATATAACTTTCCCAAACTTCAACCATCTCCGCCAAAAATTTCCAGGCTTGCCTCAGGATGAATTATTTTTGGAAGTTTCGGTGAAGATAGTTCTGCCATCTCTGAAAATGGAGTGAAGGGAAACTAAGCTGTTTTATCCGTGTTGAAAATGTTTCTAACCGTTTGTGTGAAGAGTGCTAACAACTCCATGCTTTGGAGTAAGTATGTGAGATTTGGCAGGGGGTTATCTATGTGGGGCAGTGAGGGGCCTTTTGCTGTCCTCAGGAAAATTCAACACTATTTGGCCAAATTATAAGAGGCTGCCTGATTAAAAATAAAAATCCCCAAACATCCCATCTGCTGTGCGCCTCATCCCAACGCCAAGGAGCTCCCTATATGACTCTAGATAGCACACAAGCAAAGCAGCAGCTGCAACATACTCTCTGATCAGGAAGAACGTATGCTGTGCTGGGATCCAGGAGACCATGAATTCTAGCCTAAGCTCTTCAACTAAATTGCCAATAATTATGTTCACTTTACAGCCCTTATTATTGTGCAGTGCTTCATACCTCCTATCTTAGAGAAAAGCAAGTATAATTTTATACACCCACAACACACACACAATAGGTGGGGTAACTGAGCATTTACACCAGGTACTCTCTGAAACACCTGGAACTACAACCACAGGTCTAATATGGCAAACCCAAGCCTCATCCCTTTAGCAACGCTACTTTTCAGAAGGAATGTGCCAGATCTGTGTGTTTGGCTGTACTGCTTGTAACCACTAGATAACACTCCCTTCCAGAACAAGGAATAGAACCCAGCAATCCTGACTTCCTGCATTCTTCTGCTATCTAGCAACTAATTAAGTAAACCACTGGAAAAGGGTGTATGAAGTATCCCTCTCATGGCTTTTCCACAGAACACAGCATCCTACTACTGCTGATAATTACTCCTTTAGCTGTATACTATTTGTGCAAAAGTACCCTGCTTCATTCAGTGTATTGCAGACGGACAGTGAATGAGGCAGAGGTTTGCAGGAAGAGAGAGCATGTTCTCTTGTGTTTTAAGTCATCGGATTGAGACTCAGAAAAGCTTCTTTCTATTCCTGACTGTTCCTCAGACATCCTAGGTGATGCTTGGCAAGAGTAATACAAGCTATTGGGCTCAGTGCAGGGGTAACTGGGTGAAATTTTATGGCATATGATTAACAGGATGTCAGATTAGTTGATTTAATGGTCCCTTCTGACCTTAAACTGTATGAATGTATGATGTATATGCAAGGGGGGGTGAATAAAGGTTTCACAACCACCTTTAATTCTGTCATTTTCTAACTCCATGCTTGACTTTGCAGTCTTATTGTTCTTTTCACAAAGTTCTTTTGTGTGTAATTGTATTCATTTCTTTAGCACCAAGTCCAGCAGGAGACTCTGTGTTGTGAGGGAGTATAATGTTGTTAAATCACAAATATCACAAAGTAAGAAATAGAGACAGGACTAGCTAAGGGCTTGTCTACACAGTAAATTACTGCTCAGCAAGCCAGGGTATGAATCTACAGTGCACCAGCTTGCTGTACTATGTGGACCTTGCTACATCACTCTGAGAACCATCAGCAGACAAGAATGGACAGAGAAGATTATGTTTTTTAAAATGCTGGCAAAAAAAGACCTGAGATAATCAACCAATGGTACAGCACTAATTTTATGTTGTTTTACACCTGTGTTCTATCCAGAGTAAGAAACTCTCTCTCTGTTGTAAATTTCAAAGGATTCTGAACCGGTTCACATAAAATATAAATGTGTGTGCTGCAGGGTTTATGGAAATCAAACACTGTGCAACAGAATTGCTTTAGAGCATTGATAAAGATTTTCAGGATTAAGCAAAGAGTTGCATTAAAAAAAAAAACTCCATGCTTTCATGATTAAAGAGAAGGGAACTAAAAATAAATTATTCTTTCAATCCTTATTCAATTTAACACCAAAGAACCAAATCATTAAGAAAGTTAGAACTTTTACTCATTCTAGATAATAGTTTCTGGTTTTAATTCTTATGGTGCCTGCATAGGCCCAGTTTCATTTTTTAAAGCTGAGTGGTTAATACATATTATACCATTTACTCGTTAACAAAGAGTCAGGCTACTCATTATGTCTCCTGTTGTCTTCCTTCCCCTGCCAAAAACCTTTTCATAGACTTTCATACTTCTCTTGCAGTGTCTAGGCAAGCATGTTATTGTGACAAAAAAAATTACCTTACAGATACCTAACCCCAGTGTGGACAAGGGGAAATAGGTTACCTTGCATAATGACTTAGCCACTCCCAGTCTCTATTCAAGCCCAAGTTAATTGTATCCAATTTGCAAATGAATTCCAATTCAGCAGTTTCTCACTGGAGTCTGGTTTTGAAGTTTTTCTGTTGTAATATCGCAACTTTCATGTCTGTAATCGCGTGACCAGAGAGATTGAAGTGATCTCCGACTGGTTTATGAATGTTATAATTCTTGACATCTGATTTGTGTCCATTTATTCTTTAACGTAGAGACTGTCCAGTTTGACCAATGTACATGGCAGAGGGGCATTGCTGGCACATGATGGCATATATCACATTGGTGGATGTGCAGGTGAACGAGCCTCTGATGGTGTGGTTGATGTGATTAGGCCCTGTGATGGTGTCCCCTGAATAGATATGTGGGCACAGTTGGCAACGGGCTTTGTTGCAAGGATAGGTTCCTGGGTTAGTGGTTCTGTTGTGTGGTGTGTGGTTGCTGTTGAGTATTTGCTTCAGGATGGGGGGCTGTCTGTAGGCAAGGACTGGCCTGTCTCCCAAGATCTGTGAGAGTGATGGGTCATCCTTCAGGATAGGTTGTAGATCCTTGATGATGCGTTGGAGAGGTTTTAGTTGGGGGCTGAAGGTGATGGCTAGTGGCGTTCTGTTATTTTCTTTGTTGGGCCTGTCCTGTAGTAGGTGACTTCTGGGTACTCTTCTGGCTCTGTCAATCTGTTTCTTCACTTCAGCAGGTGGGTATTGTAGTTGTAAGAATGTTTGATAGAGCTCTTGTAGGTGTTTGTCTCTGTCTGAGGGATTGGAACAAATGCTATTACCAGCAGGAGAGTGGGGTGGGGGGAGAGAAAACCTTTTGAAGTGATAAACACCCATTTTTTCATGGTCTGTGTGTATAAAAATATCCTCACTGCATTTTCCACTTTTATACATCCGATGAAGTGAGCTGTAGCTCACGAAAGCTTATGCTCAAATAAATTGGTTAGTCTCTAAAGTGCCACAAGTACTCCTTTTCTTTTTGCAAACCTTAGAAAGGAAATTTGACTAGTTACTTAAAAATACTGTACAGAAACTGCTTACAAAAGAAAGGGAAATGCACCTATGTTACTGGTATCAAATCAAAGAACACAAACACCTCCACCCATCTCTGACCAAAATAATCTCTTTAACATTTACGTTTTAAAAACAAACAGTTTTTTAAAAATGAGCCAAATTAAAAACGACTCTTAAAAACATTACTGTATTCTCATCAAGGCACAAGACATTACAGGAATGAAGATAAGCCAACAGTTAAGTTCTCCGTGCTTTCCTATAAAAGAGTGAAGAGTGCAGAAACACTAAACTCCAGATTGCTGCCGCAGTCACTTAACCAAACAGGTTAGAGTTTCCAGAGTGTTTGTTTTTATTAACCAAGCTGTCAAAATACTCATCTGCTTGATTTTTTGCCTTCTTCTTGTTCACGAAAGGTGCTTTTTAAATCTTTTAATATGTTTTAAATTAAATCCTCTTTTGGTAGGACATACATTTCCAGCTGCAGTTACTAACCTGCAAATAGATCATTAAAAAGGGTAAGATCCTGCTGCCACTCAAGTCATGGGGAGTTTTGCCACTGATTTTAGTAGGAGAAATTGGGATGAAGCCCTGTATTGAAAAGGTTGCCTGAAGAGAACCATATTTTACATTTTTCAGTTCTCCAGATAAAGAAAATGTGTTTTATGTTGCCCTGTTCAGAATGAACGTTAACACTTTAAATAAAAGGAGTACTTGTGGCACCTTAGAGACTAACCAATTTATTTGAGCATGAGCTTTCGTGAGCTACAGCTCACTTCATCAGATGCATACCGTGGAAACTGCAGCAGACTTTATATATACACAGAGAATATGAAACAATACCTCCTCCCACCCCACTGTCCTGCTGGTAATAGCTTATCTAAAGTAATCTTCAGGTTAGGCCATTTCCAGCACAAATCCAGGTTTTCTCACCCTCCACCCCCCCACACAAATTCACTCTCCTGCTGGTGATAGCCCATCCAAAGTGACAACTACTTTGGATGGGCTATCACCAGCAGGAGAGTGAATTTGTGTGGGGGGGTGGAGGGTGAGAAAACCTGGATTTGTGCTGGAAATGGCCTAACCTGAAGATTACTTTAGATAAGCTATTACCAGCAGGACAGTGGGGTGGGAGGAGGTATTGTTTCATATTCTCTGTGTATATATAAAGTCTGCTGCAGTTTCCACGGTATGCATCTGATGAAGTGAGCTGTAGCTCACGAAAGCTCATGCTCAAATAAATTGGTTAGTCTCTAAGGTGCCACAAGTACTCCTTTTCTTTTTGCGAATACAGACTAACACGGCTGTTACTCTGAAACACTTTAAATATCGCTAGCGCTTTTTCATTTGTGGTTGTCTCCTATTAAAGGGTCCCCCGTATTACCTTATAGTATTGCCATTGCTGTTCATAATGGAAATTCTTCAGACTCGTAGCAGAGACCCACATAAACATATCTTCCCTTGCAGGTGTGCAATACTTTGACAAGGGCAAACTGTTTTTGAGCAAGGGAAGAAATAAAATGAATGAATATTGTTTCTAGTTTGTCAGTCTTATTTATGCAATGTTGAAACCTTCATTAAAATGTTAGGCTGCAATTAGAAGCTCTAGCATAAATCTGAGTGTATAGAGAAACTAATTAGATGTTTAGGTGATCGTTCTTGCATTTATCTTGTTTGCTGCAATATTGTGATTACACAGTAATCTACATATTTTCCTAAGACGATACACCAAATTATTCATTACAATTGATATGGAAATACTTGAGGTAAAAAGAGATGCCAGTATAATTAGTGGTTGAGAGATAAAAAGATTTGGTTTGGTCTAGAACACCCCATCTTTCACTTGTAGATAATTAATGATGCTGCATTAGCCACAGGTCTCACAAGTTGTTGAACTACATAACCAATGTAAAATGTCATTGTACAATCTTCTATATTTTCACACAGCATATTACCCTAGACATCAGTAATATAGTAAATAAGCTAATATATTTGCAGTTTGTTTGTGTTCAGCTTATTACTAAATTGAGTGCACTTAATGAACATCTCTGGAGAGCACCATTTGGCTTTTCCAAAAAAGGTAAACTTCTTAATTCTTAGCAAACAAAGGCAGTCTAGTGAAAGCAACGTGTTAGAAAAGTAAGGTTAAATGACCCTCTAGATACACAAGATCTTTTAAAATAGTCCTTTACACTTCTGCATTGCCTTTTGAAATTGGGATTTTAAACACTTTTTACATACATTCAGGTACGTATTATTACAGCCACTGCACTGAATATATGACATACAGGGAAGCTGCCAAATAATGTGTCAGGGTGGATGGATTTAAACCATGAAACCTTGATTTAAGCAGGAAACCCTGATTTAAATAATCAGTTTTAATATTGCTTTGCCTTTCTATTTTTTAATTATTTTCCTAAAGAAAAGCTGATTCTTGTTGGTTGATAACCATTAAAACATGTTGATTTGCAGCTAAATGTAGCCTTTACACTAAATGTTGTGCTTCTTTTTGCTAACCAGGAGGACAGACTGTAGCCCAGATTTTTAAAGCTAATGAGGCACTGTTGCTCTCACCATGGAACATCTAACTGTTTTAGGAGCCTAAATATCATTTTAAAAAGAGATTTAGGCATTTAGGATCCTAAATTCCATTGGCAGTCAATGGGATTTAGGCTCTTAAGTGCCTAAATCACTTCTGAAAATGAGATTTAGGCTCCTCAATGAGATAGGTATTGCAACACTAAGCATAGCAACACCTAATACCTTTTGAAATTTGCGCCTATATCTATATACGTTTATTTAAGCGACTGTATAGCTTAACTTACATTGGTTCTGATTCTTAATATTTACATTTTTATTTGTCAGAAATGGCGAATGATGCATTTTGTTATAGACTATTCATTTTTTACTTGTAATCTGAGTCAAGACCTGCTTGGATGGAAATTAAATGCACAAAAAGCATTTAAAGATTTTTTTGTATTCGTTAAATAAAACTACACTTAATGTGCTGTATAAAATTATCAAAAGTTTCTTTTTCTTTTTTTTCATATGGCTGATGTAGTTGTTGCTTGACATTTACAATTTTACATTGAGATGGTTAAGAAACATAATTACATCTACGTATTTCTGTGATGCCTCCTCCGTATTTGTGAATTGGGCACTGAGTTATTATATGTTCCATGGTCTGTTATGGGTGACCTGAGTCGCACACTGGAGAGTCTTTAATTTTCCATCTCTATAGCAAGTATCTGCATCTGCCATGGTTTGTGTGGATACGGTTTAGGGTTGCCCATGATCTTTGTGAGAGATCGAAATCAGGGATCTTCTGCATTGGGTCTTTCACAAGGTGTTTATTTGTGACTTCTTGTGAACTGTGTTCAGCTTTCAAAGCTTCATCAGGGTTGAAGTTACATTGTTGAAGGTTAAATGTGTATGTCCAAAAGGGTTTACGCGACTTCAAGCAGTGGTGAGGGACATTGTTAAGGTCCTGGTGGATGGGAAGATGTTCATTTTCCAAGATCCTCTGGAATTCCCATAGGTTGCAGCATTGCAATGAATGGATGGGAAAGCAATATGTGACAGCACTGGAAGACCAAGGTGTTGGGGTCAATTTGAGGGTTCCAGGATGTACCGCATTGCAATGGTTAGTTGGACATCATCAGGTCAAGTATGGCTACTTTTGCTCCATACTGGTGTTCAGTACTCAGCTACCGAGTACACAAGGGCCATCGCTGATGTCTGTAACACTAATGCTCCCCAGCTTGTGACACTAATGCTCCCCAGCTTGTGCTTGCCAGTTTCTGGATCAGGTTGACCTTGTCGTCTTCTTGGCAGCTACCTTCTTCAGGTGGTTGTGGAAGGTTAGCTTCACTCCCAGATAGGTCGGAGTGGGGTCATGTCGCACAGTGTTGCCACAGAAGGTCACTTTCAGGGCACTTAGTCTTCCTGTTTTTCAGATGGAATGCAGTGACTGTTGTTTTGTGAGGATTTGGCTGGAGCCTCCATTTCTGGAAATATTCCTCCCTGGTGTTTAGGTCCTTGTTCAGGGTGGACTCGATGTCACTGAAGGTGGCTGCTTCCATTGCCAGGGCAACATCATCCGCATATGCAAATTTGCGTAGCTTCATTGGAGGCATGTCACTCGTGTAAGCATTGAAAAGCATTGGCATGAGATGTGAGCCTTCACACGGCCCATGCTGTTAAGTTAGAAATCGTGACTAATGCCATCAACCTGGTGATCGAACATTACTCAAAAGTCTCCCAGTCTTCAGAGCAACAACTCAAGCCACCATAATGGCCCTCTTCAGGGCCACGTAACATGCCAGATAGGTTCTGCAACAAGGATCCTCCAACTTAACATTTCCTGGACGAACTGCGAGTATCTTGCAAACGCGTTGAAGGCACATAACATCTACGTCCTTACACTCCAAGAAACCCACGTCTCCACTGATCAGCAGGCAGACTGCTACCTTACCCATCCATTATCAAAACCTATTTGGCATTTAAACTGTGATTTGTTAAACAAAGGAAATATTATCTGTAGATAGGAATTGAACGGACTGTTTCTGATCAACATGTCCTTCAAGATTTTAGAAGTTGTAGATCTTATCCTCTCACACCTAGTTTTTTATTCGTAGATTGAACTGAACTAGTTAAATAAACTGACCAGAAGAAAATATTCTCTCTGCATTTGCAGAAGAGGCCGCTGCTGTCACAAGCTGGTTTGAGGTACTTAGCCAGTGACTTCCACCAGTTCAGTGGGTTTGAGTTTCTTTTAAAACTTGCCAGCAAACACGTACTGTTTAATATTTTTTTAAATTAATTTAAATTATTGTAATATATTATAATTTAGGCCTTAACATATGTGTTAGTAATTCCAAATTAAATTTAAATAGGTTTATTTTTTAAAAAATAAACCTGTATTTAATTTAAATGTAAAAAACCTGATATTATAAAAAAATCATAGATTTTTTTTTTTTTCCGTCCTGGAATGTGTCCGACAGAGCCAGGTATGGGACCCTGGAGTGTGGCCTGTTGGCCAGTTCCCCTTCTCTAAACACTGGACAATAGTACTTATTGAAAGTTGCCTTTTTATATTTAGATCCTCCATTTATTCAAGATGGGCTTGACTCCACAGCCCCACTGCTCATGCTGTCTTCACCATCTTTTCTGCCAGTAGCTTTACAAGTTCTGCCTTTATAACAACCTATACCGCAGCTGGAAAACTGTGATTAATTTATCTGAAAGTTTTAATTAGCTCTGCAGCCATTTAAGAAATTAAAATCTCTTACACTGGGCTCCTTCCAGTGTTCTTGATGTAGACATGTTTTAATCCTTAAGGAGTGAACACACAACAGCGTTGCCCCATGTCAATAAAACTTGATCGTTTCAGATACAATTTCACAAAGTATTCCTGGTGAAAACTGAGTTTTACCTTTTGAAAATTTCAGATTGCTGGATAGAGCAAAATGGCTGTGAGATTTTCCTTCAAACCTCTATGCTATATGGATGACAGCTACTCTTTCTTTTCCATGAGCACAAGGTTTATAAATACATATACCCAGGATAATGTTGTCTCCAGCTGAATGTTTTATTTTCTCCTCACATAAACAGTTCAGCTTGGTCAGTGCACCTGTGGCTAAGGATGTAAATCTTGGCCAAAACATGTAAATTATATGAAATCTCACTTCATTTATTTTACTGCATAATATAATTTTTTTTGCAAGAATGAGAGCTTGAATCATTTCCACAGCTTGAATCATTACAATCACTTTTACCATACACACCCTGTTAGGCAGGTAAGTACTGGAGACAGTCTTTTTGGTTGTATCATTTTGAACCATTCATTGAGTTGAAAACTTTAATGCCACAGGCCAGGAGTCCTTGTACTTTTACCACCTGGATTCATAAAATCAGGCATGCTTTTTTGTGATGATCCCAAACCTTTAGGTCACATCCCATAATCCATTGTGGCTGCAAAGGATGATGGGATTGAGATCCTGGCAAAGAACAAAGTGGCTAGTTTTCTTAGAGGGTGCTGGATGCTGCTGGACAGTAGATCGTGCTGGGAGCAATGTGGGTAGTAGGTGCTGGGGCCTGGGTAGAGGGGGTGGATTCTTCGGGAGAGTGGGCACTGCTAGGGTGTTGGGGGAAGGTAGTGGAGCTTCAGTTCATCCCCGCTGGTCGCGCTGCATTCTGCTTCAGGGAAACGCCGCCGGAAGATGGTAAGGAACACATGAGCTGTGGAGTCAAGGCTCCTTGCTCCTCATCATTTTTAAACAAAACTTCCATGGAGCAGAATAGGGATGGGCAGGAGGTGAAGGAGAACAAGAAGCTGAAGCAAGGTAGATATGGGAAGTTGTAGCCGCAGCAGCAGCAGAAGAAAGCAGGATGTCTT
The DNA here is from genome assembly GCF_965152235.1 of Eretmochelys imbricata. Taxonomy (NCBI): domain Eukaryota; kingdom Metazoa; phylum Chordata; order Testudines; family Cheloniidae; genus Eretmochelys; species Eretmochelys imbricata. The sequence goes on along the minus strand of NC_135578.1, from coordinate 2,304,966 downwards.
ATTTCCTTTCCTTGTTCTGTCTCCGGGATTCCTAGCAGCCACCTGGCGGTGATTTTGCTGCAGTCCCCTGCTCATGCAACCCGTGTCAGATTCCCAACTTCCAATTTGAGAAAAGCAGTCATAGTCACTGGGCCTAGCATGTCTGATTGGGAGCTGATGCCACTGATCCAGGAACCCATCTGCAAATCATTCTGGATATGAATTTTGACAAGTTAGCTCAAGTAGGTAGGATCCTAGCCCAGAGGTCTCCTCCCCAGGGCACAGGGACCAAGAACTGGAATTTGGGATTCCAAGATTAGTGCTAACTGCAAGAAATGGATCTCAAAAAGTTATTTTTATTATTTTAAGTGGTGGCCAAATAAAAGTGTTTCTTGGTATCTCCTCTAAATTATCAAGTTTAATTCAAAACTCACGTAAAATCACAAGCCATTAAGAAATGATGAAGAACTGTGATTGATTGAGGGGGACCCCGGACACATCCCTAGGCACTAACCCCCCTCCACAAAGAGAGAACTTATCCTCCATTAGGAAAGTTAGGTTAGCAGTTGCTATTAATGGTAATGGTAATAGCAACTCTTCACTCTCCAGAAGGGGGTTAGAGTGTGTTTTCATCAGCAGGGAATGCTTGTGCTGGCGTGCAGAGGCGAGCAAGTCCTCATTCATAATAGCCTTAGAGAGCGTTTCCTTAAAGTATTTAGTTAGGGCAAGATCTTTCTTGATTCCAAAAAATCACAAAATCAAATCTGGTGTTGGGGGGGCAAAAAAAAGTTTCTAAATATCTTTAGCTCTAGAGCATCTTGACAGCAACCTCTTGTGAAAGGTCATGTAATTTCAGTATTCTTTTGCGGGCTTTTTTAGAAAGAATGATTACATTAAACAATATAGTTTTTAAATATATACTAAAATGTAGTGACTATATTTAGAAACTGAGAAATGATTTGTTAGTGCAAGATAATTAGTACTGTAGAAGAGTAGAAAGAAAGTTAGTGTTTGCTCTGATGGCTTCAACATATAGCTTTGGGTAATGTCTAACATTAATTTCCACTTGTGTGACACAGAAAAATGTATGCCGTGTTGTTGTAGCTCTGTTGGTCCTGGGTTATTAGAGACAAGGTGGGTGAGATAATGTCTTTTATTGGTCCAATAAATGATATTACCTCACCCACCTTATCTCTCTAGAGAAAAATGTGTTATCAGATAATCTTGAACTAATTTTAGGTTAGCACAGAATGGAGAACTTTTTTTCTTTTTTTCAAAGACTAATACCAGGTGATCTCATAGACCATGGAACACAGCAGAAAAGTATCATACTTTGTACAAGAGATGAAAGGGCCCCCAGAGCGTTGGGAATTCTCACTTATTTGACATGGCTCCTGAAAGAACAGTCGAGATTTTTTTAATCAAATGAGACAGATTATTTGGGTAGTCACCTCACACAGATGCTACCGTATCTTAGATCCCTGTTTTGTTTTTTGTCATTTACAGATACGCTATTTCTGCATAATTTCTAGACAGTAGACTTTTTTAGAAAATGGTGTTTTAGATTACCTTGATTTATAGGCCAGCCTTTATCAAGTTGATCTAAAGAGATTACTGAAAAATGGCTTTGGCTTCTGAATCTCATAGGCTATGGTTTAAAGAGACCTTAAGACAATCTGTCCTTGAACAAAGCGGTTTATTGATGTACCAGGGACAACTCATGTACAAGACAAGTAGAGAACTAGTTGGTATTAATCCCCCAACTCCTTTGGCCAGTTTACTAGTAGAAATGACCTTTTAGAGTTAGGTTCCTACTCCCACCTCACCTAGAGTCTGGTAGAGCTAGGCCCTTCTTTTCTCGATAGCCACTTTGAATAGTACTGCAAAAATCACAGCAGGTATGGAGCAAGCCAGACAGAAGATAGTTACTTCTCCAAGGTTGCTACTCATTCTAGATTTCTCATCCAATTTTCTTCAGCTGCGTTAGTCCAGAAACCAAGGGTTTCCAAATAGAGCCGCTGTAGCTGCTCCAGCTGTTCCCTGAGCCTGCCTGAGCAGGTAATTTGAATGTGTTGTTAAGCTATGGAGAGTGGCTTGAATGCCGTATTAATAGTCTAATCCTTGTTCCTCTGTTCAGCAGTGGCAATGCATCTTGCTGCTATTGAAGGGCTACTTCAGCCTTACCATTTTAGCACTTTATATTGAGGTTTATGTTTTTATGTTGGTAACAGTAACGCTGGTTTACGAAGCCAGGGAGTTTCACGGTAACTTATCCATGCTACACTACATTTAATGAAGAGAAGAGAGTGCTGTATACTTGAACAAGTCTCCTTTTCTCATATGCTGTTTGAGAGCCACCTAAATCAATCAGATTGACACTTTTTTTCTCTACCATCCAAACAGTAAATATATATCTTAACAAGGTGAGTGTAAAAATGGGCTTTTCGTGTTTACACGATTTTTCAGCTGAGCTGTAGTTTCATATTTAAATTAAAACCAGTCATCTGGGCCTAAAACAAAGTATGGGATTTTAGTGGAGGTGAGAGTGGCAGGGTAAATAACTTTTTGAACTTTCTGCATAGCACGTGTGACTTTTCAGAAAATCCTGTTCACAAAAAATGTCTATTTCAAAAACACCATCAATGACCAAGTATAAGAAATATGCTGTACTGGAACTATATAGGATTCTTAACTGCTAGAGAGGTGTTAATTGTAATTTCAGATTTGTAAATTCCTTGCGTATTATTACAACTGAAACAGACTGTGGCCTGCAAATTCATTGCCTGGAGTTGTGACCGATAAAACAGTTTGTTAAATCTTTGGCACACTGCAAGATTACTAGAGAGCAGCATGACTTCTTTCATGTCTGCTATATGATCTGGTCTCCATCTTTATAAGCATAAGTCGGATAAAGGGTTTTCCATAACATTTATTTGCTGTATAACTTTGATATTTTGATGCTATAGAGAGTTTATTTAAATGCTATATGCTAAAATAAACATTTTAATAAACATGTAACCTTTTGTAAATTTCAGATGACTGGGTATTTCCTGAAAATTGCAGTGACAGTTTTCAGATGGAGTCTGATGGACAGTCAGTAGCTACCCACAATACATCCTGCAATAATTTATCCCTGCCACTGAATACTGACGTTGACAGTGAAAGCAAGCAAACAGGCGAACACCAAATAAGCCATAAAGAGATTTTCACATTTTCGTCGCGGCCTCGATCAGCTCCTCATGGGAAGTCCCCGAATATGTCGCCAGAAGGCTGCATGTCTCCTTTGGAGTTAAATGAAAACAGTGATGGGGTCTGTAGAGAAGCCCCAATGGAAGGTGACTTTTTTGGAAGTGACAGCAATGAAGAGGTGAGCTTCTCTATACATGCAATACTTGATAACACACACTTCATCCTAAAACTCTGAGGGTGAGATTCTGCCCTCAAGCTTATGGCTATACAAGGGAGTGAAGCCCTTCCCACCTCATAACCTCTCGCGTTTAGCAGCAAGTTAATCTTGCTCAGTTTGTGTCTGTGGGTGTAGGAGAGGTTGGGGAAGCTAGAGTTCTGTCCAGTTTGCAAGTTGGGCAAGGGATGAGGAGTGGAAGGATTCACCCTTCCCCATCACTCGCAGCATACAGATCTGAGCCTAAGAGCTTAATCTAGCTCTTTATACATTTATACAAAGTATGCATCGGGGTCACTTTGCTCACCATTACTTCAGAATGTAGCCAAGACATCTCAGCGGTTTAAAGGCACTCAGCAATACTGCACAGTATTTTAGGTAAGGAAGTGAAAAACACTGCTTACAACAAAAATTACAGGGGAAGTTTAAGTAGGCAGGATGTGATTTAACTGTGCGGGAATTTGACCAGAAGGCTGGGTCCGATGCTTGATTTCTCTCACTGGTCACCACTTCAGTTTTACATCTTATCGGAAACGTGGCAATGCCATGTATAGTTCTGGGGTTTATTCTGTTGCAGTGTGAAAATTTTCGAGCACTTGGATTAGTGAGAGAAAAGAAAAAAATCATCAACTGCTAATATATTTATAAAAATGAAGCAGATTGTCATGTCAGTTAACAGTTGCATCAAGTTGTTATGGTAACTGCCTTTATTAACATTCCAGTCTATTTCATTTTTAATTATAGAACTGTTTCTTATCATTCTAATCTTTTTCTCGCAGACTGGGAAGGAAGTACAACAGAATTATGTGATAGCAAGACAGATGAAACTTTGCAAAAATACTGTTCCATTCCTCCTGGGAAATCATTTTGCAGATGCTAACTATAACCAATAGGGGGGTTGTTTGTGTATATTTTGTTTTCTTTTCACCTTAGACCTGTCAGACCTCATTATTTCAAATATGGTCCCAGAATTTCAGAGTTAAACCAATTAAAGTTGAGATAATGAATCATGAACAATGCGGGGGTCTTGTCTCTACCATATGGTGTCTGTTCTGGAACTCTTTAAAATCCACAGAGATTTTCTATGTCAATTATGCTCAAGAAAAGTCAGACTGGTTACTAACTGAAGCTAGATTAAGAAGACAATTCTAAAACACATCATTATGGTAAACTTTTCCCTGTGTTGTAAATCTTGGTATTTGATTCCTATGTATTTTTATAACGTGTGTGTGTGTGTGTGTAACACAATAAAGAGAAATTTTTCTTCTTCAATTTAAACCAAATTGATTGCAAGACTCATATATTCCAGTTCAAATATCTTTTCAATGTACAGAACCAGTGTTTCTGCTTACTCTTATTTATTATTTTGTACCACCATAGTGCTTAAAAAAACCTCTAATCTGCTGGTTCTGTGAGGTTTTACGCTCTCTCTCAGACCTTTGATGTTAATATTAATGGAGGATACATCGCACTGCTCAGGATCAGACTCGTAGTTCTTTATATAATGTAAAATAGACCTGAGGGCATATGGCTAACAAGAGTGTAATGAAGGAAAATTTCATATATTTCCAAACTATCCTTGAGCTTTCAGTTCGTATGCTAAAAGGCATCATTGGCTGAGCTTGCAAAGGCCTTACACTCAATTTAATAGATAAGGCGGGTGAGGCACTTCTGTGTTTGTATGTCTGTATGTAACACATTAACTTTGAATGCCACTTCTGTAATTCAGGGAATGTTCTAGGCATCAGTGGCAGAACTCACTGATTTGGGGAAAATTGGGAAACCAAAAAGAACCAGCAGATTAGAGGTTTTTTTAAGCACTATGGTGGTACAAAATAATAAATAAGAGTAAGCAGAAACACTGGTTCTGTACATTGAAAAGATATTTGAACTGGAATATATGAGTCTTGCAATCAATTTGGTTTAAATTGAAGAAGAAAATGCGGGACAGTGCAGCCATTGTCATCTGATTATCACATCCACGGATAATTGCACAGGTGCTTGAAGCTATAAATCAGTGGTTCTCAACCAGGGGTATGGGTACTCCTGGGGGTACGCAGAGGTCTTCCAGGGGGTACATCAACTTATCTAAATAGTTACTTAGTTCTACAACAGGCTACATAAAAGTCACTAGCAAAGTCCATACAAACTAAAATTTAATACAATGATTTGTTAATACTGCTCTCTATATTATATACTGAAATAAGTACAATATTTATATTCCAGTTTATTTATTTTATAATTATATGGTAAAAATGAGAAAGTAAAGCAATTTTTCAGTAACACTTTTGTAATTTTATGTCTGATTTTGTAAGCAAGTAGTTTTTAAGTGAGGTGAAACTTGGGGGCACGCAAGACAAATCAGATTCCTTAGAGGGGTACAGTAGTCTGGAAAGGTTGAGAGCCACTGCTATCCTCAGACAACTGATAGCTGGCGCCCATTAATGCTTTCTAACATAACAATGTCCTGCTCTTCCTGCAGTTTAACATGTTAACACCCTGAATGTCTTATCTCCCAGACAAATAATGGGGGGAGAGGCAATGGGGGGTATGCACACAACCTTTGGCATGGAGGGAGAATGGGGAGGAAGGGGGAGAATGGGTTGCACACACAGCCCCTGCCATGAGAGGGAGAACGGGGAACCCTGGCATGGGAGGAGGAGGGATTGGGGGGAGGTGCAGGGAGTCCCTGAAACAGAAAGGTTCAGGGAGCTTGTGGGGTGGGAGGGAGGGATGCAAGGTGCCACTGTGGTGTGCAGTGAGGTTGTCCTAGAGACACTACAAAGCATTCAACCCCCTAGTCCTATTGACTTGTGTGAAAAGTTACACATGTGTAAGTGTTTGCATGATTGGTACTCAATACTATAGGTAAAGGCTTAATTTTTAAATAACTCTGAATACTGAACAAAATGATTAGCTTGGTAAAGTGAAGGTAGGTTTCAGCATTTCATGTAATCTGCTTCATACGGCATTGCGAAACTGAAAAACACCTAAGAGAGCGTGTGCGCTCCGGGAGAAATGATATGTGATCCCAAAGCTGGCAGTGACACCATTGTGTTTGATCTTGGCTGTTCTCACGAGATAAGCAGGATGGGAGAATCTCAGTCAATACTTGGATGAGAGTTCACTAAGGGACTCTTAGGTGCTGGAGGAGGTGTGGGTGATGATTCAGCATCACTCTTGCAGCCTGTACTTAACCATTGTCTTAGCATGCTGCTGAAGGTGCCTTTTGTTCAACTAAGATAGAAAACTAAGGGCTGTGGTCATTAAAAATCCCATGTCATGTTCATAAGAAGGGAAGTTCTCTTTCCTAAGAAAGATGGCATCATTTGGTTCCTTTTAATAACCTTAATAGTAACTGTTCTCACTGCCCACAGAGACATAATAATCGTTATTTTTTACTCCCAAAGAGTGAGCATCTATCTTAAATACAGTTAGAGAATTCTATATGCTGTATAATATTTCTCAATATATCATGATAATCATTGTGTTTTCCAAGGTGTTTTGCAAATGATCAGTTAGCTGACAGGTGCACATACAGTTATTCATGATCCCTTTAGCAAATGGAGGTTATCCCTTCTTGTCAGGAACAGCAGATTTTAAATATTGTATAAACTAAAAACTACTGTATGCCAGTAACTACAGAGAAGGACTTTCAGTTCATTTATTCTCATATGGATTACGTTAAATAATGTTAGTATGACAGCTAGCAAAGCACTACATGTACAATGCTAAAAGATAATTTAAAATAAACAAACCTACATTACAATAACAGTTAGAGTTTTGCTTAATTTCACTACCAATTTACTCATTCAGAGTTAAGGCTTTCTTCCATGTGAAAGGAAAGTCAACGAACCAGAAAATTATTTAGCGTTTATATTTTGCTTGTATTCTTGCACTAATGTATTTTATGTTACTTCTGTAGTCAGTTGTGTATTGATATTCGAGATTAGGGGTGGGCAAACTTTTTGGGCCGAGGCAGGGGGTTGGGGTGCGGGAAGGAGTGTGGGAGGGGGTGCGGTGTGCAGGAACGGGCTCAGGGCAAGAGATTGGGGCAGAGGTGGGGTACTGGGTATATGAGGGGGCTCAGGGAAGGGGGTTGGGGTACAGGAGGGGTGTGGGGTGCAGGAGGAGGCTCAGGGCAGGGGTGCAGGAGGAGTGCAGACGCGGGAGGGAGCTCAGGGCAGGGGGTTGGGGTACAGGAGGGGTGTGGGGTGCGACGGGGCTCAGCAGGGAGTTGGGATGCAGGAGTGGTGTGGGGTATGGCAGGGGGTTGGGGTGCAGGAGGGGTGCAAGGTGCAGGCAGGGGGCTTACGGCAGGGATTTGGGGGCAGGGTGCAGGAGGGGTTTGGGCTCCGGCCCGGCACCGCTTACCGAAAGGTTTTAGGCTAAAGCAGCTCCAGGGTGGCAGCAACGCGCACCGGGGCCAGAGCAGGCTCCTTGCATGCCTGCCCTGGCCCCACGTGGCGCCGCTCCAGGAAGCGGCCAGCAGCACATCACTGCACAGCCCCTGGGGGAGGGGTGGGCACAGGGCTCCGCACGCTGCCCTTGCCACACCTCCAGGTACCTCCCGTTCCCAGCCAATGGCAGCTGCAGGGCAGGTGCAGGTGCCTGGAGGCAAGGGCAACACACGGAGCCCTCTGCCCCCTGGGCCGCAGCGACGTGGTGCCGGCCACTTCTGAGAGCAGCACGGGGCCTGCGGCACCACGAGGGGCAGTCCCACGGGGCCAGATCCAAAGCCCTGATGGGCCGATCCGGCCTGCAGGCCGTAGTTTGCCCACCCCTGTTCTAGGTGCTCATTTAATTTTTCAAATCATTATTTAATTTGCACAGCAAAAACAAACTATAGAAAAATGTTTTATAGTGGGCTGTAAAGTCAGGACTATCACACAAGATCCTAAAAAAGGACATGAGACTGCTGACTTATAGTACCTGTTGTTATATTAGCACAATCTAAGGCACCCTTGTAAAATCATCATGAATATTTCTTAATCCTGGGACAATATCTGTTCACCCGACTTTGCCATTATTATAATTAATAAATAATAATAAAACTATAATTAAAAATTATATTTACTCACCCAGTTAAGTTGCATTTTTGCAAGCCTACTCTAAAAATATCTTGAACCTGATATGCTGAAGATACTTGATGTTCACTGTTTTTCTATATGTTTGAAAATCACGTATCATGAATGTATATCTAATTTGAAAAGTCACAGAAACATATAAATACAAATAAAATATATTTTTTATCTGTGGGCCCATCACTTCTAGCCTTCTCTTTTTAGGTTAGTTGTTTTGATCATGTCACTTTTGATTGCTTTGTACTGTGCCTGGTATTTTGATTCCTTGGTTTGTATGATTTTATATTAATTAAGATAGATTTACTGAGAGCACCTATGATGTCAGCTAATACCATCACAGCAGAATAAGTAAGCCAGCGGGATTGCTTTTTCGTGAAATAATGTTTTTACCAGTCATGTTTGTTTTACAGTTGGTCACTGTGGATTGTAAACCCAGAAACACGTGAAGCCAATATTGGCAGATAGCTGGGTATTAAGAACAGACTGCTAAAATAATTTTCTGTTTGATAGTTCTTATAGATTCTGGCTCCTGACCTCTCACCTTGATTGAAACGTTTGGGATATACCAAGCAGCAGGGGGAAATTACGCTGGAATAAGATATAGCTAGAGTAGAAAGAAGAATGTTCTCCCTTTCCTAAAATTACTGGCATTAATTCATTTTAGGACCATCACTTTGAAGCATCTTCCTGACAAAGAATGTTTCTGCTGAGGAACCAAGGTCAAGCCTGTAGTGCTTTGTAAAGAATGAAGGTTCTGCACTTCTGTGCAGTCCAGATGTCTCAGGCTGGGGGAAAGGTCCATTCCAGAAAGGAAATCATCAGGTCACAAATTTTCCACTTTAAGCTCTAGGGACCAGTTTACCCTGATCTCACACCAGGATAAATTTGGAATTCGTAGAGCTACTCTGGTTTTATTCCAGTGGAAGTTAAATCAGAATCTGGCCCCCAAAATTGTATGTTTATGGAAGGGAGCTATGTACTTGTGACTCAAGTAGTGAGTATCAGTGCATAAAGACTCACTAACCTATGAATAGGGCCCTTCGTTTTTGTTTTTTATCAAAAACCTCCAAAAAATGCCCAGGTTTTAAAAAATCCAATATTTGGATATTTCTGATTTCTACCCACATTTTGTACTGGCTTGAACTCAGTGGACCCTGCTCCTGCCTCAAAGACTGCCAGTTGGATGGCACAACATGCCTGCACACGCCGGTTGATGGCATCTGCACCTGTGCAGTGGAGATGTGAGACTGGCAGGTTGTCTGCCAAGAATGCCCGACTGCTGCAGCGACAAGCTGCGGAGAGCGGAAGGCTGCACCCTCTGAGCACTGGCCCCCTCAGCACAGCCCCAGGGTACAGACCTTGTCTGTCTCCCTCCCAGCCTCCTTTCCCCCCACACACTCTTACCATGAGTATCTGGCACCCCTATTACCACCAGGCATCCTCTCTTCCCCTACATGCCCCCCCATGACTACTGGGCACCCTCTCCCACCTGCTGCAACCATGAGTACCGAGCACCCCCATCTCCCACCAGGCATCCCTTGCCTCCCACCTGCTCCCCCCCATGGTAGACCTAGTAAGTAGCTGGGCCTAGGGACATGTCACTGCCCAGAGAGGTTTCAAAGGCACAGAGCCCCTTCCACTTCAGCCACCAGACAGAGCCCCTGTCCAGCCCCCAAGCTGCGAACAGGTCATTCCAATCTCCCTGCGGCTGCAAAGGATCACATGGTGGCAGTGTCCCACCTGGCCCAGCTGATGGAGAGAGAATATTTTCTAAATTCAGCTACATCCAAGACCGCAGGAGTCTGAGCCTTGGAAAAGACACTTTGAAAAAGCTGCTTTGAGCCTGTGGAATTCGCCCGGAAGCCCCTGGTATCAAACACAACTGTGCAAGTCACCAACAGTAAACTGGTGTTGTTTGTGTAATGGGGATTCGAGATAATGGTTTCATAAACAATGCATTCTTCCTTTATTCTAATTAGGGGGTTTTCTGTCCCCCCCTCCAGTATTAACCCTGATAATATGTGCAATTAATTTTTCATTGATTTGTCACCCATTTTTTAAATTTTTGAAATAAACACTGATAAATTCCCAGGAAATTAATAAAATAATACCAGAAAGGAAGGGCTTTACTTACGAGGCATGTGAGACCCAGGCCAAATGGCTTTGCTTGGAGCTAAGTTTCCAGGAAAAGTGATCTTTGAATCCCCTTATGCTTATGGGCTGGAGGCCACGTGACACTCAGGAGTGCCTATCCATGCATAATAAGAACTTTAGAGAACCTACCGTGTATGGAACTTCCCTTCTCTGCCATCCGGAGGGAAATATTTGGTTTTCCAAATTAGTTTTCAAGCTGAAAAATGCAATCATTTATAAATACCGTTAGTGGGTAGCTAATTAGTCATTGAAACAGTTAAGTGCTGTTATTAAACTGCCAGTCCCAAATGATCAGAAAACAGCAAAACAGCTTCTTATCTTGCTGCAGCTTACCACCAGTGACTTATTCTATGTTTGTACAAGCGGCCATACTTTCAAACTGACAACTAAATTCTAATGTATCTCTCTCTTCTGTCATAGACACTGTCCAATTAGACTCAGCTGTCAGCATCCGCCCATTCCATCGAACCTAGAGCAAAAGTAAGAACTCTTGCTGGTTTACAACACAGCATAACAACTGCAGTATCATACAGTGTTACCCAGAACGTTTTGGATAGAGCCGATGAGCTCATCTGTGAAGCCTTCAATTGAATCAGGAAATTTTCTGCACTTACATAATTAAAAGAGCCAGCATAATACAATTAAATAAGACAGCGTACTCGCAATTTTACTCTGACTTTTTGACATTAAGACTCTGGGTACAGAAGGCCTGTGTCCCATCTGCTCCAAGTAGGTGGCCCTCAAGAGTCGTTAGAATGATCTTCTTAAAATTACAACCCAGCAAGAGCAATCAATTTTAAGTATCCAGAAATTATTGTCCAACTGCTGCCCATCTGCATGTTCTTTCAAGGAACAGCAATAGACATGCTAGCTCCTCAGGGAAATTATTTGCATCTTCAGTATACATATGCTGTGCTGGAGTTAATCAAACAAACTTTATTGATAGTCCTGGCACAATCTGATGATTGAATATTTAACAAACAAAATGATTATAAAACCCAAGTTCAATAGATAGGTGGGAGGGATTTAAATTTAAGTTAAATAAGTATCATCCATTTGTCTCCAATATGTGACAATAATGTGACATTTTCTTTAATAATCTGTCAAATTACAGTACTGTAATGTGACTTAATAGTGCAGGTTTATAGCATAGGTTTTAAAATAACTGTGGTGTGGCAAATAAAAGTCTGGAAAAAAAAGAGAAATGTGTCTTTGTGCTTCAGTGAAATCCCAAACTAGGGAAATAAAGCAATATTTACAACCTTCCAAAATGCATATTACTTTAGCAGTAACAAAAACAAAATGAAGAAAAGCAGCATATTAAGTGTTTATAAATTTCAAAGGCATTTCATATAACTGTAAATCTCGTATTGTGCACATAAAACCTACAAGAAAAAGAAATACTGTAGAAGTGGCTACATGTGTGAAGTTTCAGATGTCTTCTATAAAAATAGTGCATATTTATGTCTTTTCCAGTTATTTACAAGCTAGTAGGGGTCAGTGATGCTAAACTAAGATATTGTTATAATCAGAGTTTATTCTCGTTTACCCTTCCTTATACATCCTGTACCTTAATACAAAGAGAGAGATTTTTCAAGGTGTTAAATGGCTTATGCCATGGAATACATTAATAAAATATTATGAAGTGTTGAGCATACATCCATAGCTCATTGATTCATGCAGGTGTTTCACAAATCAAATTTAGAAGGTTTAGCCTGAATACATTACATTCAGCCTACTTCTCTCATAGTGTGGTGGATTCTGTCCTTCTTAACGTCCTGTTTGCTTCCCTGCACGTAGCTCCTATAAGCCTTAATTCAGAAAAAAAGCTTATGCACGTGCTTAACTTTAAGGTTGTGCTTATGTCCCTCTAAAGTCAATGTGTGTAAAGCATGTGCTTGAGTGCTTTGCGGAATTGGGGCTGTAATCTGATTTTAAATTGAATTCTACCCTTAAATAATATACATTATTATAAATTTGGCTTTCACACATCTTTCAGGATGAATTGGGAAGACTGGTGATTATGGAAACTATATAGAACATTAATGTTTGCTTTCATTTGACTGTTTCAGGGTTTACGTACTTTCTCGTAGTTCTGAGCTGATTTAACACATCCTCATCGTAACCTTCACTTTCTTATATTGATTCCAAAAAGATGCCGGATGATAAAACAGGAAAATAGGAGCCGTCTGTACAGAGATTGGGGAAACGCATTCTAATTGCATTTTTAAATTTATAGTCTGAGGAGATAAAAGAAAACCTTGCAGCCAAAAGGCCTCCAAATTTATTTCCTGCTTCTGTTATTTACTTTTACACTTCAGTGTTTTATATTTGCAGCTAACCTACTAATCTGCTTATAAAGTGTCATGTACATTTACAGCACTATATAAAAGGGTTTAATAAATAATATGGGTCCCCTTTTTTCTGGATTTTTATCCTTTAGAATTCTGTTTTTAAGGGAAAATAAAAACTTTGTGACTTGAGCACCCTTGATAAAAATATTAATGAACAGTTGATTGTTTTGGTCTCCATATGGATGTGGTTGCTGAAAAGTTGCTTAGCTCATTTTATAGGGAAAGCCCTGTGTGTGATTGCGGGGGATGGGAGGAGAGACTATTCTGCCGTAACACTTTTTTCTTTTATATTAAGAACAAAATCATACGATAACCACAAGAAACCTATCATTGAGAAAGACCTATATGTAATCATTATCCTCGACCCACAAAATGTTCACTGCTCGTGTCTTATGTAAACCTACTCAAAGAAAACATAAAACAAAATAAAGCAATAGGAGAGAAGTGTATTCTTCATGAAACTATATAATACAGTGCTACTATATTTGTTGTAAAGATTATTATATAATGGAGGGTTTTCTTTTAGATATGAATTTCCCCTTTTAGGGTCTAGTCCTGGTCCCAGTGAAGTGAATGACAAAACTCCCTTTAATTTCAATATCAGCAGGATTGGACCCTAGAAGGTGAAATATGCATATTTAAGGATGCAACGTTCATGTTGTAGCCATCCTTCCAACAAATACAGTAGTACTGTGTTGTGCCTGTGGGAGACAGGAAGTGTGGAACCTGATTGGATAAGGATGGGAGGCCTCCATTTTCCCCTTCCCTGTATCAATAAGGACCATGGGATGACCATCCCTAGTTTACCCAATCTTTCCTCCTCCAATATCACTTGATTTTTCTGCTTGCTGTTTATTTTTTAGTTGAAATTTTAAGGGAACATCAGAAGTGCAATTCTTGGATGTTTTGTATAGACCTTGTTTGGAAGAGGAATAATGGATTCATGAAGTATTCTTAAAATGTTATATGCGAAATGATTTTTTTTTTAGTAACTTTCAAACAAGGGCAAGGTGATCTCTGCAGACAGATAATGTTTAGGATTTCTATACAATATGTTAAAGTGTCACCTACCACTACAATAGTCAAGCGGATACCAACATTGTTGACTTTTCCACCTTACATCAGTGTTATTGGCTGGCACAAGTGTGCAAGCCACATTATACGAAAAAGTATATTTATGACATACAGACTTTTGGAATTTCCAGCATTCTGAATTAGAGCAGGAATTTAGGCCTATACGTTTAAAGCATGCTGTCATTTTGGGGTGCCCAACTTGAGATACATAAACCTGATTTTTGTAAAGGTCCTGAGCACCCAACGCTCCATTCTCCTTCACTGGGAGCAGGAGATGCTCAAAACCATTGAAAAAATCTCAAATTAAGCCATCATAATTAGAGAGCAATTTTGAAATCTTAGGACTAAATATTTGCAAACAGATCTTAAACAAGTGGAGGGTAGTTTCCTCTCAAAATCACTGTTGTTTTCTTTCCCAAATTTAGGATGACCCCAGTGAATTCATCCAAGGTGCTTCAAACCTCAAAACCAGCCACAGTACATCAGGGTCATCTGATTCGACAGTTTTTAAAGGGATTCCAGTAAAGATGATGTCAGGGAGTCCTGAGTACTGGAAGTATAAAGGATATAGCAAACATAGCTGCCTGAAAACACTATCCTCAGCCCCACAAGATTCGGTTGTGAAAAAAGTAGAGCCTGATAACATTCCAAGAAGCTTGATGCCTACCCCCTGTCTTTCTCCAACTGGAAGTAAACCTGAATTCTCTAAGGAAAGCCCAAGCACCTTGGAAAAAACAAAGGATACATCAGTGAGTGAATTAAGAGCATCAATAAGTAAAAAGTCCCTCAAAGAAATCTTACGAGAGAATTCAAGTCTGAAAGCTGAGACTCCTGTAAGTGATTTTGCTTTGGAATTAAATGATTTACATTGTTTGAACAGAAAGACTGTAACTGGGTCCAAACCTATACTAATGTATATCTAATATATTGGGTTTTAGTAAGGGTTTTGACACAGTCCCACATGACATTCTCACCAGCAAATGAGGAAAATGGGGTCTAGATGAAATTACTATAAGGTTTGTGCACAACGGATTGACAGGTCGTACTCAAAGAGTAGTTATCAATGGTTCATTGTCAAACTGGGAGGATGTATTTTGTGAGGTCTAGCGGGGATCAGTCCTTGGTCCGGTATTATTCAATATTTTCATTAGTGACTTGGGTAATAGAATGAGAGAGTATGCATGTAAGGTTTGCAGATGACACCAAGCTGGGAGGGGTTGCAAACACTTTGGAGGACAGCATTAGAATTCAAATTGATGTGGACACCGGCAAAATGAGGTCAGACACATACATGGAAATAAGTGGCAGGCTGCAACTTTTATTAAACTTTAACAAAGGAGAGGGGTGCTACCAGCCCAGCTCCCATATTCTCCTATCCCAGGCATTTAATTGATTCCAGTGCAGGGGTTACACATATGGCTCCTTGCCAAATAACCCATAACTGCCGCCAGGTTACGGGGCTTCTTACCATATAACCCATAACGCATGGTAGGTCTCTGCTCTCTGAGTCCTAGCACCCTTCTCCACATGAGGGGGGACAAATTGTGCAGCAGGGCGGGGACCTTGGCCCATGAAGGCCACAAGGTCTCGCCCTATCCCATGAGCCCAAGGCCCAACACCAAAATCCCACGTCTTTTAACTCTGGGAACCATTCATTTTATTCTCTTAATCGCACTGGAAATTGGCCACAAGTTGCAATGAATAAACAACTTTACCCTGGTACCTTAGTTAGGTAATAAGTGCATCCCTGCTTAACCCATTGTGGCTTGAAGGTGCTGCAAGGAACTCCCTGGTCTTTTGCCAATTGGCTCATGATTGGCTAGACCCGCAGCATCTGTCAGGCCAGGTTCCCATTCCTAGTGCAGGTGGGTAGGGCAGGCTGCTGGAATGGAGTCAAAAGAGCCTCCACAGGGCCCTTAATGCTGGGCTAAATCCTGGCAGCTGGGGAATGCTAGTCAGTCAGCATCCCTCTCTCCCAGCTGGCCAATGAGTGCCAAAGACTCCTAGGGAGAGGAGCTACATAATGTCCCTTAGCAAGTGTCTCTCTCCCTTGCTACTGGGACTGTTCCCCTTTCATCACTGGCCCCATCAAGTTCCCCCACCCATTCTTGCAGGTGGGTGGCTTTTGGAGAATTGATCTGACTTAAAACAAGATGAAATTCAATAAAGGTAAGTACTTCCCTTAGGAAGGAAAAATCAAATGCACAACTGCAAAATGGGGAATAACTGGCTAGGTGTTAGAACTGCTGAAAAGGATCTGGGGGTTATAGTGAATCGCATATTGAAAATGAGTTAACAGTAAGGTGCAGTTGTGAGCAAGGCTATTTTCATTCTGGGGGTGTATGAACAGGAGTGTTGTACATAAGACCTGAGAGGTAATTGTCCCACTCTACTTGGCACTGGGGCCTCAGAGGGAGTATTGTGTCCAGTTCTGAGCACAATATTTTAGGAAAGCTGTGGATAAACTGAAGACAGTCCAGAGGAGAGCAACAAAGATGACAAAAGGTTTAGAAAACCTGACCTATGAGGAAAGGTTAAAAAAACCTGGGAATATTTAGTCTTGAGAAAAGAAGATGGGGGTGGGGGGCCTGATAACAGTCTTCAAAGGTGTTACTGGCTGTTATAAAGAGGATGGTGGTCAATTGTTACCATGTCCACTGAAGGCAGGACAAGAAGTAATGGGCTTAATCTGCAGCAAGGGAGATTTAGTTTTAGATATTAGGAAAAACTTTCTAGTTATAAGGTAGTTAAGGTGTGGAACAAGCTTCCAAGGGTGATTGTAGAATGCCCAGGGTTTATGTGGCCTTCCTGAACGCAAGGGGCTGGACTAGATGACATCTTGGTCCTTTGCTGTCCTACAGTTCTATGATTCTATAAATCATTAGCATCAGTTGAGAAATAATAAAATAGTATATATTTCATCCAGATATATGCAAAATATATTTCACCACATCCGTGTTTAAAAAGCATACTTCAGTTCCCAAGTTTGGGTTCTTAAAGTTGCATTGCATATAAAATAGCACTGTACCTACAAACAGAAATCGCTAGGGTTTGCAAACAAAAAGATAATAAGCTTGAATAGTCATACAACTCAAGTTCTCAAAGTGTGTGAATTACAAATGCAGGCATAGTTTTGGGCAGAAAGGCTAGGAAGAAAAATTGATAGTTTCAATAGCAATCTACAGGAAAAACCATAAAAAGATCACTAGTCTGTGCACTTCATAGTCTCTCTGCAGCAGTCCTGAACAATAATAAATGATCTGATTGAAGGCTAACAGTAAGGCAGTGTCAGAGACTAAATCCCCGGCTACTTTGGGGACTGTGTTCAAGTCCATCAAATTGATTTTTTCCCCATGTGATTTTTTTTTTCCCTCTTGTATTCTCCTTATGGCTACATGCAGTGATGTGAGAATAAATTAGCCCATTTCACACAAATGACAGGACATTACTTAAGCGTTAAGGATTTTCTTCTCAAGTTATGTATTAAAAAGTCTGCTTTGAATGAGAAATTAGTTTTTTACTTGCAAGCACATTCTATAGGCAGCAGATCAAAGAGCATGTTCTTATGACACACTTTAGGCAGTGTCATACTTTGCTGTTTGGAATATAAGCCTTCTTTTCCCAGCTCCTGGCCCATCTTCAATCCATTATAAATGAATTGCACTTCTTCCTGAATTAACTGGGGGTAGTCCAGACATGTTACTCAGGCTTCTGAGCATGGCCTCTCTCCTTTCTTCACCCACCAGAACTTCTGCCAGTGGAGGGGAAAATGTGACGCTGGCACAACCCTCCTAGCTGTCATCTCTAAAACCCAGCTATAATGTTGATTTGGGGACAATCTATTTTCTAGTTCCTGCCCTTCACAAAGTCACAGAATCTTTCATGAGGGCATCTGTGTATTCCCACTTGTGGGATCTGGCACCCTGGTGTCAAGTTGCAGAACTGCCTTGAAAAGCCATCTCTGTTGGGGGGGCGGAGGAGGTTCATGAGATCTTGCATGAGGGTGGTGGCATCGTCCCATGGTGTATAAGGCAGTGCCACCCCACAAGCAGCTCAGTCTTTCTCCCTAATTGCAAATTTCTAATGTCTTCTAGCATGCCGCACTATAGGGGAAGGAGGGCAGGTAGTGGCTTTAGTTTTAGCCCTTGCTCCATGGCTGATAGCCTTGTCCATTACATCCATCTGTCTATTCATGGCTGTTAATTTGTACGTGAATGAAATAGTGCACACTCACATATGCCAGCTGGTCCCTTCAGGAGAGTTAGTTTCTTCCAATGTGTAACAAAGTGCATGGCAACTGTCACCAACAGGCATGTTACCCATTGTTCTTACAGCAGGTCATCGATTCCAGGTATTCCCAGCAGGAAAACTACTGGAGCACACAATCGTGTTGAGATAATATAGGAACGGATAGATTCCCCAAAAGGCTGTTTTAGTGGTATTCCCACTACTTGTGGGCAAGGAACCTATTGCTCCATAATTTCTCTAGCAGTTTTGGGGTTATTTGTCCTATATTGTTTCCAGACTCCCTGAAGTGATAGGCTATTGCTATAATGTTTTGTAATGCCTTTTCTGGAATATAATGCAGATTGTGGACTTTTTTTTCCAAAATATCTTCCCACTACATCAGTGTAATTCTTTTTCTACAGTCCTTTCCCAAGCTACCATGTAACATAGATTCCAGGGACCGTTATGATATCTAGTCTAAACACAGGGACAAAAAACTTCCCCAAATTAATTTCTAGAGCAGATTTTTTTTTTTAGAAAAACATCCAGTCTTGATTTAAAAATTGTCAGTGATGAAGACTCCACCATGCCCCTTGGTAAATTGTTCCAGTGGTTAATTACTCTCATCGTTAAACATTAATGCCTTATTTCCAGTCTGATTCTTTACCTTCTGTTACTTCATAGCTACCTGCTCTGTTTCTGACTCGGAGGGCTTTGATGCTAAAAGGAAGTGAATTCCTTTCTATGATTAACGCTCCTGTACAAGTAAATTGTTAGTTAAAACCTAGAATGGAATACTTGTGGCACCTTAGAGACTAACCAATTTATTTGAGCATAACCTAGAATCTAAATCTTAAAAAAACCTAAATCTTTGTTTTTGTGGCTCAGATCAAACTTGCAGAGTGTTAGAATTTAAAAAATATCATTCTTCTTCGAGTGCCGGCTCTATGGGTGCTCCGCTGTCGGCGTGCTCACGCCCCTGTGCTGCTGATCAGAGAACTTTGGTAGCGGTCAGGTCTCGCCATGATGCTAGCCAGTGCATGCGGGCTACCCCCCTCAGTTTCTTCTCCTTCAGGGATGGGGCAACACATGCTGGGCAACGCTCTCCTTCCCTGGGACAGGGACCTTCTCTATGCCTTTCCTCCATTTCCTCTGCTATCGAAAGTCCTATTAAAAATAAAAAGAGAAGGAGAACATGTCATACTGATCGTTTTGGCAAAATAAGAACAGACTTGGTACCATTACCTGTCACAACTCGTGACAAACCAGGCCATACCTCCTCTCGCAGAATGAAGGGTGTACTCTACATCCCAACCTGGGGATTCTCCGCCTAAAGGCTTGGCTCCTTTATGGTTCCAACACATAGAAAGCTCCTGCTTGGAGAAGGTACAAGAGGTATTACTACACAGTAGAACAGGGAAGGGCAAACTACGGCCCGCAGGTCAGATCCGGCCCGTCAGGGCTTTCAATCAGTGTTATCAGGTTCACAACATGACACCTCCAGCTGATATTTGTACACTCCCTGAGGCTGATCTCCATATCAGTCACCTTCCTTGGGAATGGCCCCACCTAAGAAGAAGAGGAAGCTACTCACCTTGTGCAGTAACAATGTGTGTCGCTATGGGTGCTCCACAACCCACCCTCCTCCCCTCTACTTCAGAGTTCTTGTCTGTGACTCTGTGGTAGAGAAGGAACTGAGCTGGGTTAGCCCATGCCTGCTTGCTAGCCTTGTGGCGGGGCACATGTGCGGGCCTAACAGACACTGCTACCGAAGTTCTCCAATCAGCAGTGCAGGGACACAAGCACACCTACCTTGGAGCAGCCAAAGGGACACGTCTCAAAGAACCATGGTAACTACACAAGGTGAGTAACTTCCTCTTTCATGGTCCTGATCCTCTGTAAGGTGGACTCAGTGAGACAATTAAAAATAGTAGCACTCAGAAAATGAGCACGTGTAGTCGTTGGGGCACTTCAAGTGCAGTGAAAGAGAAGTCGTGGCTAAAAAGAGAAACAACTGAAAAAACAGGACAGCTACCTCAGGGGTGGAGAATGAAAAACCTCTGCTAATGGTCCTTCCTCTCCAATACCTTCTTGCTGCAGCTGAGAGTAAGAGTGGCAACTAGGCAAAAGTTGTGTAGGTCCACAAAGCACATTGGGGCAAACTGAGGAATCTTGTGAGACTGAAAACTTATTTATTTAACTGAAAACTTCTTCCCGGCAGGAAGGTTTTTTCAAATTTTCAATGCCCTATGAAACGAGTTAATTTCTTCATCTTAAAAAAGTACATGCATGTTTTTTGTTGGCTGAACTGGTTAGTTTTTAAACATGGAAGGGAAGAGCTGTCATTTTTCCTTTGGTCTCAAATGTTTGGTTACAATTTCTAACAGAATGGTTAGACTCTTAATGATAGTGCTCTTGTGTATAAAGTTACTAACATGCATAAAATGTGTTTGCAAGATGGATGTGGCGGTATATGGATGGCTGATACGATTTTTTTTTTATTGCCACAAAATATATATATATAGCGGATCTGACAGACTTACTATTATTTATTATTATTTGCATTACTGTAGCACCTAGGAGCCATAGTCATGGATCAGGACCCCATTGTGCAAGGCATTGTAAAACAGAGAACAAAAAGCTGGTCACTCCCCCAGGATCATACATTCTAGGTATAAGACAAGAGACAACAGATGGATACAGACAGAAGGGGGGAAATACAGTGGGACAATGCTCATCAGCATGATAGGCAGCATTTTTTGACAGACTTACACATATAGTATTTGATCAAAGTTTGAAAATATTTTTTCCACTTGGAAGTCTTTATTTGGTAGTCCTCTGATGCTTCTCTTTGTGGTACTGCTGTTCCACATTGTGTCCCAAAATTGAAAAGATGCTGATTCACTTTCAATATTGCCTTGTTTTACCATTAGAAAACAGGCTCCATTAACAAATAAAATCTTATATTTTTTCTGATATTAGAGTATTATAAAAATATAGATCATTCCAGGCATTCTAAAGTTAATAGAGAATCATAGAAATGTAGCCCTGGAGTGGACCTCAAGAGGTCATCAAGTCCAGCCCAAAGCCCTGAGGCAGGACCAAGTAAACCTAGACCATCCCTGATAACATGTTTGTCCAACTTGTTCTTAAAATCCTCCAGTGATAAGAATTCCACAACCTCCCTTGGAAACCTTAAATACACCTTTTGTTAGAAAGTTTACCTAATATCTAATTGATATCTCCCTTGCTTCAGATTAAGTCCATTACACTTGTGGTACCTCCAGTGGACAGGGAGAACAATTGATCACTATGTAAGGCGTACATTTTTAACAGTGAGAGTAATGAACCTTTGGAATGAAATTGGATGTTCTAGGAGTTCTTGTGGGGGAGGTCTATGGCAATGTGTCTCCTGCTCCTCTTTGCAGCACACATGTGACGAAACCGTCCTCTTTATAACAGCCCTTAACATATGTGCAGACTGTTATTAGGTCCCCTGCAGTCTTCTTTTCTCAAGACTAAACATTCCCAGGTTTTTTCATCTTTCCTTGTAGGTCAGGTTTTCTAAACCTTTGTTGCTCTACTCTGGACTCTCTTCAGCTTACCCACAGCTTTCCTAAGGTGTAGCACTCAGAATTGGACACTTTACTCCAGCTGAGGCCTCACCAGAGCAGAGCAGGACAATAATCTCCCATATCTTTCATACAACACTCCTATTAATAAACCTCAAAATTATATTAGCCTTTTTCCCAACTGCATCACGTTGTTGACACCTATTCAATTTCTGAAACACTATATCCCCAAAACCCCTTTTAGCAGTAGTGTCACCTAGCCAGTTATTCCCCCTTTTGTAGTTGTGCAGTTGATTTTTCCTTTCTAGGTGTAGTACTTTGCATTTGTCTTTGAATTTCATCATTATGATCTCAGACCAATCCTCTAATATGTCGTGGTTGTTTTGAATTCTAATCCTGCCCTCCAAAGTGCTTGCAACCCCTCCCAATTTGGTGTCATCTGCAAATTTTATAAGCATACTCTCCACTCCATTATCCAAGTCATTAATGAAAATATTGAATAGTTCCAGACCCAGGACTGAAGGACCCCATTAGGTACGTCCTCCCAGTCTGACAGCAAACCATTGATGATTACTCTTTGACTACACTCTTTGAACTAGTTGTGTACCCACCTTATAGTAATTTCATGTAGTCCACATATCCTTACTTTGCTTAAGAGCATGTTATGTGGAACTGTATTAAAAGCCTAACTCAATCAAGTAGGGATGTAAAATGTTAAGCGGTTAACCGATAAGTAGTAGTCTTACCATTAATATATTGCAGTTAATGTTTAAAACAGATTGGTAAAATAGTGTTGTGATGCAGTACCTACTGTGCACATTAAAAACTCCACAGCAATAGCCGGAGGGCACTGGAGCTTGCAGAGCTCTCGCAGCTTGGGGCACCGCTGAATCAGCCTGTGCCTGGCGGAGAGGGCACTGCTTGGGGCAGCCCTGTGCCCCCTCCGCTCTGCTTCTCTTGCAGCTGGCTGCGGCAGTGGGTCTGCCCAGGCACCACTGGATCTGCCGGAACACTTGGATCTGCCCTGGCACCGCTGCTCTCCCAGCAGCAATGCGCCGAACTAGCTGCTAGGCAGCGCCTAGTAACTGGGAGAGCGAGGGGTGAGATCAGAGCATGCCCAGCCATGCACATGCAAACGATCCCCTAGCCCACTGTACTCCACCTCCCAGGAGAGACAGCAGAGTGCCCCCCCGCCAAGCCAGGGGTAGGCTGTGAGCTTGTTAACGAGTAAACGGTTAACCAATATAATTTTTGTCGTTTAAAGGGGTAGTTTTTTAAATGATAGTTGCAGCCGTAAAATCAAGACGTATCATGTCTACTGCTTCCCCTTATCACCTAAGCAAGTAACCCTGTCAGAGAAGGAAATTAGGTTGGTTTGGCATGATTTGAGAAGAGAGATGATTTGAAATTGACTTTTCTGTACATTATTTTAAAGTCAGAACACATACAGTCCTAGATCTAGGAATGTTTTTACATTGTATGCACCGAAAACCTGGGCTCCCATTGAGTTTCAGGAAAACATGCTGGAAGTGAGACATTGTTAAATGTAACCAGACAGTCCCATTTTAATATGATTGTCACTGGTAACTAGTCTTTATATATTCCATGTTGAAACATGTTTCAGTGTTCTGAGAATCCAAAAGAAAGTGAAGTAGCTTTATGACACAGGTAGTTTCATGCAAAAATGAGAGTTTACATAGAAGCAGTGTCTTCTGTTCATCTCATACAGAGCACTGGTAAAAATGCTTAAGCAACTCTTAATGAAATTGATTGGAAAACTACTTAGGAAACTTTAAGGACCTGGTTGCTTGCAATGTTTTATTCATGTTTTAATAGAGTTCTCTATTATTATGGTCAAATATTTTTAATTAAGAAGGAAGTACAGCCTTCTGGGTAATATTGAAACCATGTAGATAGCTGGTAATTAAACTTTTCCGCACGTATAACTGCATTCAAATAATACTGAATAAATCACATGAACCTAGTACAATGCAAATGTCATTACATACATCTTTAAACTGAAAAAAAGTCTTTAAATAACAGGTTTTGTCAATCCAGCAAAGTTCAGGCACTTAATAAATGTTTCTTATCATAAGGAGAGGATATACAGAAACACAAGATAAACTTTTAATTACTAACTGAAGTATTCAGTTTAGAAAAATTTAAGTGCATGGCAAAAATATTTTTACATCAAAAATGCCTTATAAAATACAAAGTGAACTTAATTTCAAATTCAATTTTCAAATTCTCTCTTTGAAAATCAACTAAGAAATGATGAATCCTATCAAAGCATTATGTGGTGGGCATCTGAAGTGGCAAAATAATTTCCCCCAAACTTTGTTTTATTTAATAATAAAGAGGTTATTGTAGGGAAGGATAAAGGAGAGAGAGAATGAGCCAGTCCTCTCTTCTCTAAACGTTTTAATTGCCTGAAAAATAAGTGTGTTACTGGGGAGGGAAACCAATTGCCAAAACCTTGATATTTTCAGATAAGCACAAAAAGATTCAAAAGACAAAACTGTGCTGTGTGTTTCGAATTCTTATAAAAAGATTCCAAAGTGTAAGCTCTTTCTGTAGAGACTTAAGAGAAGAGGCAAATGTCAGGACAAAAAGCAGTTTCCCCTTAAGTAAAGGGGAAGGATAGTGAACATTCTATTATTTGAGCTCTGAAAGAGACTGCAGGTGTTTCATGAGTTCATGCCATCTGAATAACTCCAGGCCAGTCAGTCACTACATAGGAGGATTGACAAATATGATGGAAGTTCCAATAAAACAAAAAGTTAATCAGTGGGAGAATCGACAGAAAAGCTTTTAACAACTTCAGCAAGATTAATAAAATAGATATTTACAGTAGCTAAAGCTCACATGGATGATTGACACAAAAAATGAAAAAGCAGGTTTTTCACACTAATGTCTTGATGTTACTAATAGAACCTCAGATTATTGCATACGTATTCTATTCTGTAAGGGTCTAGAGAATCTGGCTTATGCTATTGTAGGATTAAACTGTGGTGATAGTTATCACATACTACAGGAGTAGAGCCTGGAGCTAAAAATACAATGTTAAAATGTTCAGGACAGTTACCCAGAAATCATAAGAATGGATGCCTTTAAAAATAGATTAGAAAGACTATCAGGTGCAAAAATTCCTGGATTAAAATGTGTCCAGATTCACAAAGGTGAGTAGAGGGCCAGCCCTAGATCAAATAGCGCCCCAGGCAAGGAGCGTCTTTAGGAGCCCCCCCCATTTGTTAAACTTTTGAATACCTTATTTTTATTGTATTTGTAGTCTATTTCGCGACTTTGCAGGATTTACATGCCTGATTTATTCCTGTCATATAAGATGATAAATTTGCATGCTAGGATCTGTAAATCTGTATTTACATCTCACTGACTGGCGATGCCCCACCCCATATATACCCATGGGGGAATGGCTGACAACATTCTAGAAGGTTTGAGGAAAATGTAGTTCTCAGAAAGTCTGGAAGGCTCCATGAGATTCTACAAAGGTCCAGAACGTTCTAGGAGGTCAGTGAAAAATGAATCCACCTACGGAATACCGGAAACATGTTACTTCAAACATTCTATTTTCCCTTTTGCCGCTAACAACAAAACCAGGTTGCCTGGGTCACCTGCCCCTAAATCCAGCCCTGGGTGAGTATCACCTCCTCAGGTAGGAGACCTTATCCAGTTCATCAGAGAAGTATAGAGAGAATTGATTCAACTTCTGTGCAATATTATGAAACCAAAGTAATCTCCCCATCAGGACAAATATAGCGACTTCTGCACTGATTTCCTAAAAGTCACTGGTTAACCATAAATGTTTGAGACATCTGAACATTCTGAACAGAGAGAAGATTGTTTAAGTCCCATTGCTTTTCCACACTGGACCGAACAAGGGAATTCTTGTAGATCACATTTAGTCTCAAGTGGTAACAGTAATCTTCACATTCACATCCCTGACTCCTGGATTCTGCAATGATGTAAAATCTTGTGGACCATGGAAGACTTGCCAAGACTACTTGGCTGGCTGTCTCAGAAAATAGTGTCCCAGTGTTTAAGACTATATTGTAGGAAAATCTGATAATCCAAAGACCTGTTCTCTATAGAGGAATATGGCAAAGGGCTTGAGATGTGTGATAAAAATGGAGAATTTTTAGCGGTAAGACTTTAGAATTAGATGTCATCCCCTAGTGCCCTTTCATTATAAACCCTGTATTGTAGTAATATCTTGACCACCTCAGATCACTTCAGACTGAAACTTGGCTTGCTGGTTGTCAGGTTGCAGGCACATTTCTTTTCCCCCTTTCAAAATTTGTTTAAATTGGTTCTGTTATTTTGATGCAAATCTTCTTTGGATCAGAGTGTCAAGCACTTTTTGACAGTGATGAAAGAGGCTTGGACTGAAAAAAAACATTGTAATACAAAATTTACACTTTTTAAAATAGGTTAACATAAATTTATTACTAAAACTGCCATTCCCAAGTGCAAAAGCCACTCCAGGTGCTTTACAATATAAAGGCACTCTAAAAACAAACACTCTGTAAAAACATTGATAAATTGTATACATATGTAACAAACTGAGGTGGTCCAACACAAGACAAAAGGCTGGCAGAGGTGATGGGGAGGTTAATAAAAAAGGGTAAAAAGACAATAAATACAATAACAGGAGCAAAGGCAAAAGACACAAAAAGAGCCAAAATTATATAATTGACTATAAACTTGGGGAAATGGACAAGGCTTATTTCGTGGTTGTATGTTTCAGAAAAACTGCAAAATGAGTGTATATGTGCACTTGAAAAATTGAAAAGCTGAAAAACTCTAGATCAAAGTATTTAAAATGCTTTTGGGGCAGGAACTTTGGCTTTCTGTATGTGAATACCACCTAGCTCTTTGTGGGTGTTGTACATAAATAATAATAATAATTAATAACAATGGGCAAAGAGACACATACCAAAGCTTTGTCATTGACTTACTAGCTGTTTTTCAAACAGTTGAGGGGGCAGCAAGTTTAAATGTTCCAGCTTACAAAGCCTTTTTCAAGAATGAACTGCCAGGAAATAACAACTAGTTGTCAACTCAAAGAGATCTTGATGTTCTGAAATATATTTTGTCTTGTATATTTCAGCTTTTTGGCATTGTGATTTTTAGAGTTGAGTGCATTTTGCTGGGCATAATTTCGGGCACTGTGACTCCATCAATGGGCTCAGGGCACTGTAGGATTTTTTTTTTCAGTGCTATAATATGGAAAGTTTGAGCTAATGCAACAGTCAGGCTCAAAAAATTGTAAGGTTGGCCTAATTAGATGACGTTTTCAAAAATAATAAATGGGTTCTCTTTATTTGCTTCTGGTTTTTGAGTCTGACTGTTGCATAGCATCCAAAAATTACAAATGATTTAGCTCAGACTTTCCTGATATTATAACTGTAAAACAGTGATCACCCTTAAAGTTTCATTTGCCAACAGAGATCATAATTTTGTTACTGTAATTAAAACAGGAAATAACATTATCTTGGACACCATTGGGTGGTAGCTGTTGACTCTTTAATGGTGACCACAATGCACAAGTAAAATATGCTATGTACCTACTGTCTTTGAAACTGAATATTAAAGCAATAGCATTCTAGAAACTGAGTTAAAAGTAAGGTCATGTCTGCTGTGTGATCATCTTGTTAAAAAAAAAAAAAGGTGAGGGGGGTTGTCCCTGAGTCCTTCATCCAAATTTCCGTTACCCCTGTCGTTGTGTAGTGTGCTGCATGCTGTGTAGTTGTGCTTCAGTACACAGGGCCATATCCCAGCACTCATTTTTATGAGGAAGTGGTGTACTATCCCCATAATCCTGCAGTGTCTGGCTCTGGACTGAGCTAATTGATCCTGAGGACAATAAAACCTGGAGTGGAAGGGGAGCTGAGGAACAATAATGCTATTCCTGTCAACAACCCTGTATTCCATAAAGGACTCTTTACCAGAGGTACTGGTAAGCATCCAAGACAAAGGAAAGCACCACATGGAGATCTAAATCATTTTCTTTGTTGAGTGATATGTAATCATCTGTAGTGAAAGTGATCCATTTTACAATTGGTTGCATGTGAAAAGCTAAGCAGTATGGGTACAAATCTAGGCGATCCGATTTCCCTTTCTTTCTTGATCTCTTTAAAGAGAGGGGAAGTTGCTGACTGTGTGCAAAATCTTTTGAAACTTGTATATCTTAGGCGTCTGCCCTGTAATTGAGCCCATATCATCTTTTAATAAAACAGGCCCTTAGATGTTTACAGAAATTTTTAAAAGCAAATGTAAAGCTTATTGAAGTTGCCAGTTTGATGGCATTGGAGGCTGATGTGTCTCTCAACACAACAAACACAATATAAGTGTCAAGGCAAGTTTCCTTGCGCTGCCTCACCAGTGTGCCTCAAATCCAGCCTGATGGGACTGCCTGTCATGTGAGAGGTAACCAAAACATCACTGGTGAAATTACTGATAAGGATGACAGCAATTGTTACTTCTGATGTTAAGATCTGTTCATAGGAACTGGACTACGATCACTAACGCCATTTGTGGTACTGAAGTGGGTTGCAGCACAACATCATGTTATAGGAATTTCAAGTACCTGAAATCCTCGCCGTTATTTTGGATTCACTTTTTAAGTAAAAATTTTTCGGTCACTTTTGAAGCTCCAATGAACAGCTCTTTAAAAAATCAAATGAAAACCCACCTTTGAATGAAATGGAAGCTTCAGCAGTCCCCCTTAGTTCTTAGATTTCCTCTTTTGGGAAGCAGGTATCCCTGCAGCCTCATTTAAAAACTTTATTTTTCACTGAAAAGACTATTTCAACACAGGTAATGGTGAGCTTTCACATTTCTGTCATAGAGGTTTCCATGTGTGCCACAGGTCAGCCTCACGAATGTAATGCAGGCCACACAATAGCTAATGGAGGTTTGCAGCACTTTAGAAATCCTATGAACCAACCTCTTTTAAGTGATCAAAAACATGATGAACTAAAATGTACATTTTAAAATAAATGTCACTTTATGCTACCAAGTGGCCAATATATCTTTCCAGAATCCAGATCTGTCTTAAAAACCCTGTGTTTGCTATAGTTTGTGTGAAACTACATACATTTTCTTTTTTGTGACCTTTATGACACCATGGTAAACATGTGGTTGAATCCAAGTTAAGTTACCTTGATTTTTTTTGTCTAAACCTTATTGTAGTCTCTATGAGGAACAGCAGATTCACCATGCACTGTTGATTCAACCTGCCCTCCATAGCAGTATTTGTTTTTATGTTGCTTCTTATCTATGAATCTGTGGAAGTATTTATGCTTGATCTTCAGAGTGGAACCAGGAGTCTGTTCATTAACCCTGTCTACTAAATATTTTGCTTTTCTCCTTCTAGGTTAGCTTCTTCTTGAAAATATATTTAGGCTTATCCAAGTGATCTGTTTTGTTCATGTATTCTCTTCCATTATCCTTTCTAGATTATTAACTGTTGCATGTGCAATTTTATTTCATAGGAGTATGATTGGAGAAACTACCAGCCAAGCATATTGAGTGCATCTGAACTACAGATGTTGGCTAGTATGAAGAGACAACAAAATGAAGAGCTAGAGGATAATGGGATCTCACACGGACTGAGTGCATCTCAGATTGACAACTGTAATGTCAGCATCAGTACAAGCAGTGATGAAACAACAACCTGGAACTCTTGTCTCCCCCCAGTAAGTTTAAATCTTAGAGTGCTCTAAAAATGTTTAAATGAATGTTCAGAAAAAGTCTTCACCAATTTTGAGGTATAACAACAGAATAACATTTCAGCAGTCATACAGAGATACTTACAGAAGCTAGCATAAAGTTAGACAATTCTTAGTCCATTTATCTAAACACTTCTAGTTTTTATTTAATAGACTCATAGACTTTAAGGCCAGAAGGGACCATCATGATCAGTCCAGCGGTTTGCTGCCTGCAGGTTGCATGCGGCACAATTAGCACACAGCCCAATTAGCTCAGCTGTGTGCTAAAGGCCAGCCCAATGGCCTCACAGGGTTGGGGGTGTGGGGCTGCCATCCAGCCCCACACAGTGGGGATCTGGGGTCCAGGGTTCCTGGCTGGCCCCATGGGCTCCAGGATCTGGGGCTGCCGTCCAGTCCCACAAGCTCCAGGATCCAGGGCTGCCAGCTGGCCCCATGCGGTGGGGGTCCAGGGCTCCTGGCCAGCCTGACGGAGTCAGAGGCTCCCGGCCAGCTGGCCCTATGGGGTAGGGGGTCCAGGGCGGGCAGCCTGCCAGCCCTGTTGGCAGGTGTCTGGGGTCCAAGCTTAGAGTTTGGACTGCGCCTGCCCTGCCACCCAGCCCCTGTGGCCCAGTAACACATTGTGGCCCGCATATGTTCCCGGCTGCCCAGCAGAGTGGGATCCGGGTTGCCCCGCCACCCAGCGGTGTGCAGGTATGCAGCCCACAATGATAAATAAGTTGAGAACCACTAAGTTTAGTCTGGCCTCTTGTACATTGCAGGCCACAGAACCTCGCCCACCCACTCCTGTAATAGACCCCTAACCTCTGACTGAGTTACTGAAGTCCTCAAATCATGGTTTAAAGACTTCACGTTACAGGGAATCCACCATTTACATTAGTTTAAATCTGCAAGAGACGTGTTCCCCATGCTGGAAAGGAAAGCAAAAATCCTCCAGGATCTCTGTGAATCTGACCTGCAGGAAAATTCCTTCCCAACCCCAAATATTACAGTCAGTTGGACCCTGAACATTTTGGCAAGACCCAACAGCCAGACACGTGGGAAAGAATTCTGTAGTAACTCAGAGCCCTCCCCATCTAATGTCCCATCACCGGCCTTTGGGGATATTTGCTACTAGCCATCGCAGAACGGCTACGGGCCATTGTAGGTAGTTTCATCAGACCTTCCCCTCCATACATTTATCAAGCTAAGTCTTGAAGCCAGTTAGGTTTTTTTTACCTGCACTGCTCCCTCCTTGGAAGGCTGTTCCAGAACTTCGCTTCTTTGATGGTTAGAAACATTCATCTAATTTCAAGCCTAAATTTGTTGATGGTCAGTTTATATCCATTTGTTCTTGTGTCCACATTGACGCTTAACTTAAATAACTCCTCTCCCTCCCTGGTATTTATCCCTCTGATTTATTTATAGAGAGCAGTCAGATCTCCCCTCAGCCTTTGTTTGGTTAGGCTGAACAAGCCAAACTCTCCTCTCATAAGATATGTTTTCCATTCCTTTGATCATCTTAATGGCCCTTCTCTGCACCTGTTCCAGTTAAAATTCATCTTTCTTAAACACAGGAGACCAGAATTGCACACAGTATTCCAGATGAGGGCTCACCAGTGCCTTGTGTAATGGCACAAACACTTCCTATATCTACTGGAAATACCTCACCTGATGCATCATAAGATTGCATTAGTCTTTTTCATGAGCATATGTCAAGGTTCCTTCCCCACTCTGAACGCTAGGGTACAGATGTGGGGACCTGCATGAAAACCTCCTAAGCTTACTTTTACCAGCTTAGGTTAAAACTTCCCCAAGGTACAAACTATTTTACCCTTTGCCCTTGGACTTTCGCTGCTACCACCAAACATCTAACACTGGTATTATTATTATTATTAGGAAAGAGTTTGTTTGGAAACGTCTTTCCCCCCAAAATCCTCCCAAATCTTACCCCCTTTTTTCTGGGGAAGGTTTGATAAAAATCCTCACCAATTTGCATATGTGACCAAAGACCCAAACCCTTGGATCTTAAGAACAATGAAAAAAGCATTCAGTTTCTTAAAAGAAGAATTTTAATAGAAGAAAAAGTAAAAAAGAATCACCTCTGTAAAATCAGGATGGTAAATACCTTACAGGGTAATTAGATTCAAAACATAGAGAATCCCTCTCGGCAAAACCTTAAGTTACAAAAAGACACAAAAACAGGAATATCCATTCTATTCAGCACAGTGTATTTTTCTCAGCCATTTAAAGAAATCATAATCTAATACATACCTAGCTAGATTACTTACTAAGTTCTAAGACTCCATTCCTGTTCTGTCCCCGGCAAAAGCATCACACAGACAGACCCAGACCCTTTGTTTCTCCCCCCACATCCAGCTTTGAAAGTATCTTGTCTCCTCATTGGTCATTGTGGTCAAGTGCCAGCGAGGTTATCCTATCTTCTTAACTCTTTACAGGTGAAAGGGTTTTTCCTCTAGCCAGGAGGGATTTTAAAGGTGTTTACCCTTCCCTTTATATTTATGACAGCATATCACATTGATGGCTTATAATCATCCTGTGATCAATCAGTACACACAGGTTTTTCTCTTCCTCTGTCATTTTCAATTGGTAAATCCCCAGCTTATAGCAAACATTCTTGTTATTAGTCTCTAAGTGCATGCCCTTGTATCTTCCACTATTACATTTAATCTCATTTCTATTACTTCAGGTTTCAAGGTCATCCCAATCTTTTTATATGATATTCTGGTCATCCTCATATGGCCAATACCTCCCAACTTTGTGTCATCCACAGATTTTATTAGCACAGTCCCACTTTTTGTGGCAAGGTAGTAGTAGATGAAACCATAATAAACCTTGAAAATGCCCTGTGGATAAGAATTAAGACAGAACAACCCTCGGGTGTGGGTCCAGTCTTGCATTAGTTGTCCCTCACCATAAGTTATTGAGACCTGAGTAATGCTCTAATTTATGTAACTACCAGCAACCAAAAGGGAAAATATATGAACTGAGATTTGCCAGAATGCAGAATCATTATAGCAGTCTTCCATAATGAATGATCAATGCTACATTTCAGCTTTGTGGTGGGCTAGAGAGTAGAGGTTTAAAGTGAACAGAAATGTATTGATAAATTTGTTACTGTCTTAATAAAAGCCTGATTTACAAACTAGTATTTTGGGGGAGGGCAGATAAATATAGCTTTCCTCTAATTGTTCATAACACACTGACACTGTGCACTTCCTTGCATCCCAAGTCCTACATATAGTTTTCTTAGTAGACACTTGATTAGACCCATGCAAAGAGCCTGATCCTTAAGTGCCTACTCGCAGAAGCAGTCCCGTTGAGCTGAATGAAACTGCTTGTATCAGTAAGTCTGCAGGATTGGACCAGTAGGTTTCAGGCAAATGAAGAGCATATAAAACTCATTAATTTTTAAGCAATTATCAGGAAATTGATACGATTATTGAGACCTGTCAGGCTTGGTTTTACATATATTACATGATTTAAAAAAAAACCTTTTACTATAAAATGTATTTCTCCGATATTTAGCAAAGCATGGTGTAAATGCAAAGAGTTTTCTTTGATCTCACTACTTTGATCATCTTCTGTATGTTTCAGACTAAAGTCTTCAGTTAAAGGATTTAGATATAGCTAATTAGTCATTTAAAATTGTAATTTGATATAGCTGTAGTTACTCAGAATATTCTTTTGTGGCCATCTCTGCCTACATAAATCAAACCAATAAGGAAATGTAGTGAACTTTGGCAGAGGCAGATTTTTCAAGGTTTCTAACTTAAGTCCAAATTCAATTAAAAGTAATATTTCAAATACCTGAATCATGCAAGACCCAAGTAATGAATTGGTGAGTCTTATCTGTGCAACTTTGTGTAGTCGTCTGCTCTACTCTCTGCAAACTGGGTCGTGGGGTTTTAAAATTGTTAGATTGTAGTGGGAGGTTTTTTTGTTTTGTTTTAATTTAGAAAGTGAATGTAACGTTTCTGAAAAATGCCAGATGGACATCACTAGAAATGTTATGCAGTGTTGCTGTAGCCGTGTCAGTCCCAGGATGTTAGTGAGGCAAGGGGTGTGCGGTCATATCTTTTATTGACCCAGTGTCTGTTGGTGAGAGAGACAAGCTTTCGAGCCACAACTGAAGGAAGAGCTCTGTGTGGCTTGAAAGCTTGTCTCTCTCACCAACAGACATTGGGTCAATAAAAGATATTACATCGCCCACCATGTATAACTGGAAATTGAAAAAAGAAAAGGAGTACTTATGGCACCTTAGAGACTAACCAATTTATTTGAGCATGAGCTTTTCGAGCTACAGCTCACTTCATCGGATGTGCATGTGCATCCGGTGAAGTGAGCTGTAGCTCACGAAAGCTCATGCTCAAATAAATTGGTTAGTCTCTAAGGTGCCACAAGTCCTCCTTTTCTTTTTGCGAATACAGACTAACATGGCTGTTACTCTGAAACCTAGAAATTGAAAGTCTTCGTATGTCCATCCAACCCCTTCCTTACACTCCCCTAACAACATACCCCCACCTAGGGGAACATCCTGTAGCAATAAAATGGTAGTTTATATCCATGCCCATTCATTCAATTATTATCTTTTTCTGAGCGAGCTGCCAGGGTGCCATTTAGTGCCAATTTTGATCATAGATTTTGGGGTGTGGATTTACATCTATTAGAAACTGGTCAGAAATCATCAACTGTTATATACTTATGTATTTGGAAAGAGGGATAATGTACTTGTATCACATGACGATGATGAATTACTTCGCAGTCCATTCGTAACTAAGGAGGATGTTAAACAGCAGTACTAGGGATAAACATTTTTAAAACATAAGGTCTGGATACCTTGCACCAATAGACCTAAAAGCGTTTGCTGAAGAGCTCTCTGGGCTGCTGATGTTAATTTTTAATAAATCTTGGAATACTGGAGAAATATCAGAAGGCTGGAAGAGTGCTAATGTTGTGCCAATATTCCAAAAGGGCAGGCAGGATGATCCAGGTAATAGGCCAGTTAAAATCCCTGGCAAAATACGGAAAAGCTGTTACGTGATTCAGCTGATAAAAGCATTAAAGGATGGGAATATAATTAATGCCAGTCAATATGGTTTTATAGAACATAGGTGTAGTCAAATGAACCTGACTTAATGTTCTGATGAGGGCATACTGTCACAAAATAAGGTGGTGGTATGTTCTATAATTAGATTTCACCAACCCAGTAACAAGTGAGAACTCCTGGATCACTATACCAGTCTTACCATGGAGTCACAAACAGTCCCCTTAGACTCTCCAATCTATCTTGCCACTTGGACTGAGTGATAATGGTCACTTACACCAAAAATCATATCACATTTAGGTTGCTCCCAGACCCAAGTCTAGTCATTTACCCCAGATTGATTGGTACCAAAGATTTTACACCAAAGACAACACTGGTAGCCAATTCTATAGTTGGTAGCCAATTCTATAGCCAATTCTAAAGGTTTCTTCGCTAAGAAAAGGAAATGAGAGTTATTGAGAAATTAAAGCAGGTAAAATATATGTACAGGTGAGTCGCAGTCTATAATTCCAAACAGCAACAGAGATGTTGTAGTCTGCCAGTTTCCCAAAAGTCTCTCAGGGCTACCCAGAATAATTCTTTATTCAGTTATTCCACCTTGTTAGAATCCAAACAGTCCAGAGATGAAGGATCTTTCCCTGAATCCCTACTTATAGCTTCTTCTCACAGAAAACAATTTGACAGGGTCACTACCCACATTGGCTCTTCCTTTGGTGATGGAGAATGAGGAATGCATTTAGAGTCTTTGACCTCCAGGTATCACACACAATCACCACTTGCTTTGAAATTAGCGCTTTTCTGTTAAAGTTCTTCATTTGAATTCCACAAGGCCTCTTGTTCATTCAATGGGTTATTTAATTACAGGATATACATAATGTAAATGTTTACTACTATGATATCATAGGATACAGATAAATGAAAACAATGCAAGTAACACCCCATTAGTTTTCATGGAGTTTAAACACCAAATACACTCTTATACATTTAACAATCACTTTGATTTATGCTAATATACAAGTGAATTGGCCTGGCTTCCAATCATCATTTGTAAACATTCAGTGAGGCCTGGGGCTTTGGCATGAGCTGACACCTAGTTTGCCAGCATCACAATGAGATTACATGGTTGGCTGATAAAGGTAGATTCATAGATTCATAGATATTTAGGTCAGAAGGGACCATTATGATCATCTAGTCTGACCTCCTGCACAACGCAGGCCACAGAATTTCACCCACCACTCCTACAAAAAAAACCTCACACCTATATCTGTGCTATTGAAGTCCTCAAATTGTAGTTTAAAGACCTCAAGGAGCAGAGAATCCTCCAGCAAGTGACCCGTGCCCCATGCTACAGAGGAAGGCGAAAAACCTCCAGGGCCTCTTCCAATCTGCCCTGGAGGAAAATTCCTTCCCGACCCCAAATATGGCGATCAGCTAAACCCTGAGCATATGGGCAAGATTCATCAGCCAGATACTACAGAAAATTCTTTCCCAGAAAATTCTTTCCCAGGTAACTTGGATCTTACCCCATCTAAAACCCATCACAGGCCATTGGGCCTATTTACCATGAATATTTAATTACCAAAACCATGTTTTATAGTTTTATAGGTAGTTTTATAGCGGTAATTAATATACTTAGGATTTTGTACAGCACTTGATTTAGTACTGTATGACATTTTCATTAACAAATTAGCACTATACAATATCAATAAAGCACATTTTAAATTGATTAAAAACTGGCTAACTAACAGATCTCAGAAAGTAGTTGTCATTAGGAAATTATCAAATGATGCAGGGATCAGTTCTAGGCCCCATGCTATTCAACATTTGTATCTGATGTGGAAGTAAATATAAAATCACTGCTGAAGACACAGAGATTGGTGGAGTGGAAAATAATGATGAGGGACAGGGAAGTCAATCAGAGTGATTTAGACCTCTTGGTAAGCTCAGCACAAACAAAATGTGTTTTAATATAACCAAATGCAGTTTAGGAACAAAGAATGCAGGCCATACCTGCAGGTTGTGGGGGCTGTATCTTGGAAAGCAATGGCTCTGAAAAAGATTTAGGGATCATAGTGGACAAACAATTGACCATGAGTTCCCAATGCAATGCTGTGGTAGAAAGGGCTAATGTGGTCCTGGGATGTATTAACAGTGAGTGGTGAGTAGAAGCAGGGAGGTGATTTCACCTCTGTGTGTGGCATTGGTGAGACAGATATTAAAACATTGCATATAATTCTGGTGTCCACATCTTAAACAGGATGTTGAAAAATTGGAGAGGGTGCAGAAAAGAGCCACAAAAATTATTCCAGGGTTAGAGGAAATGCCTTACAGCAAGAGACTTAGCATCAGTCTGTTTAGTTAATCAAAAAGAAGATTGAGAAGCGACTTGATTACAGTGTATAAGTATCTTCACAGGGAGCAAATACAAGGTACTAAAAGCTTTTCAGTCTGGGAGAGAAAGGCATAGCAACCAGTGGGGGAAGCTGAACTCAGACAAATTCAAGTTAGAAATAAGGGACATATTTTTAACAGTGAGGGTGATTAATCCTTGGAACAAGGTTAATCTCTTGATATCTCCAGATCAAGACCGGATGCCAGCCTGGAAGATGCTTTGGTCAAACACAAGTTATTGGGCTCAGTAGAGGAGTAACGGGGTGAAATTTAATGGCAGTATATGCAAGAGGTCAGGCTAGATGATCTAACAGCCTTAACATCAATTAATCTATGAACTAATGTCTTAGCTAATGGACAGAGTTTTCATTGAATCCAGACATTAAGCAGAACTCAAATGTGCAGTAGACTTGTGCTACTCCATGGTCACACAGGGTAACTGACAGTTCAAAATTCAGCCTATTCGGAGTCCGTGTGGAGCTCCCTTCTAAAGTGAGCAGGAAGTGTTCGCAGACTGTTCTGCTCTCTTCCCTGCACTGTGCTGCTGTATGGCTACAGGTGAATGTCACCCTACATAAATAAAAGCCTGCATTTCTTCAGCTTCCATTCTGTGTTGAAGTTCGGAATTTGTGTAACTAAAAGCTAGTTCGTATTTACACTGGGATTGATTTTCATCAGTCCCAAAGAGTCAGGGGAGCTGCAGATGCTAAAAATCAGGACCTTAATAAATATTATATTTATGTGCAAACCACAGAAAAGCTACTGTGTACCTGCATCCATCTTCCATTTGTACACATCGGCATGGTTCATCTGCACAATGTATCGGAAACAAATTAGAACTAATCTGTACATTATACTTTATAAAATTAAGGACAATCTGAAAAACTGTTCCTGGCTATGATTAACCTTGAGAGATTACTTCATTTCTAGGTAGTCTTCTTCTGTTGATTTAAAGCATTAACGTCTTTTCCTCTCTATTAAATTGATAACGTTTTTGCAAATCATATTCCTCCATTAAGTCTATTCTTATTTTTCCACAAAAATTATCAACAGCTCTTCCCCAAAAGGTAAGCCTTTTTGTTCTAAATGCTGGGTAATTTTATCCCTTGATGTAATCTATAGCAACAGCACCACCAGAAGGCATATTTTATCTCTTTCATCTTTGGAATACACTGTATTTTCTATAAAGTAGTATAGCGTATAGGTATGTTACCTAGTAAACGTATGTAATATTTTACTTGTAACATGTTTTTTGTGACTTTAAATTTTCCATCATTTTGCCTGTTGTAGTCTGATTTTCAGTTTCATTTAAAAGATGCCCATCTATTTTTGGCTTTAATGAGGTTCAAAAAAACCCTTCTGAACTCCAAAGGTATATAGATCATATTGCTAAGTTGCAGTTAAAGCAAATGAACAGATGTTCTTATACAACTATAAAATTGATATACTAAAAACTGAATTTTATGGCTAATAATAGTTTTCCAAGAACTGAAATGTAATATCTATGCTGTCAAAAGAAATTGTTGAAATATAAGTTGTTTAGCAGCTGTTCTAAACTGTGACAGCCCAAAAGGAATAAAATAGTTTTAGGTACTGTACATTACCCAGCATAGCTGTCAGCTGTAGATATTTTTTAAAACGTTGAATTTTGCCTTGAAGGTGATTGATTCCTAAGGCTTTATAAAATGTGAAAATTAAAAATTGCTTAGATTCCAAATCAGTAATAGAATATTTATGTAGAATTAAAAAATACAAGTATTTTAAAAATGAAAATATTTTACACTGCATCCCGCCTGACCTTTTTCAAAGAGATGAAATACACATACAGGTGTTGCACAATCCTGTGGAATATTTGCTGCTGTACACTTCATCCTCCTATTCCAAAAAGTCAAAATGTCTGTTTCTGGTCTGCCTCCACCCAGAAATAGACCTACCTGGCAGGCCTTGCTGGCCCCATTTCTCAGACAGTTGGTGCCAGTCAGTTTTAGACAGCAGTGCAGCATTCGCTGTCTGGAGATCCTCCACATCCCCTTTGTCATTCTGTCTCCAA
Organism: Eretmochelys imbricata; assembly: GCF_965152235.1. Classification (NCBI taxonomy): domain Eukaryota; kingdom Metazoa; phylum Chordata; order Testudines; family Cheloniidae; genus Eretmochelys; species Eretmochelys imbricata. The sequence continues at coordinate 2,265,883 of NC_135578.1, read as the reverse complement.
CCTTGTGAGTTGACGAGTACTCGGCCAGATTGAAGCAGCTTTCTTATCTCCTAGACATAACAGCAGTGAAGCTTGTCTCTCACAACAAACAGTGCTCAGGGCTGTGCTCCATATTCTTCACAGTAACAAAAAGAATCTGGGGAGGGGGTCTTGGCCATCTGATTTCTCAAAAGCCAGAAAAGATTAATGAAGATGAAATTGAGGATGGAGACTGGCTTGCACTATCATATATAAAGAAAAGGAGGACTTGTGGCACCTTAGAGACTAACCCATTTATTTGAGCATAAGCTTTCGTGAGCTACAGCTCAGAAGTGAGCTGTAGCTCACGAAAGCTTATGCTCAAATAAATGGGTTAGTCTCTAAGGTGCCACAAGTCCTCCTTTTCTTTTTGCGAATACAGAGTAACACGGCTGTTACTCTGAAACTATCATATATGTGTCCCCAGCAGATATTGATGTACCTCGCAGAAGCTTATCTGGATGAGAAGTGCTATATTAGAGCTGCTGCTTATCTGTGAATTCAGATCCAACCCAATAATCGTCCATTTTTTGGCTGCCCCATGAAAATTGACACTGTCACTACATAACCATGCATTTGTTCTCCACTCCCGAGCATGTTCACAAAGGTAGTGGTAGTGATGATTGCTATTCTTAAGTGACACACTTACCACAGCATCATCTCCAGGGGCCTCTCAGGGTCTCTAGGCACACAAGTTCACAATAAACTTAAAGGACTGCACCCCCTCTCTAATGCTAGGTTTCTTGTTCTTATCTGTGTCAGGACAGAAACGCACAGTCCTTCCATTCTTAGGGTATGTCTACGCTGCACACTCCTTACGGCAGTGTGTAACGTAACTACACTGCATGCCCCCCCAGCACTGATACAAATAGTAGTGTAGATGGTGAGGCACTGTTTAGGCAAGTACCGTAAAGACACACCTAGACTCTTAAAGCGGTTGTTCTCAACCTGCAGCCTGTGGGCTGCTTGTGGCCCAATCAGCACACGGCTGCAGCCCATGTGACATCAGCAGGGCCATAACTATGGCAGGGCGAGGGGCACTTGCCTCATGCACAGAGCCAGCAGGGGGCGCAAAAATGGGGCGATGCAAGTTTGGACCCAGTGTCAGTCAGTCCGTCCCCCCACCCCAATCAGACCCAGCAGCATTAGCAGGAGCCCAGGGTGCTCAGCGCACCCGCAAGGATCCCGGGTTCAGTGACCCTGGCTGGAACAGGCTCCCCAGCACTGAGATCTCAGCAGCAGGCAGGCAGGACAGGCTGCACAACTGAGCTATGCGCAGCAGAGGTAGAAGACCGGCGGGTGCGGGGAAGAGAGTGCAGGGGGCTAGGGCCATGGGGAGGGGGATGCCACTGGTACATGGAGGACGGACTCTCGGTGGGGGGGCTGATGGCTGGGGGCAGTCCGTGGATCGGGGGCTAGATACTGGGGCACAGTCCCTGAATGGGGAGGGGGTTGAGTGGTGGAAGAGGCAGTCCTTAGGGGACTGGGTGCTGAGGCAGGTGCTGGGGGACAGTCCCTGGGTGGGGGACTGGATGGTGGAGGCAGAAGTCCTTGGGGGCAGCATTCTGCCCGGGACAGGGCACCCTGTCTCTGCAGGGAGATGTGTGCCAGCCCAGTGTTGGGGGGGGGGGTTCTGGATGCTTGGGGGACAGTCCCAGGAAGGTTGGGTGATTGGGAGCAGACTGGGGAGGGGCTGTGGGCAGTCCCTGAGTGAGGGGATTGGGTGCATGGGGTGCAGTCTCCGGCTGTTGCGGGGTGGGCCAGGGGCCTCCCTACCCTAACTTTGCAGGCAGGCTCTGGAGCCGTGGTCTCTGGGAGCTCAGCCCAGGGCGGAAGTGAAGGTGGCAGTACGCCATGCCACGCCTCCCTTACAGTCAATTAATTCACGTTAACAGTTAATGCTTTGACTGACTTCGCTCATTTAAAATGCTCTTGATAGACATTTGGCAGTGCTGAAATGAAAGGAACGATATCGATTTGAGTCGTATTGCTGACATATAACAAACACTAAACCTTTTTTGGTTTTTTGGGGAAATGTACAGGTAGAGTATAGATATACGGTAGAACCTCAGAGTTATGAACACCTGTTACAAACTGGCTGGTCAGCTACACACCTCACTTGGCACTGAATGATGGGTTTGGGACTGACAGACAAAGGGACGGGGAAGAGCAAAGATGGAGTTCAGGGAAAGAGGGCCTGGAGAAGCCATGGCTTCCCCAATATACACTCTGTATACACAGTTTGACCAGTGAATCAGTTTTTTTGCTGTGATATGGACATCACTCCCCAGGGACATCTGTTTTATCACATCTGGATAAATTCATGGAGGTTAAGTCCATTAATGGCTATTAGCCAGGATGGGTAAGGAATGGTGTCCCTAGCCTCTGTTTGTCAGAGGGTGGAGATAGATGGCAGGAGAGAGATCACTAGATCATCACCTGTTAGGTTCACTCCCTCTGGAGCACCTGGTATTGGCCACTGTCGGCAGACAGGACACTGGGCTGGATGGACCTTTGATCTGACCCAGTCTGGCCTTTCTTATGTTCTTATCTCTCTCCACTTCCAAAAATCATGTGAACATACTCGTTTTTTTAATGTTGGTCCCTGTTTAAGATGCTGTTCCTTTAATAAAGCTGCATGTTTGTTTTTAATATTTCTCATTTCATTGTGTATTGATAATGTTTGTGTATGGTTATGTTTTAATTTGTCTGTGTCATGCCCTGAGTGCTTTGGGTGGAGCTGAGTGCTTTGTAAATGTAATGATTAGTCTTCTGTTACCTTGCACTGAGACAAAAATATATTCCTAAAATTTAGAACTCTTGGATTTTTTTATATCAGTTTGTGAACATTCGTTTTTTATGTCAGATACACTGTTTCTTTTAATTAAAAATATGATCCAAATTATATAACATTAAAACTGAGTAGGATACGTCATGGAGATAAACACTGATAAACTAGAGTCAACGACATTTCAGAGGATTTGCATCTACTTTGTGCAAGGTGATCAAATCTCATGTAAATGCTTATACTGTAACTCAGTGTACAACGTATAGGCATATCAACCAAGAAAATCATCAATTTAAAATGTACTTTTACAAAATTGGAACCTGAATACCATTTTTGAAATTCCACCTCAGTGATGAAGACCATAGAATTCTAATATATCAGACTCTACAAATATATCGTTCCAAAAGGATTCTCTCCTATACCTCTAGATATATTGAAAAAATATTTGCACAGTTATCTTCTCACTACTGTTTTTTGTGTTTTCCACAGCCTGTCAATCAAGGTCATCACTATCAGAAAGAAATGAACCCACTTGCTCATTCCAATCCAAGGTAAGATTCTGTTTATGGGTCAGGCAGTGAGAATTCAGTTAGAATATTCTGGCTAGTAAATGTGTCTTTCATTGATTTCATCTTAAATCATTTTTTCAATTGTTACCTCTTCATAGAGTTTTCCCACCGCTCTTTTTCTTCAGAGTTCTATAATATTGCAGTGCGACCACATTATCCCAGAGTGCAGGACAGAACTCTACTATACGTAATAGCCATCTGCACATAGCGTCATGCATTCAATGTAACCGATGTAGTCCCTGATCCTGGGAAGTGGTGCATGACACAGTAGGACTTTGTATGCACATCACATTGCAGGACTGGGGCTATAGTCATTTGGGGGTGTGGGTTGGTTTGCGGGGGGGAGGGCGGATTGCATTCCTTGTAGTCAAGGAGCCCCATTCTTCACAAATGATACATGATTTTAATGTTATGGAGTTAGACAGGACCTTTAGTTGCACAGCACTTTCAAGAGTAGAGTATTATGTAATAGTACTGGGGCATTTGCAGATTTAATCTGTCTGTAATGTATATAAATTATTCAAGTTTGAAGTTGTGCCTCTTCCCATTGTAGTCAGGACCACAACTCCCCTTGGTTTCAGTGAGACCTTTTGAAAGCGAGAGAGAGAGACTTGTCCACCATCAGAAACCTCTTAAACTACTGTATCTGTGAAATCTTACAATCGCTTTGTCACCCCACTGTTGAGCCTCCGTGTTGACCAGTAGTTCAGACAGACAGCTGCGTCTCATTTTTCATCTGACCCCAATGATGCTCTCTTTGCTTTCCCAATGCTTGGCCAAGACTGTTTTCAGATTAAAGCAAGTTGCATGAAGTTTAATCTATCTGAGCAACATGTAGGTCATGCTGGTGGGGCAGGGAAAGGATCTCAGGGGTGTGATATATTCCTCTATTACTAAGGAAGTCTGTTTGCCTTGTTTCAGGATATTAGAAATCTGGGGATGCTTCTGGTGTCCGGTTGTCAGTAGTAAAGCACGTTTTCCATTTCTGTTCAGCTAGGTGTTTGCAACCATTTGTTTCTCAGGCCTGGATTTCAGCACTGTCATCTATGCTTTTGTTACCCTAATGTGATGTGCATGGGACTACTCTTGAAGATCACGTGAAAGCATCGGCTAGCGCACTTGGCAGCTATTTGCATTCTTGGTGGTCTTTGCTTCAGAGAGCGTATTACAGCAGTTATTTGTTAGCAGGCCTGGGTTCCTCTTCTCTTTCATGTGTACATCAGGATGTTGACTTTGGTCTACAAAGACCATAGATAGCTTGGGACCTGCTTACCTATCCCAGCTCCCCAGATATAAATGCCAGGTAGCTTGTATGTGGGCATTCTGGGTGCAGGGCCCTTAATTCTGGGATTGATTTCTCTCTCTGGTCTGACAGTGCTCAAGTCTTCTATCTTTAGGGCATGGCTCATGGTTCACCTCTTTTTGCAGGCTTTTTCCCAAGGGAAGGGTGAGTAGTTCATTTGTAAAAAGTCATTGTTACAGTATATGAAATGTTGTGCATATGCTCAAACACTTTAGTGCCAGATGCATTTTATATACTGAAAAACTTAATAAACTCCTTTATCATAAACATAAGATAAACATTTTTAATGTACCAGGTCAGGTTAATATGTTCAAGAAAGTTAGTTTGTGTTTTAGTTTGTGTGATTCAAAGTCAAATTTTCTGGGCAAAAATTACTACCAGCTTTTGTACTGCTGTTTAATCTATCACACAGTAATCTTTAATTTTTTTACAAAATCATTTTTGACAAATGTGGGCAATCAAAATACCTGTAAAATACCTGACTTGCAACTGCCTCATAAATTCAGTATCCCTTCTGAACTGCCAGAAAGGCATTATTGGGCTGTAAATATAGAAGACAAAATTTTGAGGTCAGCTTGCATCAGGATATAAAAACTGGAGAAGATGTATGTAATGCAGAAGTATTTTATAGCCTGTGACTGAAAAATCATGATTCACATTGTTACATTTTATTTGAAGATGGAAAACTGAGAAATGTTGTTCACCATGGAGGAAAGGGGGACAAGTAAATTAGAAGGGAGATAAAACTGATGGTGATTCTAAAATGAGTGAAATCCTGAACTATTCTTTAAAACCAGTTTTAACAAGCGGTAGGGCTTTGGCTACACTTGCAAGTTAGAGAGCATTAAATCAGCCCCGGGTGCCCTAACTCCTGAGGTGTCCACACTGGCAAGGCACGTAGAACACCTGGACTCTGCAGCTGGAGCGCTCCCAGTAATCCACCTCCACGAGAAGCATAAAGCTTGCTGTGCCCCAGCTGAAACGCCCGGGCATCAGTGTGGACAATGTGTTGCATTACTGCGCTGTGATTGGCCTTCAGAAACATCCCGTAATCAAGTGGCCACTCTTCTCATTGTTTTGAACTTGGCCGCAGGCATGCGGATACCCCCTTTCAAAGTTCCGTTTCTGACAGCTGGCTGCTTATCTGCTCTGGGACAAAGCAAACGGTTACTGTGGAATGCTGCTGCTGCCTAGGGGGGTGGGTGGGGGTGTGTGTGTGTGTGTGTGTGTGTGTGGTTTCAGAGGGGTAGCTCTGTTAGTCTGTATCAGCGTGTGTGAGAGAGAGAGAGAGAGAGGTGGGGATGAGGGAGCACTTAAGGACGGTAAAGTCATTGAGGAGAAACTAAATGAATTCTTTGCTTCAGTCTTCACAGCTGAGGATGTTAGGGAGATTCCCAAACCTGAGCTGTCTTTTGTAGGTGACAAATCTGAGGAATTGTCACAGATTGAAGTGTAATTAGAGGAGGGTTTGGAATTAATTGATAAACTTAACAGTAACAAGTCACCGGGACCAGATGGCATTCACCCAAGAGTTCTGAAAGAACTCAAAGATGAAATTGCAGAACTATTAACTATGGTTTGTAACCTGTCCTTTAAATCAGCTTCTGTACCCAATGACTGGAAGATAGCAAAAGTAACGCCAATATTTAAGAAGGGCTCTAGAGGTAATCCTGGCAATTACAGACCGGTAAGTCTAACGTCAGTACCGGGCAAATTAGTTGAAACAATAGTAAAAAATAAAATGGTCAGACACATAGAAGAACATAAATTGTTGCGCAAAAGTCAGCATGGTTTCTGTAAAGGGAGATCATGTCTTTCTAATCTATTAGAGTTCTTTGAGGGGGTCAACAAACATGTGAATAAGGGGGATCCAGTGGACTTAGTGTACTTAGATTTCCGGAAAGCCTTTGACAAGGTCCCTCACCAAAGGCTCTTTTGTAAACTAAGTTGTCATGGGATAAGAGGGAAGATCCTTTCATGGATTGAGAACTGGTTAAAAGACAGGGAACAAAGGGTAGGAATAAATGGTAAATTTTCAGAATGGAGAGGGGTAACTAGTGGTGTTCCCCAACGGTCAGTCCTAGGACCAGTCCTATTCAACTTATTCATAAATGATCTGGAGAAAGGGGTAAACAGTGAGGTGGCAAAGTTTGCAGATGATACTAAACTTCTCAAGATAGTCAAGACCAAAACAGACTGTGAAGAACTTCAAAAAGATCTCACAAAACTAAGTGATT